>NC_090257.1:11040325-11055325 GCF_037325665.1 Littorina saxatilis | reverse complement strand
AAATTACAGAGGAATTTTTATTTTAGACAGTTTCAAGCGAGCTATTTTTCGCGGATGTATTTACTGTGCAAACTGTCAACTCTAAATATGGCATAAGTGTCACGTGATAATCAACCGTTTGGTTTCGGCGCTGGCTGGAGCAGACGATTTTTTTGACAGTGATGCAACCATATATTACGGTCTCCTTCCGGCAGCAGTCCCAAAATTTCGACTTGTTTTGACCTTAGAACGATGTCTTTATCATAACTGTGAAGAACAGAACGGAGATCACTGTCGAAGTCGGCCAATCTGCAATCATTTTCGTCTCGCGAACACTGCTCGTGAGCAACATATGGGAGATCACTCTATATTCTGGTTTTGATAGATTCGCTGAGGACTTTCGCGTCCGATCAGAGAGACAACTGGCGATAGCCGTGGAGCGAGGATGATCAGAATGAGCACCAAAGCCATGGGTACAGATAACGTTTACAATTTTGTCAAAATAGTGTGCTATGAAGCTCAGCTTTGAAGATGTCTTCCTAATTTTCCGTGTAAACCGGCCATAGCAAAAACACCATACATCCATACAATCTATTGCATGCATCCTTCCTATTGAATACACACAGACAATCAACAGTTTTGTTTTTTTTCTCTTACTGTAACTTAATTAAATTTTATTTTATATTTTTATATTGATTTAATTTATACTACTAGCACTAATTAAACTTTTTTTTCACTTAACCGGTTTTTGTTTGTTTGTTTGTTTGTTTAGATTTGTTTTGTTTTTGTCCTGGCGTAAAAAAAATGTTGGGGTCTGCAAACGTTACTTTGAACCCGCGTTAAAAAGTGCATTTCACAGCTGCTTTAATTGGTTTCTGAACAAGAAGGAAGCTTCTTACGGCAAATTGAGAGAAAAAAGTTAACTTTTAACATTTACTACAAAATTGTATCCACACCCGCCAAAAACAAAAACAAAACATGCACAACACTTACAAACATACGCACCATTGTCGACCTGATTTGACGACGAAGCAGAAACACACACCAGCACCACCACTACCACCACCGCCGCCGCTATCACAAAATTCAGTAATCTCGCCATTTTGCATTATACGCAGTTTATACATCCAATAGACAAGTGTTGATAGGATTCAACCGAACAAGGACTTCAAAACACTGTCCATCACTCACACAAGCACAGGCTAGTAGTATTACATACACGCGCAGTGCAAAGTGCGTGTATGTGTGTGAAGCGTACGATGGAAGGCCTCTCTCCAGACTGAAGAGAAATTAGATGTATACTGGGATGAATAGTTTCATTCAACCCACGAACCGGAAGCACTCCATTCTCTTTGGCGAGAGTCCCAATTGGCTACCGCCGCACTAAACTAAAACGACAATCGTATTAGATAAGTTATATTCACTGAGTTCATTGAGCCTGACTCACGACTTTGATGGAGTATTTAATTGGTTGAGTTTCCTTGTAGAGTGTGTGTGTGTGTGGAGGGGGGGGGGCGTGCGTGCGTGCTTGAAAACACATGAGTTTGATAGACTGTCCACGCCAACAAAAACACATCCCCCAGATTTCACTGAACATTTTCCCCGAAGATGCGTAGGTTAAAAAAAAAAGTCCATACTATATCACATCAAAGACCAGAAATTCTATTTTGTTTGAAAGAGAACTCTTATAAGCACCGAACGCTTTTGCTCATATGATCGTATGTCACACCCTTTCCTTCTTTGCCACTACTAAAGCAAACGTGTGCAAGATTGTTTGTTACACGCTTTGGAGCATGTGCAAGAACGGATTCAAACTCGAAATCGTCCCTCCAAAAGCCCCAAAATGCACACACGACTTTCATTTCTCCTGCTGTTATCGTTTCTTCTCTTTACAAATTCTTCAACGCTGAGAATACTGAGAACGGCATCCCAGACGACAGTACTGTTTCCATACGCGAATTTAGCTGCCCTTGGAAAGTGGCTCGCTCAGGAGGCCTGTTAGTCTGAAACTAGAGGGACGACAAAGTTCTGAACATAGACGACAAAGACCCCGAAAAGAACAAACATTTTGCGGATGCAGACACAGAAGGACGTCATGAAGAATACGATGCTTCAAAAGATACAGACTGTGACGATGACTGTGACGTCATTCACAAATACCGAGACGTCATTCATAGTTGTTCGTTCACTTCCGTCAAAAAGTAGATCTCTCCACAATGGCTGCTCCTGTGTTTAGGTTTGTCAAGCTTGAGTACGCAAAACGTGTTTGTTCTCTCCTCTGTTGAAGCTGTGAGACATAAATGCTATTCCGACTTCGTTAGACAATCAACGTAATCTCGTGTGGAAGAAAACGTCTGTCACACGACCAAGTCTGAATAACAGGTAATATATCAGGTATCCTTGCAATATAACTTTCAACCAAAACAATATAAACATGAAAATATACACACCAGAAACATAACCAATCAAACGTGAACACGAACACGTAAACCAAAGTACAAAAACCCTCACTGTGCACCATAAAGTACTTCTATATAAGGCACACAAAAAAAATAGGTGTGGTTAAGGTAACATAGCCAAAACAAATAGGGTAGGAAGGTAGGCAATCACTTTTTTTTTAACTTTTTTTTTCTAATGTGCACAAATTAAACCTACTTGACAGGGAAATAAGTGTGCGACTCGAGCGCTTTCGCTTTCATTGCGTTTTCTGCACTCGGGTTTTTTTTTGTTTTTTTGTTTTTTTGACAAATGTAAAAAAAAAGTTATAGGGTCGGCCCCTAAAAATAGGGTAGGTCGGGTTACCGTAACCACACCTATTTATTTTTTTTAGGCCTAAAGGCACATCAGGAATCCCGAACGGCGACAACGGATTCTGGAACGTCTTGTCCAGTTTGACTACTGATTTCATTCATTATTATTCAGCAGCCTGTGATCCAGCGACAAGTCTCAGTGAATTGCAGTGTGTAATTAAATTTATGTACAATGATCATTGAAATACTTTTGAATTCAATTTAACGCGAATTGACATCATATTAAGCTCTGAAAGATTCAAATTTAACATTTCCTTACGAAGTTACTCTTTAATGGACGACTACATGGATGGCAAAATTCACGAAGCTTTGCTTAGTTAATTATTCAAAATGACGGTTTCGTTCAGCACTTTAAATCGTCATGTCCGTGTTGAAGGTGCAGGTAGTGCTGTTACTATATGTGACCCTCCACCACGAAATGAGTCGCATGTCACCTCGCGCGGTTCTGCGCTAGGCTTAATATAAGTCCGGGGAGTGTCTGGTAACAGTGTGAGGGTCACCTTAGTCACAGGCTTATAACTCTAACAGTTTTCGCTCTTTTCTAAAACGGTTTTCACCACTGGATAGAGCATAACAAACTCTTTAGAAAAATGTAAAAATATGAAAACCATGCAAGGTGACATGCGACTCATTCTGTGGTGGAGGGTCACATATTCTTCAGCGTTCTAGAATTGATTGTCTGGTTACGTGTGAGCTCGTTTGCTCATTTGGGTTCCCCACACTATACTCTGACAGCATAGTCAGCTTCACTCCGCTGTCGATGAGTAGGCATGCTGGGTATTTTCGTGTTTCCATAACCCACCGAACTCTGACATGGATTACAGGATCTTTTCCGTGCGCACTTGGTCTTGTGCTTGCGTGTACACACGAAGGGGGTTAAGTCACTAGCAGGTCTGCACATAAGTTGACCTGGGAGATCGGAAAAATCTCCACTTTTAACCCACCAGGCGGCAGCGACCGGGATTCGAACTCACGACCTCCCGATTTGGAGGCCGACGTCTTACCACCACGCCACTGCGCCCGTCGTTACTATATTCCATTTGAATATGACTAACATGGATACAGAATAAAAAAAACAATAAAGGTATGTTATAGGAACGTTATATCTATATACGACTGGGTGGCCGAGTGGTAACGCACTTGCGCTCGGAAGCGAGAGGTTGCGAGTTCGACCCGGGGTCAGGGCGTTAGCAATTTTCTCCCCCCTTTCCTAACCTAGGTGGTGGGTTCAAGTGCTAGTCTTTCGGATGAGACGAAAAACCGAGGTCCCTTCGTGTACACTACATTGGGGTGTGCACGTTAAAGATCCCACGATTGACAAAAGGGTCTTTCCTGGCAAAATTGTATAGGCATAGATAAAAAATGTCCACCAAAATCCCCGTGTGACTTGGAATAATAGGCCGTGAAAAGTAGGATATGCGCCGAAATGGCTGCGATCTGCTGGTCGATGTGAATGCGTGATGTATTGTGTAAAAAAATTCCATCTCACACGGCATAAATAGATCCCTGCGCCTTGAGTCCGAGTCTGGAGATACGCGCGCGATATAAGACTTCATATAATAATATATATAACATCAGAAATTATGAAAGAAACAATTGAAAGTCAGCAGAGACTTTCTTCTGAGATTTGTTAAAATCCCTTAGCAGAGAAAGATAGAGAAATAAGTATCCCTTCACAGACAGCCTATTGGGAGCATCAGACCCTCCTCAAGGGGGACCGAGATTTCATTTACAAAGCAAAGTCCCTTTGTGGGGGACGTATCACAAGGTAATCTAGTCCTGAGGAGGACCATTGTTTTTGTACCTAGACCAGACACTATTGTGTCTCATCAGTGGTCAGGTGGTACCGATGGCGAGAGTTGTCAACCCATGGTATCCAACTAAGAAGCAAACCACTCTCTGAATGGTAGCTTCTTGTTTATATATATATAAAAACACAACTGATACGTTTACTGATCTTCTAGCTTGTGTCTTCCGAGCAAGCTTCTGGACGATTTTTCAGATACGTTTATTTTCTGCATTTTCTGTATTGCAAGTGTTTGTCTCTCTGTTCACTTAAAAGACCGCTGGGTCGAAGATCAGTGAACGTTTTGGGTTGTTGTTGTTGTTGCTGTTGTTGTTGTTGTTATTGCTATTGTTGCTGTTGTTGTTGTTGTTATTGCTGTTGTTGTTGTTGCTGTTGTTGTTCTTGTTGTTGTTGTTCTTGTTGTTCTTGTTGTTGTTGTTGTTGTTGTTGTTCTTGTTGTTCTTGTTGTTGTTGTTGTTGTTATTGTTGTTGTTATAAACATAACGTTTAAATAACATACATTTCTTCTTTTTTGTTTCTGAAATTAGGAACGTTGGCAGTCTATTTGTTTTAACATGGATACACTTTTTAAAAAGTCAGTGGTCGTTATTATTTGGAAATGGATCACGTGGGTAGAACGGCATGTGTTGTCGCTTCCTAGCGGTGTTTATTTGATGGGTCCTGTTGGTTCCAGCACACTACACTTCCTGATTTCATTTACTACAAGTGCTGAGCTATAGTTTGGTGTATAATATGCCACTTGAGTGTATATGTGTGTGTGTGTGTGTGTGTGTGTGTGTGTGTGTGTGTGTGTGTGTCTGAGGGTGCGTGTGTCTGTGTATGTGTGTGTGAGTGTGCGTGTATGTGTGTGTGTGTGTGTGTGTGTGTGTGTGTGAATGTGTGTGTGTGTGTGTGTGTGTGTGTGTGTGTGAGTGCGTGTGTGTGTTTGTGCATTCGTCGTTATATGGACAAAACGATGGAATTTCGCCCACGCAGTTTTGACGCTCTCATTGATTTGACGTCAAAACAATGTTCTCCCCTCAGTTTTGTGTTTTTAGACGCCATATAATTATAAAACTGTTGTCATTTTTGAGTGTGAAAGTGTGTGCGACTCTGCCGGAAGCGATTTTACGATTACAATTTATTATATTTAAGCGAGTGTATTAATTATTGCTTACATACTTCTGTTGTAATTCTGTAATCAAATCTGAAATTTAGTTAAAAGCGGCCCTTATACTGTATGTGTTCGAATTGTGCACTTCATGTAACAAACACCAAAATTGGCAGAGACAGGCAGTTTTATGTATTTATCAAACTCTGATACAGGGCCATCGTGAAAAATTAGTTTAAAGGTGTTTTTTAATACAATTTCAAAATGGCCGCCACATGTAATTTAGCAAAATTATTAATTTATGTTCAGTTGATGCTAAGAGCACCAAATTTGGCAGGGAGGTACAGTTTTATGTACTTGTCAAGGTCTGATACAGGGCCACCAAAATAAATTTGCTTAAAAGATTATTTTAATGCAATGTTCAAAATGGCTGCCACAAAAAAAAGTCTAAAATTGTAGATTTGCGTTCATGTAGTGCAACAACCCTCAAAATTGGCAGAGATGCACAGTTTTCTGAACTTATTAAGTTATGATACAGATCCACTTAAAATATGAATATTTGTTGGTTATTTAAAGCATAATTTCAAAATGACAACCACGGGAATACATGCAAACGCACATGCTGGAACGTAACTGAAGGAACACAAGAAGTTTAGAGCAATGCAGCTTGATTTACCTAGTGTTGGGGTTTGTTAGCAGATGCACATACACAGTTGCAGAGGGCCTCTCTTCTCCCTTGCCAAACAAATTCAGTGGAGGCATCCTGATTTGTATGGAGAAAGCAGAATGACCATCGTTTTGGGAGAACTTTACACCGAGATGGGTTTTTTGAAGGCCCTTGGAAGTCTCCTGCGTGACAGTGGCTGGACAGACGTCCTTGTACAGGCTGGTGTGACTACAGTTGGTACTGCAGACTCCTTCTTGTCAGCTGCTCATGTCACCAAGACTCGGCATGCTCATCAGCTTACAGTATGTGCCCTCTACCAACTGATGAATGCTGCCTATGAGCAATATCGTCTCTCATGCCAAGCTCTTGGGGAGAAGATCATGCCTGTGGATGAGTGGAAAGTCGTCATGACGGAGAACAGTCCAACGTTTCACTTCTGGGCTTTGATCATGCAATTAGAAGTTCTTGTGCTTGCTTTTCTGTCTTCCGTGAGAAGTGGTGACTTCATGTTGTATCAGCAGTACATCGCGAAAATGGTGCCAGTGTTCTTTGCATTAGACCAGCATAAATATGCAAGGTGGATGTCTGTGCATGTGAATGACATGAAAAAAATCAGTGCCATTGAGTCTGTTAGCCATGAATTCCAACAAGGCCACTTTGTCCTGCAAAAGACTGGAAGGCCATTTTCAAGACTGGCACTGGATCATGCACATGAACAGAATAATGCGATTGTGAAAGGTGATGGTGGGGCCGTTGGCTTGACAGGTAATCCAGCTGCTTTGGGACGGTGGATGGTCAGTGGCCCTGAAGTTGCACGCGTCATCCAGGAATTTCAACGGACCCTTAGCCCTCCTGAGAAAGACTCGGAGAAACTTGGCCATCATGAGCAAAGCTTGGCCTTCCAAGTGGATTTTGTTGACGACCGGGATGCAGCAGTACACATCATTTGTGGAAGATAGGCTCAAGACAAAGACCAAGAAATTCTCTGACCCTATCAAGCGCAACAACATGGTCCTTATTGCTGGCACAAAGCGGAAGAAGAAAGGCACTGGAACTTGCAAACTTTCCATCCTTAAAAAGAACAACAGTCTCTTTTCCAGGCTCTATATTGCATGCCAGACCCGCCCAGGAGGACTCGACGACTTCTTCCAGCATGAAAATCACAGTACCCCTCCATCACTTTCCTCTGAAGGACAAATAAGGCCGGGATTGAAATCACGCCTGATGGAATGCCTGAAGAAGACTGCAAGGGAGGTGAGGGGCAAGGGAAAGAGAAAGCGTGTCACACCAACAGGCGCCATACCACCCAACTGGCACACATTCCTCAGGGTAGATGACAACAAAACGGAGCTCTTTAAGTACCTGGCACAGTGTCTCCTGCGAATTCCCACTGAGAAGACCATTGTCACCACCCAGGGTTCTATTGCCATTTCCAATGTCCCTGTTGAGCTTTGTGCACTGTCTCCTTGCACCCATGAGGAAGCCGACAGTAGGATAATGACACACCTAGTGGATGCAGCAAAGGACAGCAAACACATCTTGCTTCGCACCACCGACACAGATGTTGTTGTCCTCGCCGTCGCCTCTGCATCACGCTATCCTGACCACGAAATTTGGGTGGCGATGGGTGTTGGCAAAGACTTCCGGCACATTCCTGCTCACCTTATTGCCAGGAACCTTGGTCCCACCAGATCATCCTGCCTTTCTCTTTTCCACAGTTTTACTGGGTGCGGCACTGTGTCATTTTTCAATGGCATCAGTATAAGAAGAAGGCTTGGGAGGTGTGGAGTGTGTTCGATGATGTGACTGAAACTTTCCTTCGGCTGTCAACGCCTCCGTGTACCTTGACACCTGATGAAAGAGCTGTGTTGGAGAGGTTTGTTGTGCTCCTCTACGACAAAGCTAGTAACTGCCTGGATGTCAACAGCGCCAGAAGACATCTCTTCATCAAGAAAACCAGGCAGATTGAAAACATTCCACCAACAAGCGATGCTCTGCTACAGCATATCAAAAGGGCAGTCTATCAAGGCAGCTACATTTGGGGCCAGGCAGAAAATCCCACACCTGCATTGCCTAATCCCTCTGAATGGGGTTGGAAAAACAATGACGGAGAGTGGCAACCCCTTTGGACCATCAGCCCTGAAGCATCTACAGCATGCCGCGAGCTTCTCAAGTGTGCCTGCAAGAAGTCATGCAGAACCCAACGCTGCAAATGCTGCAAAGCCGGACTACGGGGTACTGCCCTCTGCAACTGTGTGTGTGCATCTGCTAACAACCCCCAACACTAGGTAAATCAAGCTACATTGCTCTAAACTTCTTGTGTTCCTTCAGTTACGTTCCAGCATATGCGTTTGCATGTATTCCCGTGGTTGTCATTTTGACATTATGCTTTAAATAACCAACAAATATTCATATTTTAAGTGGCTCTGTATCAGAACTTAATAAGTTCAGAAAACTGTGCATCTCTGCCAATTTTGAGGGTTGTTGCACTACATGAACGCAAATCTACAATTTTAGACTTTTTTGTGGCAGCCATTTTGAACATTGCATTAAAATAATCTTTTAAACAAATTTATTTTGGTGGCCCTGTATCAGACCTTGACAAGTACATAAAACTGTACCTCCCTGCCAAATTTGGTGCTTGTAGCATCAACTGAACATAAATTAATAATTTTGCTAAATTACATGTGGCGGCCATTTTGAAATTGTATTAAAAAACACCTTTAAACTAATTTTTCACGATGGCCCTGTATCAGAGTTTGATAAATACATAAAACTGCCTGTCTCTGCCAATTTTGGTGTTTGTTGCATGGAGTGCACAATGAGGCTGTTTTGTGTAACGTACAAGGGCCGCTATGCGTGCAAGCGTGCGTGCGTGCGTGCGTGCGTGCGTGCGTGCGTGCGTGCGTGCGTGCGTGTGTGTGTGTGTGTGTGAACTCTGATGTGAAATGCCGACGAAAGCTTTAACTATAGTTTTTGAAAACATCTGCTCGATCGCCTTTGTGTCAGATTTGTAATCATAAGCGTCAGAAACCTAATTGTTCTGAACTGCCTTGAAAGAGACAAACTAGTCAATTCGGCTGCATTCGATTTCAATCAAATTACTTAATTGCTACTCCATTAACTGTAAGGGAAATGCAAGTATTGAGACGCCAAAACAGTACGCAACTCGTCCTGATATCATTCCTTTAAATTTGTTTCCGTTGGCCTATATCATATGTCTTTGGATGAAAGAGATCTCTGCGATTATATTGCCTTCCGAAATAGTCGACCAAAAAAAAACTAGTCTTGAGGACCATGACCCAAAACTTGAAAATTAGATTTGGTCGTTGACGTTTGGAATTGGCAAATGCCCCAAAAATGTGTCATCATTTCGACACATCTGCCTTTTTTCACGGTGGAAGAAAGGCAAAGCCGATAAATGCTCTAAACGTCATACAATTGCCTATACACTTTTATGGCCGTTTTGAATTTGCCGTAGAAAATAAATCCTACACTCATCCCTGTGTCCAACGCATGAACCTTCACGTCTTTACTTCAATGATCGGAACAAAATCGCGTTCAAAGGAAAAAATGTGACACACATACACAGATTTTTAAAAAAATTACGTTCAAAGAAAAAAAATGTGACACACATACAAAGTGGGGGTTTTTAACAAGAAAACACAGTGGCACATTTAAAAAAAAGTTATAAACAAAGCAGGGTTAAGCCTACATTTGAAATACAGTTTAACCACCTCTCGGAAGCGACCACTTGCCAAAAACGAACACTCCGAAGGATCCAGGACGAGTCTTTCTTCTATGTAACTCACCTTTCCACCTGTATATAATGAGATATTTTGGTCGGCCCCTTGGCTAGTCGTTATAGACAGGTTCGATTGTAGCAACTTCCCTGTTTTAGGCGTGGCGTACGTACGTACGTGCGTGTGTGCAGAATAGGGACTAAAGAAAGGAAAACAACTCTTTTTATATTTAGTCAAGTTTTGACTAAATATTTTAACATCGAGGGGGAATCGAAACGAGGGTCGTGGTGTATGTGCGTGCGTGTGTGTGTGTGTGTGTGTGTGTGTGTGTGTGTGTGTGTGTGTGTGTGTGTGTGTGTGTGTAGAGCGATTCAGACTAAACTACAGGACCGATCTTTATGAAATTTGACATGAGAGTTCCTGGGTATGAAATCCCCGAACGTTTTTTTCATTTTTTTGATTAATGTCTTTGATGACGTCATATCCGGCTTTTCGTGAAAGTTGAGGCGGCACTGTCACGCCCTCATTTTTCAACCAAATTGGTTCAAATTTTGGTCAAGTAATCTTCGACGAAGCCCGGGGTTCGGTATTGCATTTCAGCTTGGTGGCTTAAAAATTAATTAATGACTTTGGTCATTAAAAATCGGAAAATTGTAAAAAAAAAAAAAAATTTATAAAACGATCCAAATTTACGTTTATCTTATTCTCCATTATTTGCTGATTCCAAAAACATATAAATATGTTATATTCGGATTAAAAACAAGCTCTGAAAATTAAATATATAAAAATTATTATCAAAATTAAATTGTCCAAATCAATTTAAAAACACTTTCATCTTATTCCTTGTCGGTTCCTGATTCCAAAAACATATAGATATGATATGTTTGGATTAAAAACACGCTCAGAAAGTTAAAACAAAGAGAGGCACAGAAAAGCGTGCTATCCTTCTTAGCGCAACTACTACCCCGCTCTTCTTGTCAATTTCACTGCCTTTGCCATGAGCGGTGGACTGACGATGCTACGAGTATACGGTCTTGCTGAAAAATGGCAGCTACTTGACTAAATATTGTATTTTCGCCTTACGCGACTTGTTTACATTTAACATAGAGGGGGGAATCGAGACGAGGGTCATGGTGTATGTGTGTGTCACGTGTGTGTGTGTGTGTGTGTGTGTGTGTGTGTGTGTGTGTGTGTGTGTGTGTGTGTGTGTGTCTGTGTCTGTGTCTGTGTCTGTGTCTGTGTCTGTGTGTCTGTGCGTGTGTGTGTGTGTAGAGCGATTCAGACCAAACTACTGGACCGATCTTTATGAAATTTTACATGAGAGTTTCTGGGAATGATATCCCCGGATATGTATTTTCTTTTTTTCGATAACTACCTTTGATGACGTCATATCCGGCTTTTTGTAAAAGTTGAGGCGGCACTGTCACACCCTCATTTTTCAATCAAATTGATTGAAATTTTGACCAAGCAATCTTCGACGAAGGCCGGACTTCGGTAATGCATTTCAGCTTGGAGGCTTAAAAATCAATAAATGACTTTGGTCATTAAAGGCACAGTAAGCCTCCCGTAAACCATCACAGAGCTCCCCGAGCGTCTAAATACAGTACAAGCATACTTCCATTTGAACGCTCACCGAACGGGAACATCCTGGCTGCTTTCTGTCGAGCGTGAGACATTTTCCAAGAATTTATTTTCGTAGACTTGTTCCGTTAACAACAACGGCGCCTCGTTTTTGCGCTAGACCTAACTTTTAAAATCTAAATAATAAATTGACAGCTTGTTACACAAACATTCTTTAATCATAAAAGAATTCGTTTTTCATCAAGACAAGATCAGAACAATTCGAAGTTGTGAAAGTTTAAAAAAAAGAAAAGCCCGGAAGCAGGGTCACGCAAGGGTCGTAGCAGACGACGGCCGGTTTATCAGTGCAAATCGCCGTTCCTCTCAACAGTCACAAGCCATCGCTAGAGTTCTTGTGAACCACAGCCGTTGTTTCGTGCATAAAAAAACGTGCTATTGTAGATAAGCTCACGTCGAGTCGCATTCAAATGACTAACTATGATGACTGCATTGTGAAAAGGGAAAACTGGATCACACGGGTTCACGATGGCTCAGGGGTAAGATAAACCACGCAAAAATAAATTCTTTGAAAATTGTTCGCTCTTTACGGAGGGCACCTAGGATGTTCTCAATTGGTGAGTGTTTAAATGAAAGGGTGTTTGTACTGTGTGTAAAAGCCTGACCGTATCTGTGATGGTTTACGGGAGGCTTACTCTGCCTTTAAACATCTGAAAATTGTAAAAAAAAAAATTATAAAACGATCCAAATTTACGTTCATCTTATTCTTCATCATTTTCTGATTCCAAAAACATATAAATATGTTATATTTGGATTAAAAACAAGCTCTGAAAATTACAAATATAAAAATTATGATCAAAATTAAATTTTCGAAATCAATTTAAAAACACTTTCATCTTATTCCTTGTCGGTTCCTGATTCCAAAAACATATAGATATGATATGTTTGGATTAAAAACACGCTCAGAAAGTTAAAACGAAGAGATGTACAGAAAAGCGTGCTATCCTTCTCAGCGCAACTACTACCCCGCTCTTCTTGTCAATTTCACTGCCTTTGCCACGAGCGGTGGACTGACGATGCTACAAGTATACGGTCTTGCTGAAAAATTGCATTGCGTTCAGTTTCATTCTGTGAGTTCGACAGCTTGACTAAATGTTGTATTTTTGCCTTACGCGACTTGTTCCGGCCGTCTTCTCCCTGATCAAAGAACACAGGAAACTGTTTGAAAAAACACTACAATCATGAAATTGAAACCTTTAAAGGAAAACACGCAACCGTCACCATCGTTTTGTTTGCGAGCAGTTAGATTGAACCCGGAAACCATACCGTGCTTTCCCTATTACCTGCCCACTCCTCCCTCTCCCCTACGACCCCCCCCCCACCCCACCCCCTACGCAACCCCCCACCCCCACCCAACCCACCCACGAGGTAGATATTTTAGGTAATTCAGTGTATCTATATCTATAGAATACGGCTTGTGTGTGTGTGTGTCTGTCTGTCTGTCTGTTCACGATTCACGGCCAAAGTTCTCGATGGATCTGCTTCAAATTTGGTGGGCATATTTAGGTAGACCCCGGACACAATCGTGGAAAATTTTGAACACGTGCGTGCTCTCAGCTCGCAGCGCTCAACCGATTTTGGTTTTTCTGTACATCCATTCCCAGTAACTCTTCCTTATCTTCTCCAGTGTTTTGCGCGTTTATCTCCCTTCCTTCGTACGGTGCGCCGGCGAAGCCGTCGTACACCCGGCAAAGCCGGGTCCCCGGCGAAGCCGGGTATTCGGCTCTACTTCTTCCCGGCGAAGCGGGTATTCATCTAGTCCTTAATATGACATGAGATATTTGTAGGACATTTTTAAAAATACAATCGAACCTGTCTATATAACGACCAATCAATGGACAAACCAAAAGTGCTCGCTACAAAAAGGTGGTTGCTAGGGAAAGTCGAATTGCAGAGAAGATTGACTTGACCGGGATCCTTCGGAGTGTTCGTTGTGAGCAGGTTGTCGCTTCAGAGAGGTGGTCGCAAGTGCCGGTTTGGCTGTATTAACATATGCATTATACTAGAACAAAACTTTCTTGTCTTAAAGGCACAGTAAGCCTCCCGTAAACCATCACAGAGCTCCCCGAGCGTCTACATACAGTACAAGCATACTTCCATTTGAACGCTCACCGAACGGGAACATCCTGGCTGCTTTCTGTCGAGCGTGAGAAATTTTCAAAGAATTTATTTTCGTGGACTTGGTCCTCTACAACAATGGCGCCTCGTTTTGGTGCTGGACGGCTGTTATGAATATTCAATACCGGAAATCACGCCCGGACAGTAAGCCTCCCGTAAACCATCACAGATACTGTCAGGCTTTTACACACAGTACAAACACCCTTCCATTTGAACGCTCACCAAACGGGAACATCCTAGGTGCCCTACGTAAAGAGCGAGCAATTTTTAAAGAATTAATTTTGCAGATTGTCTCGAACACTTTTTGGACCCATCCTGAACTCAGGTCAAACATGAGTTACTTCCCTTCGGGTCTCATTCTATCGATGTAAACTGGAGATAGCCGTGGATCGATGATTATCAAAATGTTTTTGGACCGTGGTGCGTTTTTGCGCTAGACCTAACTTTTAAAATCTAAATAATAAATTGACAGCTTGTTACACAAACATTCTTTAATCATAAAAGAATTCTTTTTTCATCAAGACAAGATTAGTACAATTCGAAGTTGTGAAAGTTTGAAAAAAGAAAAGCCCGGAAGCAGGGTCACGCAAGGGTCGTAGCAGACGACGGTTTATGCATATCGCCGTTCCTCTCAACAGTCAAAAGCCATCGCTAGAGTTCTTGTGAACCACCGCCGTTTGTTTCGTGCATAAAAACGTGCTATTGTAAATAAGCTCACATCGAGTCGCATTCAAATGACTAACTGACGACTACATTGTGAAAAAGGGAAACTGGATCACACGGGTTCACGATGGCTCAGGGGTAAGATAAACCACGCAAAAATAAATTCTTTGAAAATTGTTCGCTCTTTTCGGAGGGCACCTAGGATGTTCTCAATCGGTGAGTATTTAAATGAAAGGGCGTTTGTACTGTGTGTAAAAGCCTGACCGTATCTGTGATGGTTTACGGGAGGCTTACTGTGCCTTTAATCGAAACTGAAGCATACACTTGCTTGTTGTTTTTTCTACCAAATATGTTAAACTGGTCACGAAAGTGTTGACAATTTTCGGAAGATTTTAGTCAGTCCTTGACATCGTCTTCCCCCCCACTCGTAATGTCACCGCCAGGCTGTGATTATATCGGTGTCGCATATCTTTAAGGGTTGTCTC
>NC_090257.1:11027825-11035325 GCF_037325665.1 Littorina saxatilis | reverse complement strand
AAACCACCAGGCGGCAGCGACCGGGATTCGAACGGCTCACGACCTCCCGATTAGGAGGCCGACGTTTTACCACCAAGCCACTGCGCCCGTCATGCCAGCTAGCATTATGGATGATTTCCAGCACCGTAAAAAGGGTCAGTGGACAGCAGCGGAACTCTAAAGCAGAATGGCTTGTTGACGTCAATCCTTATCCTTTTTACATTTTCATCAATAAATCCAAAAACAAAGAGACTGCCAACGTTCCAAAATTCAGAATCAAAAAACAAGAAAGGTAGGTTGTTGGAACGTTTGTTATTGACAAAACAATACATTCACAAATATATGGACCCAACGGTTTTTTTAAGTGCACAGACAAACAATTAATAACGAAAACTTATCTGGCTGATTTTTTCTTCCGCCTGGCACGAAGCCGCAAGCGAATGAATCCAATAAGCATTTTTTGGAGCATGTTCTAGTTTATCATTTGCATGTGTGTCTAACCTACAGGCAGCACGGCGAATGGCTCTTGAACTCCTCAAGGTTAAAATTACCAGACAAAGTACGCGTATGGCTTCTTAATTCACTACTACATCTTTCAGCCCTATTTTGTCCTGTTTTGGTCGGTTTGTGAGCCGGTCTGTTCATCATAATTCCGCACAGCGTGGGTATACACGAAGGAGGTTCGAAACTCTGTACACTGGCACTTCTGCTCATGCCACCCAGGGGCGGATCAAGGGGTAATGGAGGAGGGGGGTGGGGAGGCGGGGTCCAGGGACCGCCCAAGTCTCGATGAGTTCGAGGGGCGAAGCCCTGGTGAGGGGTCTATGCTGAAGATTATGTAATTTTATGAGGTGCATTGTAGGCCTCTCCTGGAAGATAACAAGGTTCATCACTCTTTCTTTTTTTTTTTCTTTTTTTTTTTTGGGGGGGGGGTCCGAAACCCCTGGATTACCCTTAAACCCCACCACACCCCCCCCCCCCCCCCACCCCAACCCCAACATCCGCCCCTGCTACCGAAGATCAGAAACGCTTAGGAGAGCCAGTTTTGTTTTATGTGTTTACATGTGAACTATAATCATGTGTACTTGTGTAATATATATATATATATATATATATATATATATATATATATATATATATATATATACATGTGTGTGTGTGTGCGTGTGTGTGTGTGTGTGTGTGTGTGTGTGTGTGTGTGTGTGTGTGTGTGTGTGTGTCTTTCTGTGTGAGTGTGTGTGTGTGTGTGTGTGTGTGTGTGTTTGTGAATGTGTGTGTAAGTGGGTTTGTAAGTGCGTGTGTGTGTGCATGTATCTATCACGGGTTGATATTGATGTTATTATTATAATGTATTATTATTGTTTTATGTGTGTAAATGTGTGTACGTTGTAGGCAAACCGCCCGATGCAGACAAATTCTCTTGGCCATCGCGTAGTACAATCGTAGATGAGTAAGCGTTATTTCGCAGGGTAAGCGGCAATAAGTAACGGCCAGTAATTAGTGCACAGCCGCGTGTGTATAGTAGGGCATTTCCTAATACGCTATGGCCGTACGATACCTGGCGATAGGTGCCACGATGCTGGACCCTGTGACGTCAGTCTCCAAAAATGGGAAGACGGCACAGGGCCCAAGAGGGTGGTGAAGACAGAGTGGTGAAAGACTGTGGTGATACTGATGATGTTGATGTTGTTGATGTGTATGCAAATGTTTCTGATGTTGATATTCTGCATGACTCTCTGGATGTTGGCAATGCGCATGAAATGGATAATGTTGTTGTAATGTCAGATGTTGATGTTCATTTTGACTCGTTAGATGTTGAGAATGTACGTAACAAATCTACTGTTAAAATAGATGTATACAATGTTGATAGTGAGATTGGAGATTCCTTTGGTTCTGAATATAGTATTGAGGATAATCCTGATATACTCTCCTGCTTAGCGCTTAATGTCTGTGGAATCACTTCAAAGCTAAAAATTTCCTGAATTTGTGAAATTTATTGCCAAATATGACATTATTTGTTTTAGCGAGAGCAAACTTGATGATATTGATGAGATTAACATTCCAGGCTATATAGCATTCTATAAGAATAGAGGAACATTTCGCAGAAAATCAGGTGGTGTATTAGTTTTATTACGGGAAGTGTTTGCTAATAATATAACTATTTTTGAAGAAAAAAAGCTGTCACATAAGATAAAAGAAGAGATGAAAATATGGTATAGATTTTTGGATGTAGAAATGTGTGAGAATGCGTTATTTTTTAAGTTAGATAAGAAAATACTTGGACGTGACACCCTTTTCTGTGCTTTATATATTCCCCCTGAAGGGTCACCTTACCATAACAAAGATGTTTATGCTGAACTAGAAGAGGTGTATATGCAGTTTGGGTTAGATAATGATTATGTTTGTCTGTTAGGAGACTTAAATTCCCGCACTGGTCATCTGAGTGAAATGTTGCATGAAGTTGAAGATGATCAGCATTCAGAAGGTTTTGTTGATAATGACTTGTTTGACTCTGATGAGGTTGGTACTCTAATAGGTGAGCGGGCCTCACAGGATAATAATACTAATAACCTTGGTTTTAAATTGATTGATTTTTGTAAAATGACTGGCTTAGTTATTGCTAATGGTAGAGTTGGCGATGATACAGGGGTTGGTAAATGCACATGTAAGGATAAGAGCGTTGTTGATTATTGCATCCTGTCAAAAGATTTGTTCTCGAAAGTTAATTATTTTTCTGTGATGGAATTTTGTGAAATGTATTCTGATGTACACTGTCCTGTTGTTTTGCATTTATTAAAACATAATGAAGTACGCGCTAATGATTGCCTAGCAGAAGTTGTGAAAAAAACCAAAAATGAAGATTTGCTGTCTAAAGGTAGAGAAAAGGATAACAAGTACACAAAACCAAAATGGGACAATAACAATGGGACCAAGTTAGCTTTTGTAGTTAATCTGAATGAGGATGATATTTATACTGTTGAAACTAAATTACAAAATATGCTAGCTACAAGTGAGAGTACGACAACAGATGACGTTGATAGTGTTACTAATAAGATTTGTGATATTTTAAATTGTTCTGCTGAGAAAATCGGTGTAATTAAAAAACAAAAATTTATGAAAAAGCCACGTTCAAAGAAATTTAAACTACAACAACCATGGTTTAGTGCAATTTGCAAAGAGAAAAGAAAAATATTTTTACATGCGAAAAACAAAGCAAGACGGTTTAAAAATGTGTTCAATGAAGATGAAAAAAAGAGTGCTTTTAAAGAATACAAAAAGACAATAAAAAAGGAATGCAAGTCGTATCATAATGAGTTCGTTAAAACTTTGAGAAAGTTAAGAAGTACTGACCCGAAAGCATACTGGAATCTTCTAAATAAAAATAAAAAGAATAATTCCAAAACTAACTATCCAACTTGTTCTGAGTTTTTCGAACATTTCACTAAACTACAAGAGTGTGATGAAAATGAAATGGATGATAGTAATGAACATTTAAATGAAGCAAGTAATGAATTTCTTAATGCGCCTTTTACAAAGGAGGAAGTTATCAAATGTATAGACAAGCTAAAAAAACAATAAGGCATGCGGTCAGGATAAAATAATTAATGAGTATTTAAAAGCGTCACATGATCGAATGATTGATATTTATGTATTGTTGTTTAATGTTGTTTTGCAGTCAGGAAAGGTTCCAACACAATGGGCCGTAGGTGAAATTATTCCATTGTACAAAAATAAAGGCTCTCAAGCTGACCCCACAAATTATAGAGGAATTACTATACTCAGCTGCTTCGGAAAACTTTTCAGTGCAATTTTAAATGATAGGTTATCAAACTTTTTGGAGAGTAATAACAAATTAGGTCAAGAACAAACAGGTTTCCGCACAGGTTTTTCAACACTAGACCATGTTTTTACTTTGCATTGTATATTAAATTTTTTTCTCAACAAAAAGAAGCGACTGTTTTGTGCATTTGTAGACTATGAAAAAGCGTTTGATAAAGTTCGCCGTGCATTTTTATGGGAGAAATTAGTTAGTTCTGATGTTAATGGGAAGTTTTTAAAAACTGTAAGAAATTTGTATGAAAATGCCAAATCTTGTGTTAAAGTTAATAGTGAGTGTTCTGGATATTTTCCCAGTTTGTGTGGAGTTAGACAAGGGGAAAACTTGTCACCGTTGTTTTTTGCTCTATTTTTAAATGATCTAAAGCCTTTTCTGTTGGAAAACAGTAATGGTTTACAATCTATGTCAAGAGAGGCTATTGTGGCTGGAATGGATGATACGGATGTAAATGCTTTGTTTCAAATGTTTTTATTACTGTATGCGGATGATACTGTGATCTGCTCAGAGTCTGAAAAAAACCTGCAAGAATGTTTAAACAAAATGCACGAATACTGTTTAAAATGGCGTCTAAATATTAATGTAAACAAAACGAAAGTTATAGTTTTTTCCAGAGGTTTGTTTGTTTGTTTGTTTGTTCGTTCATGGGCTGAAACTCCCACGGCCTTTACGTGTATGACCGTTTTTACCCCGCCATGTAGGCAGCCATACGCCGCTTTCGGAGGAAGCATGCTGGGTATTTTCGTGTTTCTATAACCCACCGAACTCTGACATGGATTACAGGATCTTTTTCGTGCGCACTTGGTCTTGTGCTTGCGTGTACACACGGGGGTGTTCGGACACCGAGGAGAGTCTGCACACAAAGTTGACTCTGAGAAATAAATCTCTCGCCGAACGTGGGGACGAACTCACGCTGACAGCGGCCAACTGGATACAAATCCAGCGCGCTACCGACTGAGCTACATCCCCGCCCTCTCCAGAGGTAAAATTAGAAATAAACCACTGTTTACGTACAATGGCAATTTAATCGAAGTAGTGTTTGATGTAATGTACTTGGGCCTTAAGATTAATTATAATAATACATTTTCAGTCGCACAGAAGAATCTATATGATCGTGCCTCAAGGGCAATGTTTGTTCTTTTGCGCACTTGTAGACAATTGTCACTACCTGTGGACATACAAGTTGACCTGTTCGATAAAATGATTGCTCCAATTTTATTGTATGGATGTGAAGTATGGGGTTTTGGTTCCTGTGAACTTGCTACTAAACTTCAATTGCGTTTTTATAAAATTGTTTTCAAACTAAAAAAATCAACTCCAAATGCTATGATATTTGGTGAGCTTGGAAGATATCCACTAGATGTTAATATGAAATGTAGAATGCTTTGCTATTGGTATAAACTGATTAGTCCTATTCATAAAAATAAATTTTCAAGTATTGTGTATTGCTTTACTTATAGATTGTATATCAACAAGATGATTGAATCCAAGTACTTATGTTTCATTGAAAAAACCTTAAATGAAATTGGTCTCTCTGGCCTTTGGACTTCTCAAGAAAATATTCAATACTCAAGCACATGGTTTAAAAAGAAAGTAAAAAGAAGTCTATATGACCAGTATATCCATAAATGGTTTACAGAAATTGGAACAAAAAATATGTTTTGGAATTATCGAATGTTCAAAGATATTTTTGCATGTGAAGACTACGTCACAACCCTGCCATATCAGCAATGTGTTTCAATGATGAAGTTTAGAACATTAAACAACAATTTACCTGTACAGAAAGAACGTTATCTTAACATCCCGAGGTCAGAAAGAACTTGCACCAAATGTGTATCGCATGACATAGGTGATGAATTCCATTATTTATTTGTCTGTGATTTTTTCAAAGAAGAAAGAGCTGAGTTGTTACCACCTTACTATTGGAAAAAACCTAATGCACTTAAATTTAAAAAGTTGTTTGCTACTAAGAAAAAGAAATTGCTAAAGAATATTTTGGACTTTACTAATAGAATTTGTAACAGTTTTTCATAATTTTTATTTTTTTAATTTTTTAATTTTTTATTTATTTATTATATTAGCATATATCATGATTGTATTGATTGTATTTATTGTTCAAAATGCCCCCATGGGTTATGGACCAATAAACTTGAACTTGAACTTGAACTTGCTTACTTAATCTAGGGAGATAGGGAAGACAAAAAGACTGACTGCAGAGAATTCTTGGAGGACGGAGCTATAGACCAGACCAGAGGAAATAGAGCTAGAAAAATAGAGTATAGGAGTGTCGACCAGCAGAAAAGAAATACAAGTTACTACTTAGAATAAGTTAGCATAGAGACAAGTGATAGCTAGGATACGACAGTTGAACTACAGTGCCAACAGAACAGTCTGCATCAGGTAAGCAAGTACGCACGTTGTTTCCCCTTTTGTGTCAAAGTTGTACCCCAAATGAAAAGAAGAAATTGTTGCTCTTGGTTTCGTTTGCATTCTTAAGATTGTTCGTACCTTGTTCTTTGTCTCCATTATATAGTGAACGACGAAGAAGAAGAAGAAGAAGAAGAAGTCTCCATCAAGTTATAAAGATCTGTCTGTCCTCTCAAAACTCACAAAGCCAAGCGAGTAAAAGTAATTATGGACATCTTTAATAAACATCTCTAAAGAGGAAGTCGCAAACACGACCCCGCGATATATCACTGACATAGGTGGGTTTGGGGAGGTCACACATCTTAGTGGTTGGACATATCAACAACACACTCTAACTGCGTTATTTCTTCCATATACCCCCCGCCCCATCCTCCCCCGCTCACACCCTGCCTCTAACCACACCCCCAACAATCTTGTCCCCCTCTAGCTATGCACAGATCATTCCAGATTCTCTTGAATAACGGGCGTAAGGACAGGTAATTACATTTCTGGGTTAGGTCCCCTGTTGGGAGATTTGTCCACGAAGAAAGACCATTCTTCCCAAATGAGACGTATTACCCACAAAGGACATCTCTGGTAATATCCCGTTCCATACAGGTGTGTGTCACGGTAAATCATGGGTATAATGACACCCCTCCCCCCCCCCCCCCCCCCCCCCCCCCCCGCCCCCATTACAAAATAGGCAAAATTTCGCCTTCACAATCACCGCGACTCTGTTACTGACAAAACACTCTCTGGCGTGGCAGAATGCCCGACTGCCTTTCCTCGTTTGATTGGAAGTAAGAGTATTTGAGAAAGAATGTTAACAAAATGTAATGTGTTTGCCTGGTGTCATGTTACCATACTAATTTACACGACCCCCCCCTCCCCCCCCCCCCCCCCTCCCCCCCCTCCCCCCCCCTCCCCCCCCTCCCCCCCCCTCCCCCCCCTCCCCCCTCCCCCCCCTCCCCCCCCCTCCCCCCCCCTAGTGAGGCAACGTGTGGTTTTCAATTACCTGGCCTCGTAAAAAAGCCCAACTCATATCACATGTGGGATTCATGCTGGCTTTTTATTAAATGAGAGACATTATATTTCAGTCGACAAAATTACAACATCAGCGACTCTGATTTTCTGCAAATTAATGTTGGTGTTGTGTTGTGTTGTCATGAAGTCAGTAACGGTATGCGTTCACTCGTTCTTGATTTCCTCTTTCTTTCCCCTAAGTTGAAATGAGGACAATCTAAAATCACAACTGAACACACACATACAGACACACAGAC
>NC_090257.1:11012825-11022825 GCF_037325665.1 Littorina saxatilis | reverse complement strand
TAATGAGTATATAACACAAACAAATGTTCACAACCTGCGTGCAAGCAGGGGGCACAAAACTCAAGAAGCATCACTGCAAAATACGCACATGTATACATACAGGCAGACAGATTACAATTGATCATACACTAGATGATTACCCGCTTCGCCGGGTACCGGCTTCGCCGGGAAGAAGTAGAGCCGAATACCAGGCTGCGCCTGGGACCCGGCTTTGCCGGGTGGAAAGGAGATAAACGCGCAAAACACTGGAGACCTTCTAAAAATAGTAACGTGCAGTGACCTTCTAAAAATAGTAACGTAGTAACGGGAATATGGATTGACACCACACGGAGGAAGGGAGATAATCGCGGCTGAAAACACTGGAGAAGATAAGGAAGAGTTACTGGTAGTGGATCCAGACCAAAAAAAAACAAAATCGGTTCAGCGCGCACAGCGCTGCGCGCTGAGAGCACGTGTTGAAATATCTCATCGATGAGGTTGTGTCCGGGGTGTAGCTGAATACGGTGTCCAAATTTGAAAAAGATCCACCGAGAACTTTGTCCGTGCATCGCGAACAGACAGACAGACAGACAGACAGACACTAGTCGCATATATATATACATGGATCAACGACGGTTTCGGAATCTGTGCAGTTCGACCCGCATTTGGTATGGAAATGTCAGAAACATTGGATATAGTGGACAAAACAAATGTCTGGTCGCTCCAATAGCTAATGATTCGGTTTGGGGGTTGTTATGATGTGTGAAAGCCGGAGAGATCAAATCAAATCAAATCAAATCAAATTTTATTTTTCGAGGGTTGTGGCATAAGCAATACAACGAGCTTTTTTTCAACCAGCCCTCGCCCAGAGAGGGGACTAATCTAATCACATATTTACACGGATATTAACGTAGAAAAAAGGTAGAGAAAAACAACAACATATGAATATTTACACATTACATATTATACACAAATATAAAGCGTCGTATATGTAACGTAGTGAAAACAATGCTGAATACACATGCATGAGTAAATGTGTTATTAAAGCTTTGAGTGTTTTTGTGTGGATATAATGAACACTGATGCTTTGGACAAATGAAAATATAACCAAACGAAGTCTTCCATCACTGTGATGTTTCGTAATTTAACATTAAATACAGTGAAAGGTGTTTTTTGAAAGTATTGGGACTCTCACAAATTCCGGGAGAGAATTCCACAGGACGCTACAGAGAGAGAGAGAGAGAGAGAGAGAGAGAGAGAGAGAGAGAGAGAGAGAGGGGGGGGAGAGAGAGAGAGACATACAGACAGAGAGACAGAGACAGACAGAGAGAGAGAGACAGAGACAGAGACAGACAGAGAGAGACAAAGAGAGACAAAGAGAGAGAAAGAGAGAGAGACAGAGAGAGACAGAGAGAGAAAAAGAGAGACAGAGACAGAGACAGAGAGAGACAGAGACAGACACAGAGAGACAGAGACAGACAGAGAGAGACAGAGAGAGACAGACAGAGACAGACAGAGACAGACAGAGACAGACAGAGACAGACAGAGACAGACAGAGACAGACAGAGACAGACATAGAGAGACAGACAGAGACAGACAGAGACAGACAGAGACAGAGGGGGGGGGGGGAGAAAGATACACTAGCACACACACGCACACACGCACACACTCACGCGCGCACAAACACACGCACGCAAGCAAGCACGATACACGCATTCATGTACGCGTACACTATTTCCTCTTTTTGAAAAGTTGTACTTTAATCCCGATAATATTCGTGTATATGTTTTATAAAAACCTGCCGCAACCTGTGCCTCACGCTTGTTCGTATACACAGATTGACTGATCAGACATTAGTTGACTTCCTCCACTGATGTTAAGACCTTGCTGTTTCAGATTCTCTGATCAAAATCTCAGTAAACTTACCTTCATTTTAAGACTCCCTCCTTTTTACATTTAGCCCGGTTTTCATTAATACTTGATTTTCACAGATTAATGAAGGTCTTACAGGCTGACATAGTCCTATTTAATTAGTTTAATTACTTCCAGGGCTTTTCCCATCGTTGCGGGGATGTATAAATTAAGCTTCCTGCAAAGTTTTAGGTTTGAAGTCCTTACCAATTACGAGAAATAATTAATTCTTTATTGCATTGTTTAGCAACAGTTCTCCAGGACTTGGTCAATTTTTTATACCGTTGACGTCCCTTCGTGACGTTTCGTAAACCAAAGATGGCGTTTGAGACTGTTCTGTTTACATTCGACACTATCAACACCACTTTGCAATACTGAAATAATTTTGTCTGTGTTCAAAAGCTACAGCCAATCGTTATTGGCACATGTAAACAATATGAACAAGAAATTCCTCCGAGGTAGGAAAAACACCCCCGTCCTTACCATTCTCACTGCCACCAACTGAGAAGGTTATTTCCCTTTGACCATTAATATGTCCCTCTATAAGTCCTTGTAGAATCTTAATCCACCAATAACTCCCTAACCGTGTGTTTGACTGGTCCCAATTTTTGTAAGGACCGTCTCAGGAATGTATAGAACCTGTTCACCAAGTTTGGTGACGATCGGTCCGTTCATTCTTGAGATCTATATGCGAACACAAACAAACAAACAAACAAACAAACACATCGAGCGAAACCTATACACACCCCTATACCGGGGGTGTAACTATACACACCCCTATACCGGGGGTGTAATTAAATAATGAACGCGACGAATATGGCAGCCTTTAAAAGGGGGGGGGGGGGCTTTCACTGCACCCAACTGACCCCCTCTAGGCTAGCCCTCAACAGTTTGCTGCTTCACGTGTCACAACAAGCAGATTTGTCAGTACTGGATGAAGACTGACGGAATGAGCCGATGGGATTTTGCCAGGCAGTTGGGGTTGTTTGAGCTTACTTCTCACCGTTTACCCTGAACATGTCGTAACGCCAGAAAGCGCTGACATTACATGTACCAGTCTGCTTATGCATGTACACTGCATGATAATTATGCACGGTTGTTTGTTTGAACGACTGCCTCAACCTTTGACATGTAATGTCAGCGCTTTCTGGCGTTACTTCTGCGGGTGGTTTTTTTTTCTCCATCGGGAAGACAGAAGCAGCACCAGAAACCGCTGACATTACCATCCTGACCTCAGGTCAAAATGAGTTCGGCTCATTCTATCCCTGACAGGATGCCTTGGTTTTCCTTGTCTGGCGAGGAAATCGATTTTTTACATATTTTCGTAATGTGTTATGGATATAAGCAGATTTGCGATCATCGATAAGGATTTTTCATGGTGTTGTGTAATTTTTAAATTACAAAGGAATTGATATGTAAGACAGTTTCAAGCGAGCTATTTTTCGCGGCTGTATTTACTGTGCAAACAACTCTAAATATGGCAAAAGTGTCACGTGATAATCAACCGTTTGGTTTCGGCGCTCGCTGGAGCAGACGATTTTTTTCTGACAGTGATGCAACCATGCATACATTACGGTCTCCTTCCGGCAGCAGTCCCAAAATTTCGTCTTGTTTTGACCTAAGAACGATGTCTTTATCATAACTGTGAAGAACAGAACGGAGATCACTGTCGAAGTCGGCCAATCTGCAATCATTTTCTTATGAATGTACAGTCCCCGGCGAAAGAAACGTTACTCATTCGCGCCCAGTGTTGCGAGTGATTTTTCGTCATTTTCAAATTGTCGTAAAATATGAACCAGATAAGGTAAATCAAAACGAAAAACAGATTCGTAGAGGATATTTTACTGGCTCTACGACAAGTGCATAGTATTTCATTGTTTTTATCTTTTACTTGTTCATAAATTGTGTTATACAGGGTAGGGGTCAAGCGAGTCGTAATTGCAGGCAAACGTGTCTCTTCAACATGCTACACAAATCGTAAAAATGCACATCTTTTAACAAGGTAAAGACATTTTTGGAGGAAGTTCATTTCTCAACAACAACATGTAATTAGAATTATTCGCCAAAACGTTTAAGACTCCACAAAAATGAGCAAAGATCACAGTGTTAATGTTACATAAACTATTAAAATATTCGCCTTGTTCAATTTACCCCCCCCCCCTCCCCCCTTACCCTACATGGACTGAAAGAGGTGAAGGAATGTGGGGGATACATGGGGGAATAGGAGGAGGGAGTAAGTAACGAGAAGGGAGGGGAGGGTGGTTTATAGTTATACAAGATCCCTGCCAGACGAAAACGCATAAGTGCAAGAGTACAGAATGGCGGTTGGGGGGGGGGGGGGGGGGGGGATGAGAGAGAATGGTGGAAGATGTTTTCAGGTAGGCTTTATAGTAATATAATGGGGCAGGGGAGGGGGAGGGGGGGGGTAGGCAAGAAATGTATGGGGTTCAGAAATTGGGCAGGGGGGAACAAGAGGGTGGTATGTAACTTAGCGGGTTATTTTGAAAGAAAAAAAATAGAATATATATACGGGTGGGGTATGGAGAACGGTTTACCTTGCGGGCGGGGCGAAGTATATGAGGGAGGGGAAGAGAGAGGAGGGGGGTGGTGAGGGCATGCAGAGCTTCTGAGCATTTTAGAGAAGTCTTTTTTTCTACAAAGTGCACACTCAGACATGCTGAATTGGGGAAGAACGGAAAGGTAGCCGCGTATTTGAAAACCCCTAGAGATAGAGAGATGCGCTCCTAGTTAGTCATGCTCGAAATATTTCTGTCCCACTTCGCTTCACTAATTCATTGGCGCCAGGACTGTAACGTCAAACGTATTGCCATTTGCTCTGAGGACAAAAACGTGTAGGGGTCTGTAAACATTTTGAAAGCTTTCACAGACGGAGAAAAATTAAAAATGCTCAATAGAAAGTGTACAGAGCTTTGTTTGGTCCTCTCAGTATGTTCAGTTGTATGGTTCACGTGAGATGCTCACATTTTCACTGGGGACAAAAAAAGTGTATGGGTCTGTATTCATTTTGAAAGCTTTCACGGACGGAGAAGAGTTAAGGTTGCTCAATATAAAATGCACAGAGCTTCTTCGGTTCTCTCAGTATTTTCAGTTGTGTGGTTTACGTAAGATGCTCGGGTTATGTCAAAGCGAACTGCCCCTAAAAGTACACGTCGTGTTATGTTTTCACTCAGCATATACATCTGTATGAGATGCATTTCAGTTTAGTTTAACTGTTAAGTCACGGGTCGCTATGCAATGTTTTCGGTCTCATAAGGTCAGGTCTATTTTTATTCTCATTGGGTTACGGCTTTAACTAAACAAGGGGTCAATGTTAATACGTCATTAAAATAAATGTAAACAATAAAAGAGAGGGGGGGGGGGGTTGGAGGGGGAGAAAATCAAACAAACATAAACGAGAAACTTCAGTAAAATCGTCGAAGTGCAATCGAACATTCAAAACAGAAAGACAATAAAATGGTCGGTTCCTCACAAAAGAATTTCGCTGAAAGAAGCGCAAGTTTCACAAGTTCTACTTACCAGTTCTAGTTCTACTTACACCCGCATTTCCGACTGTTCTTTTTTTTTTTTGTTCCGCGCTGTGAGTGCTCAAACAACAAAACAACGACTGAGTTAGAAAAAAAAAAAAAAAAAAGTAAGACAGAAAATTAACAATTAACCTAAAACCAACGTCTGCATTGCGGACTTGTGAGCAGAAAGGGATAGAAACGTGCAGCTTTGCCAAGCAACGTTTGTCTGCCATCTTCAACTTTTTCTCTCTTTTTACATTTAGTCAAGTTTTGACTAAATGTTTTAACGTAGAGGGGGGAATCGAGACGAGGGTGTGGTGTATATGTGTGTGTCTGTCTGTCTGTGCGTGTGTGTGTGTGTAGAGCGATTCAGACTAAACTACTGGACCGATCTTTATGAAATTTTACATGAGAGTTCCTGGGAATGATATTCCCGGAGTTTTTTTCTCTTTTTTTTATAAATGTCTTTGATGACGTCATATCCGGCTTTTTGTAAAAGTTGAGGCGGCACTGTCACACCCTCATTTTTCAATCAAATTGATTGACATTTTTGTAAAGCAATCTTCGCCGAAGGCCGGACTTCGGTATTGCATTTCAGCTTGGTGGCTTAAAAATTAATTAATGACTTTGGTCATTAAAAATCTGAAAATTGTAAAAAAAAAAATTAAAAAATTATAAAACGATCCAAATTTACGTTCATCTTATTCTTCATCATTTCCTGATTCCAAAAACATATAAATATGTTATATTTGGATTAAAAACAAGCTCTCAAAATTAAAAATATAAAAACTATGATCAAAATTAAATTTTCGAAATCAATTTAAAAACACTTTCATCTTAGGCCTATTCCTTGTTGGTTCCTGATTCCAAAAACATATAGATATGATAGGTTTGGATTAAAAACACGCTCAAAAAGTTAAAACGAAGAGAGGTACAGAAAAGCGTGCTATCCTTCTCAGCGCAACTACTACCCCGCTCTTTTTGTCAATTTCACTGCCTTTGCCACAAGCAGTGGACTGACGATGCTATGAGTATACGGTCTTGCTGAAAAATTGCAGTGCGTTCAGTTTCATTCTGTGAGTTCGACAGCTACTTGACTAAATATTGTATTTTCGCCTTACGCGACTTGTTTGTTTTGTTCTTTGGTGTCATTTTGCTAAATCACTTAGGTTTTCTCGTATTTGTTATGACGATCACCTTCGTAACCGGCCTCCTTCTACCCGACCGTTTAACCCCTTTAACGGATTGTGTAACTTCAATTTTAGTGGGTTTTTTTCTAAAAATGTGCATTAGGACGAACATGTACAACAAATGACAGACATAGCATGCTCACTTTTATAATCATTAATCAAATCAAAAATTCACAGAACCTCGCTTATGTAAATACTTAAAGAGGACGAACGAATTAGCAAGGAAACTTACCCAGCCGGTCAGATTATGTTGCCACTGTATTACTCTTATTGGCCCAATACCAAGCTTCTCTGACTTAGCTCATGTAAACGCATGGAGGTTGTTATTTAAAGTAAAAAAAACAAAATCACGCATTTACTCCTTTGGTAACACAGCAGTACTAAGAAGTTGATAATCGGCGCATAACTTAAAAATACTAAGGAGGAGTTATTCAAATATCGCATTCACTACTTCTTCAGTTGATGGCCACATACACAGTCATTGATAAAAAAAAAAAACTCTTTCAGATTGGATATCCGAATGAAAAGTACCGTAATTATATTTAGTCAAGTTTTGACTAAATATTTTAACATCGAGGGGGAATCGAAACGAGGGTCGTGGTGTATGTGCGTGTGTGCGTGCGTGTGTGTGTGTGTGTGTGTAGAGCGATTCAGACTAAACTACTGGACCGATCTTTATGAAATTTGACATGAGAGTTCCTGGGTATGAAATCCCCGAACGTTTTTTTCATTTTTTTTGATAAATGTCTTTGATGACGTCATATTCGGCTTTTCGTGAAAGTTGAGGCGGCACTGTCACGCCCTCATTTTTCAACCAAATTGGTTGAAATTTTGATCAAGTAATCTTCGACGAAGCCCGGACTTCGGTATTGCATTTCAGCTTGGTGGCTTAAACATTAATTAATGACTTTGGTCATTAAAAATCGGAAAATTGTAAAAAAAAATAAAAATTTATAAAACGATCCAAATTTACGTTTATCTTATTCTCCATCATTTGCTGATTCCAAAAACATATAAATATGTTATATTCGGATTAAAAACAAGCTCTGAAAATTAAATATATAAAAATTATTATCAAAATTAAATTGTCCAAATCAATTTAAAAACACTTTCATCTTATTCCTTGTCGGTTCCTGATTCCAAAAACGTATAGATATGATATGTTTGGATTAAAAACACGCTCAGAAAGTTAAAACAAAGAGAGGTACAGAAAAGCGTGCTATCCTTCTTAGCGCAACTACTACCCCGCTCTTCTTGTCAATTTCACTGCCTTTGCCATGAGCGGTGGCCTGACGATGCTACGAGTAAAATGGCATTGCGTTCAGTTTCATTCTGTGAGTTCGACAGCTACTTGACTAAATATTGTATTTTCGCCTTACGCGACTTGTTTTACTTGATTCTCCTTGCATAAGCGCCGTACATGTCCGCGCATGCATGCCGCCGCGCGTACGTTCGTACTCATGTTGTGCATACACGTTCGTTATGAAACCCCGGCCCGGTGGGTTTTTTTTAACAAAGACTGAAACGTACACAGTTGATGGCCACATATACAGTCAATGATAACAAATTCATAGACATGGACATTCAAATGAAAAGCCATTTTATTTGAGTCTCTTTGCATAAGCGCCGTACATGACCGTGAATGCATGTCGCGCGTACGTGCGTACTCATACTCACGGTGCAAACATGTGCGTTATGAAACCTCGGCCCGGTGTTTTTTTCCCAGCAAAGGCTGAAACGTACACAGCCTCGGTCATAATTATTAGCTAGGCTCCCCGGTGATGCAATCGTACTTTTTCGCCTTACATAAAGTGCACTCAGCTCGCTAGGGAAAGGTCACCGCTCTGTCAGCGTGAAACTGACTGAGTCAGTGTGTACGACGTTGCATGCGAAGCACAGGAGTTCGGTATTTACTTATTTGCCTTTTCATTATCGCTGAAAAAAATATCTGCCGTGTTTGAATGCCTTGATTGTACAGTATGTTACTAAAGCCAAGAGAAAGCATATTACACATGTACATGATTGTAAACAAAAAGTGTTTTATGTCTTATGGCTTATGTTTATACGACGATACACGCCAAAACATATGCAAGAGGGACAGAGGGACAGAGAGACAGAGAGACAGAGGGACAGAGAGACAGAGGGACAGAGGGACAGAGGGACAGAGGGACAGAGAGACAGAGAGACAGAGGGACAGAGAGACAGAGAGACAGAGGGACAGAGAGACAGAGAGACAGAGGGACAGAGAGACAGAGAGACAGAGGGACAGAGAGACAGAGAGACAGAGAGACAGAGGGACAGAGGGACAGAGGACAGAGGGACAGAGAGACAGAGGGACAGAGAGACAGAGGGACAGAGAGACAGAGAGGGACAGAGAGACAGAGGGACAGAGAGACAGAGGGACAGAGAGACAGAGAGACAGAGGGACAGAGGGACAGAGAGACAGAGAGACAGAGAGACAGAGGGACAGAGGGACAGAGGGACAGAGAGACAGAGGGACAGAGGGACAGAGGGACAGAGAGACAGAGGGACAGAGAGACAGAGGGACAGAGAGACAGAGAGACAGAGGGACAGAGAGACAGAGAGACAGAGAGACAGAGGGACAGAGGGACAGAGGGACAGAGGGACAGAGAGACAGAGGGACAGAGGGACAGAGGGACAGAGAGACAGAGAGACAGAGACAGAGAGACAGAGGGACAGAGGGACAGAGGGACAGAGAGACAGAGAGACAGAGAGACAGAGAGACAGAGGGACAGAGGGACAGAGAGACAGAGAGACAGAGGGACAGAGAGACAGAGAGACAGAGGGACAGAGGGACAGAGAGACAGAGGGACAGAGAGACAGAGAGACAGAGGGACAGAGGGACAGAGAGACAGAGGGACAGAGGGACAGAGAGACAGAGAGACAGAGGGACAGAGAGACAGAGGGACAGAGAGACAGAGAGACAGAGGGACAGAGGGACAGAGGGGCAGAGAGACAGAGAGACAGAGAGACAGAGAGACAGAGGGACAGAGGGACAGAGGGACAGAGAGACAGAGGGACAGAGAGACAGAGGGACAGAGAGACAGAGGGACAGAGGGACAGAGGGACAGAGAGACAGAGAGACAGAGAGACAGAGGGACAGAGGGACAGAGAGACAGAGGGACAGAGGGACAGAGGGACAGAGAGACAGAGGGACAGAGGGACAGAGGGACAGAGAGACAGAGAGACAGAGGGACAGAGGGACAGAGAGACAGAGGGACAGAGGGACAGAGAGACAGAGGGACAGAGAGACAGAGAGACAGAGAGACAGAGGGACAGAGAGACAGAGAGACAGAGGGACAGAGAGACAGAGAGACAGAGAGACAGAGAGACAGAGAGACAGAGAGACAGAGAGACAGAGAGACAGAGAGA
>NC_090257.1:11005325-11010325 GCF_037325665.1 Littorina saxatilis | reverse complement strand
GAGAGACAGAGGGACAGAGAGACAGAGGGACAGAGGGACAGAGAGACAGAGAGACAGAGAGACAGAGGGACAGGGGGACAGAGGGACAGAGGGACAGAGGGACAGAGGGACAGAGGGACAGAGGGACAGAGGGACAGAGAGACAGAGAGACAGAGGGACAGAGAGACAGAGAGACAGAGGGACAGAGAGACAGAGGGACAGAGGGACAGAGAGACAGAGGGACAGAGGGACAGAGAGACAGAGGGACAGAGGGACAGAGGGACAGAGGGACAGAGAGACAGAGGAACAGAGGGACAGAGGGACAGAGAGACAGAGGGACAGAGGGACAGAGGGACAGAGGGACAGAGGGACAGAGAGACAGAGAGACAGAGGGACAGAGGGACAGAGGGACAGAGGGACAGAGGGACAGAGGGACAGAGAGACAGAGAGACAGAGGGACAGAGGGACAGAGAGACAGAGAGACAGAGAGACAGAGGGACAGAGAGACAGAGGGACAGAGAGACAGAGAGACAGAGAGACAGCAGAGAGACAGAGAGACAGAGAGACAGAGAGACAGAGGGACAGAGAGACAGAGGGACAGAGGGACAGAGAGACAGAGGGACAGAGGGACAGAGAGACAGAGGGACAGAGGGACAGAGGGACAGAGGGACAGAGGGACAGAGAGACAGAGAGACAGAGAGACAGAGGGACAGAGAGACAGAGAGACAGAGGGACAGAGAGACAGAGAGACAGAGGGACAGAGAGACAGAGGGACAGAGAGACAGAGGGACAGAGAGACAGTGGGACAGAGGGACAGAGGGGAGAGCAGAGAAAAACAGTCAATCCGACGCCTTCCTACCACTGTTTACATGGGATAAAAACATCCCAGTCTCAATTTGGTCACATACCAAAATTGAGCAGCGTGGGCCCTCTCGGCGCACATTGAGATTTGTTTTGACAAAATAATGTTGTAAAGACCACTAAGACATTAATTCATCATGATTATAGTAACTTAGTCTGGGTGTTAATTTTTGATACAATAGCAAGTGGGAGGATGGTCCCTTCCAATGTTACAGCTTGGCCAGATCTGAGATGGTGAGCTGAACTGTTTTCACGGGAAGGAATGTGCCTTTAACAACCAACTTCGCATACCCCCCCCCCCCCCTCCCGTCTTGCCCAGCCATCACTTCACGTTCCTCCCACCACACAGTGCCTCTTTATCGACTAATAGCTTTGGCTCCTAAAGGGCTGGGAGGAAAAAAGACATCAAGTCATTTCCATTTTCTACGTAACATGTTCGGTATTCATTCGCTTAACCCCTCACCCATTTATTCTTTGTATCTCTCCCTCACAGACACATTATTATCCCCCCCCCCTCTTTCCACTCTCCGCCGCCTCCACTACACCCACTACACAATGAGCATCTTTCCCTCTCCGACTGTACACAGTACAAGCTTTTCAACTGCTCTTCATATTAAATCAAATCAAATCTATTTAGAACCTAGACCCTGTCAGTGAATGTAACATCCTTTCGTGCCTGCTGATGTGCACACTATAACCTCGTACATTTTGTTTGCGGCCTGAACATCTTTCCCTCAGTCTCCGACTCGACAAAGTAGCTTACAACCTTTTCAACTGCTCTTCAACTCAAATCAAATCTATTTAGAACCTAGACTCTTTCAGTGAATGTAACCTATCCTTTCATACCCACTGATGTGCACATAATATAAACGCCCCCTCGTAATTCTCTTTGCCTTGAAGCACAGACAGAGAAACAAGTCGCGTAAGGCGAAAATACAATATTTAGTCAAGTAGCTGCCATTTTTCAGCAAGACCGTATACTCGTAGCATCGTCAGTCCACCGCTCATGGCAAAGGCAGTGAAATTGACAAGAAGAGCGGGGTAGTAGTTGCGCTAAGAAGGATAGCACGCTTTTCTGTACCTCTCTTTGTTTTAACTTTCTGAGCGTGTTTTTAATCCAAACATATCATATCTATATGTTTTTGGAATCAGGAACCGACAAGGAATAAGATGAAAGTGTTTTTAAATTGATTTGGACAATTTAATTTTGATAATAATTTTTATATATTTAATTTTCAGAGCTTGTTTTTAATCCGAATATAACATATTTATATGTTTTTGGAATCAGCAAATGATGGAGAATAAGATAAACGTAAATTTGGATCGTTTTATAAATTTTTATTTTTTTTTACAATTTTCAGATTTTTAATGACCAAAGTCATTAACTAATTTTTAAGCCACCAAGCTGAAATGCAATACCGAACCCCGGGCTTCGTCGAAGATTACTTGACCAAAATTTCAACCAATTTGGTTGAAAAATGAGGGCATGACAGTGCCGCCTCAACTTTCACGAAAAGCCGGATATGACGTCATCAAAGACATTTATCAAAAAAATGAAAAAAACGTTCGGGGATTTCATACCCAGGAACTCTCATGTCAAATTTCATAAAGATCGGTCCAGTAGTTTAGTCTGAATCGCTCTACACACACACACAGACACACACACAGACACACACACACACACACACACGCACATACACCACGACCCTCGTCTCGATTCCCCCCTCTACGTTAAAATATTTAGTCAAAACTTAACTAAATATAAAAACAAGTTGGTCGCTAATATGCTTCAAACAGACGCTTTTGCGTGACGCGAACGTCTATTTGTCTGGTATCGTTGAAGTCAAATATATATATATATATATATTATATAAAGTGTGTCGCGAAAAAACTGACAACGTTGTGTCGCTGATTTATTTCAAACAGACACTTATGCGTGACGCGAACGTCTATTGTATTGGTCTGGTATTTGTCTGGTATCGTTGAAATCATATTAATGTACACGCTGTGGCTTGGTTGATGAACGGTTAATAATACAAGTTTACCCCCAACAGAGTAAGCTTACCTTCTCAGGTTTTCGTGGTGAATGGTGCAGAAATCCCACCCGTGAGGTACCCCCCTCCCCCCCCTCCCCATGTAAACCAATGGGAAAAGTAGAGTATATCCGTGCAGGCCACCCCGACAACTTGTTGTGCAAAATGTTTAGTCGGTGGATTTGTTTTTCAGCGTCACATGTCTGTAAATGAAACTACTTCTTTTTCCATACAGTAAGATAGATCTACCATAGGAAGGTGGTGCGGAGGTGCAACAAAGGATGTTTTATGTTTGGCAAAATGTTCGTTACTGTGCGGCGTAGGAGATTGCTAGAGCATCGAGACTGATGTGTGAATGACAACAGTATCACATTCTACCAACAGCACCATACACACACACACACACACACACACACACACACACACACACCCACCGTCACACACACACACACCGTCACACACACACACACACAAACACACACACACCGTGACACACACACACACGCACGCACACACGCACGCACGCACGCACACACACACACACACACACACACACACACACACACACACACACACACACACATACACATTAATTAAACAAACATGTAGTTGCGATCCTCAAGTGCACAAAACGAGTTCCTTTGCGAATAGCTAAAAGTGTGTGGAGGTGCTGCCATGTCAAAAAGGGGGCCAAGTTCATTGCTAGAGTATGCATCCTCAGAGGTATAGATATTTATCCTACATACGTGAGAGTGACACCCGTGATAGAATAATCGTTCAAATCACACGTGTGTATATCATGTAAATGAGGTCATGTCAAGCAAGTCTGGCAGGGACCTGTTTTTCCACTGCTTATGATGCCAAAGTCACCGAGACAAACGTCATATCAAATCAGTGGAGCCGAGTTTCCTTCTTTGGCCCATGCATTAGGATTCAGCAAGCTGTATATATACAAGATGTCAACAACCACCACTGATATAGCAGTATCCCTTCCTTATTAGCCCTCAAGCAATCCATTTAGGGAAAGCTGATGACAAGCCCTCTGCTGCCTTTCCGAGCTCTAAAACATCGCAGAACACAACCCTTGGCAGGAGTGTTTATGTTATCGCTCGGCCAGGAAAGAACAAATTTGCAAGCAAGACAAGGAAGAGAAATGAATTTCTGGCTGAAAATGTGCACAGTTAAGAAGTCACACACTGAGTCAGTTTAGTAGAAAGAGACATAGTCAGTACTATCAGGGCTGCTTAATAATAATACACACATTTTAAATCATCAGAATACACTCTCTGCAATCTTCTATACTGATTGCACAAAGAAGCATTCAATGCGGAAGAAATCAGTTAAATACTGCTGTTTCCTACATGTCGAACCGGTACATAAGAATCACATTACACCGCCAACCGAAAGACCAAACTTGTCAAAGTTTTGTAAGTGAACACTACATCTTACAAGCAACAAAATATGCATGTTAGTGCATTTACACCTCCAGCATACATACAGATTAAACTTATTACGCTTAAAACAATATTTATGCTGTTTTCAAGAAAAAAAAAGTGAGTGTGGTTTAAGCTTTTTGAATATTCCGCGCAAATTTCGATGCTCCGCCTTGCAAGGTCACGGCGGCCGCTAGCTGCTGAAATCTGTGGCACCATGCATAGGCGGTAAAGGCGCCTTCCTGTAACATTTACGTGGTTTTAAGTGTGTTTAACATTTCTCAGTTCCTGGAGCCCTTGCAATGATTATAATGATGACAAGAAGCAGAAGTTTCAAAGTAGTGTTACAAAATGTGGTTGTCTTGAAACAATTAACACAGGGTTTTTTCCATGTTGAGTGCAGCTGAGAATAGTTCTGTGTGAACTCAGTTATGCTGGTCCGCAGTAACCGAGCCGCTACTGTCGGAACTCGCGATAAAAGATAGGCCTAACCACAAAAAACACAATCGGCACTTTCTTGAAAAATCTTCCTTAATCTATTGGTATATATATGATATTACACTGACTAACCTTTTCATCTAAACCCTAGTTCTTCTTTACGAATGAATGTATTTTCTACTTTTGACAAGAAAAAAAAATGTATTCAGCTAGAGCCTATGCTTTCTTACTGCTGGGTCGGTGTCTGTAGCAGACG
>NC_090257.1:10992825-11000325 GCF_037325665.1 Littorina saxatilis | reverse complement strand
GGACATGTGACCTTTCTTTTATTTACATTGGATCTGTAGAATCCAAGGTTTTGCGAAGAAGAAATAAAACGTGCCGCGTATTTCATTTCATAGAATAAGCTAAGCATGAAACATAATAGTTCACCATGAGTCGATGACATGTGACCTTTATATAATTTACATTAGATCTTTACATAACGCAAGGTTTTGCGAAGAAAAAACCGTGCCACACAATAGTTCACCATGATTCAATGACATGTGACCTTTATATAATTTACATTAGATCTCTACATAACGCAAGGTTTCGCGAAGAAGAAAAAACGCGTGCCGCGTTTTTCATTTCATAGAATAAGCTAAGCATGAAACACAATAAATCACCATGAGTAAATGGCATGTGACCTTTATATGATTTACATATATACTATTAACCTTGGGCAAGCTGTCTATACTTCTTCTCTGCAACGTCTGTTCTTCAGCCCACAAGACTGCTAATCGAAGAGGTTGTCAGCATGCTATATCCTAGCTAATACTTCAGCAACAGCTGTACAGTACTGCTCTCCACAGAAAAAAAACCACCATACACAATCCAGTAAATACGAGATTACTATTTGCAGCCTATGTAAGACGGTGAAAGGTCACGACCGATGAATATTAAATCAATGTGCCGATGTCCCAAAAAATCATTGGGGATTTTAGTGCCTTCTCAGAGATTAACCCTGGTTATTCCAACAATGTTATCAAAGGAACGTGTGTATCACCTTTCTCGCGTAAGTGATCGTGTAGCCTACACCACCATCTTGTTATTCTCTCAAGTGCCAGGAGACGGGGTCCGCAGAACTCTCACTTACTCTATTACACATGTATGCATTTAGGGCGCTTATGTCCCTTTGTTTAGCAGATCTTTAAATAGTGCTTTGCCTTATTAGTTTAAGATTCTCACAGATAGACAGACACACAAAAACATACAAACAAACGGACAGAGAGCCTATGACAGAAACACAGAGACATACAAACAAACGGACAGAGAGGCTAGAATGACAGTGGCAGACACACAGAGACATACAAACAAACGGACAGAGAGGCTAGAATGACAGTGGCTGACACACAGAGACATACAAACAAACGGACAGAGAGGCTAGAATGACAGTGGCAGACACACAGAGACATACAAACAAACGGACAGAGAGGCTAGAATGACAGTGACAGACACACAGAGACATACAAACAAACGGACAGAGAGGCTAGAATGACAGTGACAGACACACAGAGACATACAAACAAACGGACAGAGAGGCTAGAATGACAGTGACAGACACACAGAGACATACAAACAAACGGACAGAGAGGCTAGAATGACAGTGACAGACACACAGAGACATACAAACAAACGGACAGAGAGGCTAGAATGACAGTGACAGAAACACAGAGACATACAAACAAACGGACAGAGAGGCTAGAATGACAGTGACAGAAACACAGAGACATACAAACAAACGGACAGAGAGGCTAGAATGACAGTGGCAGACACACAGAGACATACAAACAAACGGACAGAGAGGCTAGAATGACAGTGGCAGACACACAGAGACATACAAACAAACGGACAGAGAGGCTAGAATGACAGTGACAGACACACAGAGACATACAAACAAACGGACAGAGAGGCTAGAATGACAGTGGCAGACACACAGAGACATACAAACAAACGGACAGAGAGGCTAGAATGACAGTACAGACACACAGAGACATACAAACAAACGGACAGAGAGGCTAGAATGACAGTGACAGACACACAGAGACATACAAACAAACGGACAGAGAGGCTAGAATGACATCGACAGTGGCAGACTCACAGAGACATACAAACAAACGGACAGAGAGGCTAGAATGACAATGGCACACACAGAGACATACACACAAACGGACAGAGAGGCTAGAATGACATCGACAGTGGCAGACACACAGAGACATACAAACAAACGGACAGAAAGGCTAGAATGACAGTGGCAGACACACAGAGACATACAAACAAACGGACAGAGAGGCTAGAATGACAGTGACAGACACACAGAGACATACAAACAAACGGACAGAGAGGCTAGAATGACAGTGACAGACACACAGAGACATACAAACAAACGGACAGAGAGGCTAGAATGACATCGACAGTGGCAGACACACAGAGACATACAAACAAACGGACAGAGAGACTAGAATGACAGTGGCAGACACACAGAGACATACAAACAAACGGACAGAGAGGCTAGAATGACAGTGACAGACACACAGAGACATACAAACAAACGGACAGAGAGGCTAGAATGACAGTGACAGAAACACAGAGACATACAAATAAACGGACAGAGAGGCTAGAATGACAGTGGCAGACACACAGAGACATGCAAACAAACGGACAGAGAGGCTAGAATGACAGTGACAGACACACAGAGACATACAAACAAACGCCGGACAGAGAGGCTAGAATGACAGTGACAGACACACAGAGACATACAAACAAACGGACAGAGAGGCTAGAATGACAGTGACAGACACACAGAGACATACAAACAAACGGACAGAGAGGTTAGAATGACAGTGACAGACACACAGAGACATACAAACAAACGGACAGAGAGGCTAGAATGACAGTGGCAGACACACAGAGACATACAAACAAACGGACAGAGAGGCTAGAATGACAGTGACAGACACACAGAGACATACAAACAAACGGACAGAGAGGCTAGAATGACATCGACAGTGGCAGACACACAGAGACATACAAACAAACGGACAGAGAGGCTAGAATGACAGTGGCAGACACACAGAGACATGCACACAAACGGACAGAGAGGCTAGAATGACAGTGACAGTGGCAGACACACAGAGACATACAAACAAACGGACAGAAAGGCTAGAATGACAGTGGCAGACACACAGAGACATACAAACAAACGGACAGAGAGGCTAGAATGACAGTGACAGACACACAGAGACATACAAACAAACGGACAGAGAGGCTAGAATGACAGTGACAGACACACAGAGACATACAAACAAACGGACAGAGAGGCTAGAATGACATCGACAGTGGCAGACACACAGAGACATACAAACAAACGGACAGAGAGACTAGAATGACAGTGGCAGACACACAGAGACATACAAACAAACGGACAGAGAGGCTAGAATGACAGTGACAGACACACAGAGACATACAAACAAACGGACAGAGAGGCTAGAATGACAGTGACAGAAACACAGAGACATACAAATAAACGGACAGAGAGGCTAGAATGACAGTGGCAGACACACAGAGACATACAAACAAACGGACAGAGAGGCTAGAATGACAGTGACAGACACACAGAGACATACAAACAAACGCCGGACAGAGAGGCTAGAATGACAGTGACAGACACACAGAGACATACAAACAAACGGACAGAGAGGCTAGAATGACAGTGACAGAAACACAGAGACATACAAACAAACGGACAGAGAGGTTAGAATGACAGTGACAGACACACAGAGACATACAAACAAACGGACAGAGAGGCTAGAATGACAGTGGCAGACACACAGAGACATACAAACAAACGGACAGAGAGGCTAGAATGACAGTGACAGACACACAGAGACATACAAACAAACGGACAGAGAGGCTAGAATGACAGTGACAGACACACAGAGACATACAAACAAACGGACAGAGAGGCTAGAATGACAGTGGCAGACACACAGAGACATACAAACAAACGGACAGAGAGGCTAGAATGACAGTGACAGACACACAGAGACACACAAACAAACGGACAGAGAGGCTAGAATAATAATAATAATAATGGACATTTATTAATCGCCGTTTCTCACAAGAGCTCACGGCGATTTACATATAAATTTCTGCCGTGTGAGATGGAATTTTTTACACAATATATCACGCATTCACATCGGCCAGCAAACCTCAAGCCTATTAGGGCGAGCATTCACCTTTCACGGCCTTTATTCCAAGTCACACGGGTATTTGGTGGACATTTTTAGCTATGCCTTTTCAATTTTGCCAGGAAAGACCCTTTTGTCAATCGTGGGATCTTTAACGTGCACACCCAGAATGACAGTGGCTGACTCACAGAGAGAGGGAAAGGGACGGAGACAGCCAGACAGTCAGACAAACAGTGCCAGACAGTCAGACAAACAGTGCCAGACAGTCAGACAAACAGTGCCAGACAGTCAGACAAACAGTGCCAGACAGTCAGACAAATAGTGCCAGACAGTCAGACAAATAGTGCCAGACAGTCAGTCAAACAGTGCCAGACAGTCAGACAAACAGTGCCAGACAGTCAGACAAACAGTGCCAGACAGTCAGACAAATAGTGCCAGACAGTCAGACAAACAGTGCCAGACAGTCAGACAAACAGTGCCAGACAGTCAGACAAACAGTGCCAGACAGTCAGACAAACAGTGCCAGACAGTCAGACAAATAGTGCCAGACAGTCAGACAAACAGTGCCAGACAGTCAGACAAACAGTGCCAGACAGTCAGACAAACAGTGCCAGACAGTCGGCCACACGAACAAATGACATCGTGGCTGTGACAGAGACAAAATTAATGGTGATCTCCGGATGTTCCTGCTGCCTGGTCACCCACCAGTCACCTTGTCCGGACACCAAATGATTGAACGTCTGCGTCTGTGATTGATTCCACCGGTAACCTGCAAGGTGGTACCCATTACTCTCTCGGCACTGAAGGTGTCGTTAATTAGTGTGCCATAGGGATACTGTACGTTAATTGGGGTTTGTACTGAGTAAACTTTACGCTGAGTTTACACCATGTAGCCAGCGTTCAGTGTAAAAGTTGTATTCGTCAAGGAATTTTCACGGACGATCGCACACGCGCACGCACGCACGCATGCGCAAACACATACACACACACACACACAGACACACACAAATACACACACACACATGCATCAATCCGATGAGCTCGATTTCGTCCCAGACAATCTTTTACAATGATACGGTCGTCACGCATTTTCTTCATTCACTTTGCCATCTCCTTGTAATCTCATTTCGCCCCAACCTCCCTATATAACCCTCCACCCCCACCCCCTCCCTATATTTTTCATGCTTTGCCACTCTACTTCTTGCCCCCCCCCCCCCCCCCCCCCCCCTTCTCCCCGTACCACTTCCCACTCATAGATTTTCTGCTGCTTTGCCACTTCAGTTCTTGTTCTCCCCATAGAATAACTTGCACTGCTTGAAAAACAGTTATCGTTCGTCTGGGTTTTTTTCCCAAGCCGAGGCGGGACTCTTTTAGGGGCCTCTGAAGCATGAAAAAGATTGAGTGAAGACACAGTTAAGCCTGGATCAGCGAAAAAGAATGTCTATAGCTTCTCCATTTACAACACTTTCTTGTTGCTTTTGGCCCCGACTCAGCATGGGTTTTCATTATTTAGAGACATTAAAAACACGACGAAGAACATGCCGCGTCAGTTCGGACGCCTTAAAGAAACGAAGACTGCTTTTGGAGTTCACCAGACATTCTTTTTTGACCTGTTTTAAACAATCTTGACCCAGTGTAAAACGCTACGACAGCAGAAATAGCTGGACATGTGCAGCTCATATTTTTCTTTGTCTCGCAAAATTGTACGTACAAAAAGCCGCCAATTTCGCATGTTTAGTTGAAAAATTGCGAATGCGATCATTTTTTTTTATTTTTTAGTGTGGACAACAAACGTTATCGGTGGCGTCTGAGCAGCAGTTTTAGGCTTTCTGAAGTCAAGTGGAAAGCTTGGTGTTTCTGTTTTTATTTTTTTTGCGGACGCCTTTTCCGTTATGGCGTTGTAAACAAGCTACGGCCGGTCGGTCGGAGGAGTGTGTCTCATGTTATTTTGCTTCTGTCTGCTTCTATCTGGAGTTCAAAATGGAAACTGACATTTTAATTCTTCCCTTTTTATTTGTGTATATACATTTTCAAGCCTCTGGACTATGAATTATTTGGATACCATCCTAACGAGTTCAAAGCAGTAAGAAAAGAAAGAAATCATTCTGCATAAAACTAGCCTTAGAAATTTAAAAGGCACAATCTTTCTCGTGAACAAGTTCAAAGGTCTGCCCAGGGTTTTCACATGGAATAAAAACATATCTCCACTTACACACGTAGTGAAAATTAACCAGCCTGGGTGATCTCTGTATGCGTGGGGATTGTTTTAGAGTGTGTGTGTGTGTGTGTGTGTGTGTGTGTGTGTGTGTGTGTGTGCGTGTGTGTGTGTGTGTGTGTGTGTGTGTGTGCGTGTGTGTGTGTGTGTGTGTGTGTGTGTGTGTGCGCGTGTGTGTGTGTGTGTGTGTGTGTGTGTGCGTGTGTGTGTGTGTGTGTGCGTGCGTGCGTGCGTGTGTGTGTGTGTGTGTGTGTGTGTGTGTGTGTGTGAGTGTGTGTGTGTGTGTGTGTGTGTGTGTGTGCGTGCGAATGTGTGTGTGTGTGTGTGTGTTTCTGTGTCTGTATCAGTGTGTATATGTCGGTGATTGTCTGTCTGTCAGTCTGTCTGTCAGTCTGTCTGTCAGTCTGTGTCTGTGTCTGTCTGTTCGTCTCTCTCTCTCTCTCTCTCTCTCTCTCTCTCTCTCTCTCTCTCTCTCTCTCTCTCTCTCTCTCTCTAGGTTTTTACATTTAGTCAAGTCAGTTTTGACTAAACGTTTTAACATAGAGGGGGAATCGAGACGAGGGTCGTGGTGTATGTGTGTGTGTATGTGTGTGTGTGCGTGTGTGTGTGTAGAGCGATTCAGACTAGACTACTGGACCGATCTTTATGAAATTTGACATGAGAGTTCCTGGGTATGATATCCCCGGAATTTTTTTCTCTTTTTTTCGATAAATGTCTTTGATGACGTCATATCCGGCTTTTTTTTGTAAAGGTTGAGGCGGCACTGTCTCACCCTCATTTTTCAATCAAATTGATTGAAATTTTGGCCAAGCAATCTTCGACAAAGGCCGGACTTCGGTATTGCATTTCAGCTTGGTGGCTTAAAAATTAATTAATGATTGGTCATTTAAAAATCTGAAAATTGTTAAAAAAAAAAATTATAAAACGATCCAAATTTACGTTAATCTTATTCTTCATCATTTTCTGATTCCAAAAACACATAAATATGTTATATTTGGATTAAAAACAAGCTCTGAAAATTAAAAAATATAAAAATTATGATCAAAATTAAATTTTCGAAATCAATTTAAAAACACTTCCATCTTATTCCTTGTCGGTTCCTGATTCCAAAAACATATAGATATGATATGTTTGGATTAAAAACACGCTCAGAAAGTTAAAACGAAGAGAGGTACAGTAAAGCGTGCTATGAAGCACAGCGCAACCGCTACCGCGCCAAACAGGCTCGTCACTTTCACTGCCTTTTGCACTAGCGGCGGACTACGTTCAATTTCATTCTGTGAGTTCCACAGCTTGACTAAATGTAGTAATTTCGCCTTACGCGACTTGTTTCTTCTTTTCCTGTCACGTCATGGCTTTACAAC
>NC_090257.1:10895325-10987825 GCF_037325665.1 Littorina saxatilis | reverse complement strand
TAGCAACCCATGGCAACCAAACATGACACACCCTTAGCAACGGCACTTAGCCACCACACGTGGTAACCATGCACCATACATTCATTTCTTAAAGAACACATTAACCCAACACATTGAAACAAATAACTATATAGCCCGAAGAAAAGTATAGTGTAGCTAACGAAACATCTTCAGACACCATGACGACGGCTACACACACACACACAACAATATGTGACCCCCCACCACGGAATGAGTCGCATGATTGTCACCTTTGCATGATTTTCATATTTTTACATTTTCCTAAAGAGTTTGTTATGCTCCATCCAGTGGTGAAAACCGTTTTAGAAAAGAGCGGAAACTGTTTGAGTTATAAGCCTGTGACTAAGGTGACCCTCGCACTGTTACCAGACACTCCCCGGACTTATATTAAGCCTAGCGCAGAACCGCGCGAGGTGACATGCGACTCATTTCGTGGTGGAGGGTCACAATATACGCACGCGACCCACAGCACAACACGCGCAACCCCCGTGCGATACACCCATACGCTTTTTCTCCCTGACGTAAGAGCACTCTTCCAATAGAAGATTTTCGGAAATTACTCCGTCGGGTTTTTAATGGGTTGTGAAAGAGTGAATTCTCTTGCTTATCCTCTGACAAATAACTTCACACGTCAGTTCTCCTGTCCACGTGTTTCCGATACCCCTCGCTAGTGATTGCCCCCCCCCCCCCCCCCCCCCCGAATGTTTGTCCGAGTAAAAAGCAAGGGCATTTATTCATTCACAACCCATAACAAGTCGCGTAAGGCGAAAATACAATATTTAGTCAAGTAGCTGTCGAACTCACAGAATGAAACTGAACGCAATGCCATTTTTCAGCAAGACCGTATACTCGTAGCATCGTCAGTCCACCGCTCATGGCAAAGGCAGTGAAATTGACAAGAAGAGCGGGGTAGTAGTTGCGCTAAGAAGGATAGCACGCTTTTCTGTACCTCTCTTTGTTTTAACTTTCTGAGCGTGTTTTTAATCCAAACATATCATATCTATATGTTTTTGGAATCAGGAACCGACAAGGAATAAGTTGAAAGTGTTTTTAAATTGATTTGGACAATTTAATTTTGATAATAATTTTTATATATTTAATTTTCAGAGCTTGTTTTTAATCCGAATATAACATATTTATATGTTTTTGGAATCAGCAAATGATGGAGAATAAGATAAACGTAAATTTGGATCGTTTTATAAATTTTTTTTTTTTTTTACAATTTTCAGATTTTTAATGACCAAAGTCATTAATTAATTTTTAAGCCACCAAGCTACCGAAGTCCGGGCTTCGTCGAAGATTACTTGACCAAAATTTCAACCAATTTGGTTGAAAAATGAGGGCGTGACAGTGCCGCCTCAACTTTCACGAAAAGCCGGATATGACGTCATCAAAGACATTTATCAAAAAAATGAAAAAAACGTTCGGGGATTTCATACCCAGGAACTCTCATGTCAAATTTCATAAAGATCGGTCCAGTAGTTTAGTCTGAATCGCTCTACACACACACACAGACACACACACACACACACGCACATACACCACGACCCTCGTTTCGATTCCCCCTCGATGTTAAAATATTTAGTCAAAACTTGACTAAATATAAAAACCCGATCGATATATATACAGGATGACCCCCCAAAAAAAAGTACCCAAACAAAATTGAATAACTTTGTCAATTTTAACTTTTTTTTTCTTTCTTTTTGAGGTGAGTCAAGCTAATCCACTGCATGGTTGGATGAAATAAAAGCTGTTCTCACAATGAACTATACTAATGATCAACGGACGTTTTGCATAGAGACCTATTTTCGCACAAAATCATACAGAGATGTGCAAGTACAGTTCCAGAGACACTTCGGTCAGCGCGATTTCTATCTTTGGGGGTTCCTGAAAGACAACATCTACAGGAACAACCCACAGACAATCACAGAACTCAAGAGAGCCATCACAACAACCATTCGCGGAATCTCGCAACAGGAGTGTGTGCGGGTGATTGATAACTTTGCGCGGCGAGTTCAAGTTTGCCTGCAGCGGCGTTTGGAGCATGTTCTGTAGAATGAGCATAACTTTCCTGAAAGACAAGCTAGAACGCTAAAATTTTCTGTGCAAATCATGCAGAGGCTACTTGTGTGTGTAAATAAATTTTATGAAGATTGCTTTATTTTTGTTCAATTTATGACGTTTTATTTGGGTACTCTTTTTTTTGGGTCACCCTGTATATTCGGAATTCGTCCCTTGAACACACAGAGAACAAACATCCGCAGCCTGGGTGGCTTTTGTGCAGACTGGGAATCTTTCGTTATCAATATGCAAAATTAAATTCAGCAAAAAAGTATTTCGCTGAACAGGAAGCAGCTAGACTTCAGATTTTTGGTATGTGTCTAAAATAGCTGAATGCTCTTATCTCTTGTAAAAGGGCGGGACAGATCTGAATTGTTGTGCGCAATCGTTTACATAAGAAGGAAAGTATCTTTTCAAAGAAAAAAACCACTGTCAGATATGACAAGAAATGGAACGATGTGATATATCGTGTTAGAGGTATGATGATGCAAACTCTGTTACGTTAGTATGAGTTATTTCTAATATGCTGACTGTTAGCAAATGATAACAGGCATGTCGAGAAACAAGATATCAAGCATGAGCCTGGTCTGACGCTGGTCAGATCTGAGGTGGTGAGTCAAACTGGTTACACGGGAAGGAGTATACCTTTAACCTTTGTCCCTTTTACTGTGTGTGGCGCGACACCCCTTCCTCGCTCCCCACCGTGTTTTTTTCATTTCGCTCCTCCAGACCTAATTTTGCTGAGATCCACCCCTACGCACCTCTAAACTCTCCTCGCCTCAAAAACTCCTTCTGCATCGCCTTCGCGTACCTCCTCAGTCCCAACTCAGATCTTTCCAAGTGGATTCCGAAGCTCCATATCCCTCAACCCTCCCCCCGCCACTCACACACACACACACACACACACACACACCCCTCGCCCCCCCCCCCCCCCCCTCAGTCACCATCTTACTCCCCATGGCCCAGAAACCTCTCCAAGATTGCATTACCAGCCTCTTCAGAAACGTTTTCGGAGTTCATTTTGGCGGTGGGGTCTCAGCAAGAAAGCGGCAAAAGTGATTATCGATTCTGGGACTTGAATCGAATTGGGCAATTGTCTGTCGCCTGTGAGACTGCTTCTGTGGGTCAAGTTCACAGTCATGTTGATTTGTTATGGGGGCCAGAAGGCCCCCATTCTATACGGATAGTTTCGAGGTTGACCATGGGCAGCGCCATTTTGTTGTGAAATACGTCATCAGTTTGTGTACACAGGAAGTTGTGACATCCGTCACCCTATGGGAGGAGTGAAGGCAACATTGTTCATCAGTAGAAAGTTGTGAAATCCGTCACCCTATGGGAGGGGTGAAGGCAAAATTGGTCATCACTGAGTTTGTGTAACACAGGAAGTTGTGAAATACGTCACTCTATGGGAGGGGTGACGGCAAAATTGTTCAACAAAAACATCATAGGCCGAACTGTGCAGGGTTAACCGCAACAAACTCAAACCATTCATACTACTCTGCATTTGAGTGACTTATATACCAACATTTTTATGTCTTATTTTCAGCACAGGTGTAGGAAAAATCATGAACCAAAATGTTATTTATTTTCTAATTTAACATTTGTTTTACAAATTTGACCATGGTCTTTCAAACATACAGTGACATTAAACATTGTTATGTTAAAAAAACATTTAAAAAAAGCTTTTGTGCGCAAATCAGAAAATACATTGTACATTTTACCTACAGGCCAAACAAGAGATCCAAGCAAGTTGCACTGATCTAAAAAAAATATTTTTAGATCAATGGCAAGTTGTCAAAAACAGGCGCTTGCATTTGGATGTGTCCAATGATAGTAGGTTTGGTTGTGATCAATCAGAATAATGTAGGAATAAAAATGTATGACAGTTTGGTATGATGACATGTAATTCACATATGCTGAAATATAAAATCATACATCATATAATATTAATATGGCTGTTGCCATGACCATGAACCCCAAGAAAGGTTTAATGTTATGTAAATCAAAATACCAAAATCAAGCACCTATTAATCTGGTCTACGGCGCGGGAAGATTGAGGCCTTCGTAAACGTTCAACGTTGGCCAATAATGATTTTAACAATGTTGTGTCGTTTTGTATTATGTTGTATTTTGTTGATCAATTGATAAATATGTCTTCCCAACATATTACAAATCAAACAGAAATAAAGTCTTAGAGAACTACAATAATTATTGTTGCTGTCAAAACCTTGCAAGGCCTCAACCGTTCTCACGAGATCAGTTACATTTCTCTCTCTCTCTCTCTCTCTCTCTCTCTCTCTCTCTCTCTCTCTCTCTCTCTCTCTCTCTCTCTCTCTCTCTCTCTCTCTCTCTCTCTCTCTCTCTCTCTCTCTCTGTATGTCTTTGTCTGTGTCTCCCTCTGAGTCTCTCTGCTTCTGTCTTTCAATGTCTGTCTCTGTCTCTGTCTATGTGTGTGTGTGTGTCTCTCTCTCTCTCTCTCTCTCTCTCTCTCTCTCTCTCTCTCTCTCTCTCTCTCTCTCTCTCTCTCTCGCTCTCGCGTTCTCTCTCTCTCATCTGACTCTTGGCACACAGGTCAAAGCAGAGGTTAACTTGAGTGCACGTGTACCTAGGAGGGGGGTGATTTCTTGAATTAGCTGAGGGCGGAAGGAAATCGCTCACCTTCCACGTCCAAAACGTAGTGATATTGACACGCCAGATTAGTGCGGTAGCGTATTGTGCTAAGCAGGAAAGCTCGCTTTTCTGCCGGTATTCTTGTTAACTTCGCAATTTCCGGAAAACATCCACTTTCACTTTGAGACTGTTCTGTTTGCATTTGACACTATCAAAACCACTTTGCAATACTGAAATAATTTTTTCTGTGTTCGAAAGCTACAGCCAATCGTTATTATGTCCCCTTAGGTACAGTTTTATAACATTATTGGCACATGTAATAACAATAGGAATTAATTAATGAACGCTACGAAAAGGGCAGCCTTTAACCTCCCTGTTGTCACTCAGCATTTGTTTTGTTTTTTATTCGCATCCACACTTTCAGCAGTTACCCCACCCGCCCTCCCTATCTCAGATGTAATTTGTAAATGACGTTTTCAGCCTTCAATCCACTATTTTAACATAGTAAGTCAAGCTTTTCAAACCTTATTAATAATTGCTTTGATGTTTTGCTGATGTTCAGTTTATTATTTAATAAAGATCTCATGGTTCAAAATTTCATATTGTTCTTTTCAAAAACGTGCGTGTGTTCCATTTCAAACTAACCTCACTGATGTGAACTCCATTATTACTGTCACATCTGTTTTACAAATTACACCCATAATCCAAACCAACGCGCAAACACACACACACACACCACAACTACACACATATGTACTCGTTACCATTAGCCAACGCTCGTCACAACACTGTCAGTCTCAAGTCTAAATAATAATAGTATAAATCATAACTAATTTTCTTCACATCATCATAGACATAATGTTGCTTCACATGTTCTTTGTACAATCGTTGGTTTTCACAATAAATATTGCATTACTGTAATTGTCTTCTTTTTCTTTAACAATATCTTTCCAAAAACAAAACTCAAAGACCACACAAGCTATTGCAACCTACTCCTATCTCTGGTCTCTCTTCCTGGGTACAATGGTACCTAAGACTTACATTCAAATGCTTACATTTCCATGCTACCCACATTGTCAAAATACCAATAATTATTCAAAACAAATGTTAACTACTACCTAACTTCATTTCAGACCCACACCCATTATTATACACACATTTCACATTTAAACCATTAGTCGGCCCCCTGTCGATATTTATCGACTAAGTTCCTTGTTGACGGGCCGCCAGAGTGTGTGCGTGTGGGGGCATGTTGTTCAGCAGTCAGTGTTTGTGGGGGAATGAGAGAGAACTATTCTCGAGAAGATATGCTTTGTGAGCGAGAGAGAGAGAGGGAGAGAGGGAGAGAGAGAGAGCGAGGGAGAGAGAGGGAGAGAGAGGGGGGAGAGAGAGAGGGGGAGAGAGGGAGAGAGAGAGGGGGAGAGAGAGAGAGAGATGGGGAGAGAGAGAGAACGAGAGAGAGAGGAGAGAGAGATAGGAGAGAGATAGAGAAAGAGGGAGAGAGGGAGAGAGAGAGAGGGGGGGGAGAGAGAGGGGGAGAGAGAGAGCGAGAGATAGAGAGAGCGAGAGAGAGAGCGCGAGGGAGAGAGAGAGAGAGCGAGAGAGAGAAAGCGAGGGAGAGAGAGAGAGAGAGCGAGGGAGAGAGAGAGAGAGAGAGCCGGAGAGAGAGCGAGGGAGAGAGAGAGAGAGAGCGAGAGGGGGAGGGGGGGCAGGATGTGGAACACACACGGACAGACACGCAGACAGACAGACAGACAGAAAGGTACGAAAGCCGCAGCAAACATTGACAGACAGAATCAAAAAACAAGAAAGGTAGGTTGTTGGAACGTTTGTTATTGACAAAACAATACATTCACAGATATTTCGACCCAACAGTCTTTTAAATGAACAGACAAACAAAATATTCACACAAAACTTATCTTGATAGAATCAGTTTTCGCCCACTCGTCAAGAAGCCGAGCGAATGAATGTTCCAACAACCTACTTTCTTGGTTTTTTTATTCTAAATTTTGGAACGTTGGCAGTCTTTTTGTTTTTGGATTTATTGACAGACAGAGATTCAGATAGATAAGGAGAAATGGGAAGGAGTGTAGAAATCCAGGAAGACAAAAGTGAGGTGGAGTGGACGGATTAGTTTCGTGGGGGAACGGATTAACTCACATACACATTACAAGTTTGTGAACGTTCGTAACGCCACAGAGACAAATGTGACATGTATGCAATGTTGTCTGCTTAGCAAGCGATTGTGTCACTTAAAAAAGAACAAGTCGCGTAAGGCGAAAATACAATATTTAGTCAAGTAGCTGTCGAACTCACAGAATGAAACTGAACGCAATGCCATTTTTCAGCAAGACCGTATACTCGTAGCATTGTCAGTCCACCGCTCATGGCAAAGGCAGTGAAATTGACAAGAAGAGCGGGGTAGTAGTTGCGCTAAGAAGGATAGCACGCTTTTCTGTACCTCTCTTTGTTTTAACTTTCTGAGCGTGTTTTTAATCCAAACATATCATATGTATATGTTTTTGGAATCAGGAACCGACAAGGAATAAGATGAAAGTGTTTTTAAATTGATTTCGACAATTTAATTTTGATAATAATGTTTATATATTTAATTTTCAGAGCTTGTTTTTAATCCGAATATAACATATTTATATGTTTTTGGAATCAGCAAATGATGGAGAATAAGATAAACGTAAATTTGGATCGTTTTATAAATTTTTATTTTTTTTACAATTTTCAGATTTTTAATGACCAAAGTCATTAATTAATTTTTAAGCCACCAAGCTGAAATGCAATACCGAAGTCCGGGCTTCGTCGAAGATTACTTGACCAAAATTTCAACCAATTTGGTTGAAAAATGAGGGCGTGACAGTGCCGCCTCAACTTTCACGAAAAGCCGGATATGACGTCATCAAAGACATTTATCAAAAAAAATGAAAAAAACGTTCGGGGATTTCATACCCAGGAACTCTCATGTCAAATTTCATAAAGATCGGTCCAGTAGTTAAGTCTGAATCGCTCTACACACACACACACACACAGACAGACAGACACACACACACACACACACACGCACATACACCACGACCCTCGTTTCGATTCCCCCTCGATGTTAAAATATTTAGTCAAAACTTGACTAAATATAAAAAGAAAGATCACATCACCCCTCTGTTGCAACAACTCCACTGGCTACCCATCTCACATAGGATCAAATACAAGCTCAACACTCTCACATACAAATGCCTCAACAAGCTCGCTCCTACCTATCTCTCTGATTCCCTCTCACTCTATCAACATTCCCGACCACTCCGCTCCTCAAACGACAACCTCAAACGCAACATACCTCACACAAAGCTCAACACTGCAGGCCAACGCTCCTTTTCCTTTCAAGCTCCCACCAACTGGAACTCACTACCTCTCCCCCTCCGTCAACAACAGTCTTTAGAAGCTTTTAAATCTGGCCTCAAGACTTTTCTTTCTTTCTTTATTTGGTGTTTAACATCGTTTTCAACCACGAAGGGTTATATCGCGACGGGGAAAGGGGGAAGATGGGATAGAGCCACTTGTCAATTGTTTCTTGTTCACAAAAGCACTAATCAAAAAATTGCTCCAGGGGCTTGCAACGTAGTACAATATATTACCTTACTGGGAGAATGCAAGTTTCCAGTACAAAGGACTTAACATTTCTTACATACTGCTTGACTAAAACCTTTACAAAAATTGACTATATTCTATACAAGAAACACTTAACAAGGGTAAAAGGAGAAACAGAATCCGTTAGTCGCCTCTTACGACATGCTGGGGAGCATCGGGTAAATTCTTTCTCGTCCCAACCAATATGGGACTCCCCCTAGCCCGCGGGGGTTTTTCTTTTCCCTAAATAATCCTCAGACTACAGTGCCCCGCTACACACACACCCCTCCCCCACCCTCACCCATCTCACCCGCAAGCCTAAATCAGATCAGTAATTGTAAATAGCCATGTGCATAATTATTGTTTGAAATGTTCTTGTCTTTTTCATGCTTACTTTTGAGTGCCGTGTCTCTGTTTGTGTTGTTGCCTTGCTATCTTCATGTAATTTAAGCCTGAGTGTATATGAGTATGCTTGAGTTGTTAATGCGAAAGATTGTGTATGAGTGCGCCTTGAGTCGCCTTGTGGTGAGATATGTGCGCGTTATAAATTCTCGTATTATTTATTATTATTATTACTTGTGTGTGCAAAGTTTCAGAAACATTCTTTCGCGGGCTTAAAAAATATAGTCTCATAACTTTGAAGATATAAAAAATGAAAACCCGATACACTGTGCTGTTCTATTTTAGACGATGACGTGAACAGTACTATACTCAAATCACGGTGCCTGAAGTAAATTAATTAGACTTTTACCTACAGTCGACACGCGGTGATGCCGATGTTACTAAAAACAAATCTCAAATATAGTTCACTTGTAAGATTCTGTCGTCAAGTAAAGTTGGGTAAGTAACGTAAGACAAACCTGAGGACTTTAAACACAAATAAAAGTATTCCAGCAGTTAAATTAGTTTTGATTATTTTGTAAATCTTGCTTTACGGAAGAATCTTAAACAGAATGAGGCAGAGCGATGTTAAGATATCAAATAGCCAAATTACTTCCCTTTGGTTATTTGATAACTTGCTTTACGGATTTTATCTGGCACGAGTGTAGTCATACATAGACTGTAGCTAGCAAAAATATTGACTAAGAACCATGTGCTTGCAAGCTGTGTATTCGCATACGTCACTTTAAAGCAATATTTTTTTGACATGCAATATAATTGACAAGAGAATGGCCCCCAATGTGCGTAACAGTATTATTTATGTCAACATGGTATGAATACAATTGGAATTGGTTGCCGCTGTGTACGTGTTGGTGTGTCTGCATGCTCGGGTGCGCTGCGTGTGCATGTGTATGTGTTTGTCTGTCTGTGTGTTCGTGTCTGTGCCTTAATTGTGTTCCTGTCCGTGTATCCCTGAACGTATTTCTGTATATCCGTGTGAATGTCTCTGCTTGTGTGTGTGTGTGTGTGTGTTTGTGTGTGTGTGTGTGTGTGTGCGTGTGTGTTTGTTTGTGTGTGTGTGTGTGTGTTTGTGTGTGTGTGTGTGTGTGTGTGTGTGTGTGTGTGTGTGTGTGTGTGTACGTGTGTGTGTGTGTGTGTGTGTGCTTGCAGCGTAGATTTCAAGAACACAATTACTGAAACTGGCCCGTCTCAAACTGAATGTAGAATTCCCCTAACCGTTAGGGGCTCCGCTCACATAATTATGTAACTTCAGCAGGACCGACGACGCACTGGAGATTATCCCAGCCCGCTACACGTTGCATGAAAGGAAAACAGGCCAAATACTCGTCATAATCCCTATCGCGGCATAAATAATAGGCAGTGCTTCGTCTGTGCCGCGGAAACTGAGCAGGTACATTCTGCCCATAACTGCCGTTCGCGTCAGCAATGCTCCTTGATGACAACCCAGAAGCTTGGTTTAAATAGGAAATGTCGCAAATGTTACTGCAGTGGAACATCACAGTACGAAATATCTAACAAGCTTACGCGCTCAGTTTGACCATGCAGTGCCTCTTGTCCAAGCTAGACGTGAGGGGCAATAACTCTGTATAACTTTATTGTAGCAATTAATTTAGTCAAATATCACGATAAATAGCCAGCAAGGTTTAACGCTCAATTTACCAGCAACGATCGCAAAACATACTCTTTTCAGTGCGGCTGTTTAGCCTTGAAAACAAGAGGCGAAGCCTTCAAGGCTCCCGTAAGAAATCAACAAACAGTAACATAACACAAACTCACTCACTCCGTAATACACACAGAATAGTCAGGTTATAAATACAAGCCACTTTACCTATGCAGCATGGTGACCCTACAATATGCGAAACATGTCGACTGCAGCAGCCTGGTTCTTAAAATAATTCTGACGGTCAACACAGCCAGAAATGCCAACAAAGACAAGAAAGCTGTTGCAAGGTAAGCTTACCAAACGTTACATAGCGAATCATATGATAGTGCGTAAACAGCAAACAGTAGATCTACAATCAAAGAGAGGATCGAGTCTGGAATGAAACGCGATACAGATCTAGCATTCAAAAACTGTCTTTCACGTTCAAGGAAGTTGTTGCAAAGTACTTAAGACTTACTAAATTGTACAGACAAAACCATGACAGTGCATGTTTTGAATCTGAGGAAAAAATCGTGATCATTTTGACTTTCGAGAACAGATTCATTCCGTTTCCTTATATCTGCATGTTCAAGTAAATGGTGGACAGTTTTTTTCGGGCAGAGTAAACTTAACTTGAGACTCTACTGCAAGTCTTGAAATTCACATAAATCGAACCACGAGCAAAGACATCCAAACATTACAGGCACTTTAGATCAACTCATTTCACTAGAGGTGACTGCCTAGCACTGTGTTTGACATCCGTGTCTGCTGAAATAAAAAGAAATTAAAACAAAACGGATTAACAGTAGGTGACACGTTATGAGAGTGGGAGACACTAGATCTGTCTCTGAACTTACCGGGATACGGCTGCAAGATCGACACTGACTGCCGCGCTTTCGACAGCTCTTCCTCGCGTGGACATTGGAAACACGCTGTGCAGATCAAATTGTAGGAAATCTCCCTTTGGTATCTTCTTTATTTACTTTTCTGGAGCTTAGAAACCGAACAACATGAAATCGTCTTCCCCGGCGAATCGGCGAGGTGAGAACTGGACCACAATCCTTCGCGCGACCCCTGACCTGATCTTGACACCTGACCTGCCGTCTGCATGCCAAACACGACACAAACCAGTCAACTGCTTGTACCCCTTCAAAACCCCCCACCACCCGTTTTCTTTGGATACACGCTTTAACTACACACATGCCGACACAATGTTGATCATTGCTTCAATAATTTGAAGATGGTGCTTGAAAATTAACCACGTGAAATGAGTATTTCGGTGTTTAGCCAAAAATGTTAAAGTTTCTACCACAGACATACACACATACATACATACGCACGCACGCACGCACGCACGCACGCACAGACAGACAGAGTTTACCATCGCATAGGCTACACTTACGTGAGCCAAAAACCAGTTGTGTAATGCAGCCAAGCGGTGTTACGGTAGAGTGGTTCCCTCCTGAAATCCCAAAGCAAGATCCCAGCCTTCAATCACACGCTTGACAGCAAACACAAAGCGCCAGAAGGTGAGAAGAAAGCATTATTTTCCAGGCCGTCCCTATTCAATGAAACCCGTCCATTTGAGCGGTAATGGTGAAGCCGCCATTTTTTTGTTTTCCTTTTTGTTTTCCCTTTTTACATTTAGTCAAGTTTTGACTAAATGTTTTAACATAGAGCCTAAGAGGGGGAATCGAAACGAGGGTCGTGGTGTATGTGTGTGCGTGTGTGCGTGCGTGTGTGCGTGCGTGTGTGCGTGCGTGTAGAGCGATTCAGACCAAACTACTAGACCGATCTTTATGAAATTTGACATGAGAGTTCCTGGGTATGATATCCCCGAACGTTTTTTTCCTTTTTTTGATAAATGTCTTTGATGACGTCATATCCGGCTTTTCGTGAAAGTTGAGGCGGCACTGTCACGCTCTCATTTTTCAACCAAATTGGTTGAAATTTTGGTCAAGTAGTCTTCGACGAAGCCCGGACTTCGGTATTGCATTTCAGCTTGGTGGTTTAAAAATTAATTAATGACTTTGGTCATTAAAAATCTGAAAATTGTAAAAAAAATTATTTTTTTCTAAAACGATCCAAATTTACGTTCATCTTATTCTCCATCATTTGCTGATTCCAAAAACATATACATATGTTATATTCGGATTGAAAACAAGCTCTTAACGTAGAGGGGGGAATCGAAACGAGCGTCGTGGTGTATGTGTGTGTGTGCGTGTGTGCGTGCGTGTGTGCGTGCGTGTAGAGCGATTCAGACCAAACTACTGGACCGATCTTTATGAAATTTGACATGAGAGTTTCTGGGTATGATATCCTCAGACGTTTTTTTTTCGTTTTTTTGATAAATGTCTTTGATGACGTCATATCCGGCTTTTCGTGTAAGTTGAGGCGGCACTGTCACGCCCTCATTTTTCAACCAAATTGGTTGAAATTTTGGTCAAGTAATGTTCGACGAAGCCCGGACTTCGGTATTGCATTTCAGCGTGGTGGCTTCAAAATTAATTAATGACTTTGGTCATTAAAAATCTGAAAATTGTAAACAAAATATTTTTTTTATAAAACGATCCAAATTTACGTTCATCTTATTCCCCATCATTTTCTAATTCCAAAAACATATACATATGTTATATTTGGATTAAAAACAAGCTCTGAAAATTAAAAATATAAAAATTGTTATCAATATTAAATTGTCCAAATCAATTTAAAAACACTTGCATCTTATTCCTTGTCGGTTCCTGATTCCAAAAACATATAGATATGATATGTTTGGATTAAAAACACGCTCAGAAAGTTAAAACGAAGAGAGGTACAGAAAAGCGTGCTAACCTTCTCAGCGCAACTACTACCCCACTCTTCTTGTCAATTTCACTGCCTTTGCCGTGAGCGGTGGACTGACGATGCTACGAGTATACGGTCTTGCTGCGTTGCATTGCGTTCAGTTTCATTCTGTGAGTTCGACAGCTACTTGACTAAATGTTGTATTTTCGCCTTACGCGACTTGTTTTCCATTTGCCTGGACTGTGACATTGTGGTCACGTGTTAACCTTCTCACGACTGTGTTATCTAATTGGTTTAGAAAATAACTCTAACTGTAGTGTAGACTAGCGCATGGAAATCGGAGCTCACTTTTCACTATGACGCCCGGCCATGATTGCTTGCCGCCTCCGTTGATCAGCGGCAAGGTTTGCCTCACTGGTTTTTTTTAGATTAAATAACCAAAGGGAAGTAAGCGCTCTAAATGCATACAGCATGCGTAACGGAATAAGCGAGAGTTATTCGGAACCAATCTCCTGATTACAAATTCTTAGTTAATTAGTTATTCGTTTGGCTGTTTAATACATGTTATATAAATATATAATTGTAATGTATAATGTCATGTATGTCTAAATGGGACAGGTTGGAAGATTAGGCATCGCCTAAAACCTTTATCCCTTTGTATTAAAGTTTTGAATCTGAATCTGAATCTGAATCTCTCTCTCTCTCTCTCTCTCTCTCTCTCTCTCTCTCTCTCTCTCTCTCTCTCTCTCTCTCTCTCTCTCTCTCTCTCTCTCTCTCGCTCGTTGTGTGCGTGCATCTCTCTCGTTCTGTCTCTTTGTCTTTCTCTCTATTTCTCTCTCTCTGTCCCTCTCTTGTTCTGTGTGTGTACATCTCTCTCTCTCTCTCTCTCTCTCTCTCTCTCTCTCTCTCTCTCTCTCTCTCTCTCTCTCTCTCTCTCTCTCTCTCTCTCTCTCTCTCTCTCTCTCTGCTCTAACATTGAAAAGGTACACATGTTCGCATGCAAACGGATAATAGGTGTTTCTCCCCAAAGTCCCAACTGCATGGTATACGGATACGGAGAACTCGGTAGATTTCCCCTATCAGTTCTCGCTGCTACCAGATGCGTTAAATACTGGTTGCGGCTAAATCGCCTCCCCAACACAAGATATGTAAAACTGGCCCATGTGATGATGACGATGAGGAACATGGCAGACAGAGGGACAGACAATTGGTCCGCTAGGGTCAGGAACCTCCTATGTGAAAATGGGTTTGGACATGTGTGGACGTACGGCTATGTCGGCAACGAAAAACACTTTATCAAGGCTTTTCAACAACGCCTAAAAGACTGCTTTACCCAGAACTGGCATAGTAAGCTAGAAGACAGTGAGAGGTATGACACATACAAATTGTTTAAACCTGACTTTGGAAGAGAAAGGTACCTTGACCAAATAGACAATCCATATATTCAAAAAGTGTTCACAAAATTCAGATTTGGGGTTTCACCCTTGATGTGCAACAAACAGAGATACTCTGCAAACGGTTCCCATGTTTGCCCACTTTGCAGATACCCTCACGAAAACGAGCACCACTTTCTTTTTAAGTGCCCAGTATACTCTGATATAAGAGAAACTTACTTGGGAAATGTCTTTGAAATTGGTCAACTCGAAAACTCGTCAATGCAGATACTACTAACACAAAACAAAAGTAGGTTGTGGGCACTCTCCCCGTATACATTTTATGCATTCAGGCATCGACAGCAACTGCTAGGCTAAAATGAATGTGTGTAAATGATTTCTGATCGATATGTTTCAACCCTTAGCACTGTATATGCACTTGTTCTTACTTGTCTCTGAGAGAGTATACATTGAAATGGAAACTCTACTCCCCCCTTGTACAAACACAAAAGTGTAGTTTACAATAAAAATTCTGAGTTCTCTCTCTCTCTCTCTCTCTCTCTCTCTCTCTCTCTCTCTCTCTCTCTCTCTCTCTCTCTCTCTCTCTCTCTCTCTCTCTCTCTCTCTCTCTCTCTCTGCAGCAAGTTTCTTTAGTCTGCTTCTCTGGCACGGTGTGTTTATTATTAAGAAGAGAGACATGCATGTTCTTTATGTGTGTGGAATAACAAAGTTCGAACGTTTTACAAATACACAGCAAGAAGAAATAAATACTAAACCACAAAACTAAAACTACTAGCCCATGGAAAGCTGAAGCAAAAGCGAATGTTTTCACATGAAAATATCCAGAAACAATCACTCTTGCATAGCATCAAGCTCTGGAAACACTCTATCGTTTATACACAGAACACCTCATTAAATTTTTATTGAGCTAACCAGACTTGCCCGAGCAGAACCGAACCGTAGAGAACGCCTCATTAACTGTTTCTTCAAGGACTCTACACTTGCGTATACGCATGTTAGTGTGAAAAAAAAGGGAGCAAAAAAAAACCACAAAAAACTTTGTTGCATAAAGGTATGCGTCAGGTTTGTACGGGTAAAGGACAGATTATACCTGCGCAGTTTCAGCGACACAGACGACGCACTGCCTATTATTTATGCCGCAATAGGGATTATGACGAGTACTTGGCCTGTTTTCCTTTCATGCAAAACAACGTGCAGCGGGCTGGGATAATCTGCAGTGCGTCGTCGGTCCTGCTGAAGGTTGTATAATATGTGAGCGGAGCCCCTTACGTCACGCTTACGTATCTCTGCACCGGCGGACACAGGTACCCACACAAGATTGATCATCAGGTTTGTCTTTTCAATGGAAACACATTTTCTAGTCCGATGTCGAATTATGTTTTCGTCTATCGTGTAAGGTTCTTACCAAAGATCTAAATCCCGAGAATAAATATTTTCCTTTTTACAAAATCCAAACACCTGTGCCGGCAAATAAAAAGCTTCATTGAAGTTTAGGTAACATCGGCGCGCGCTCATTTGCATATCGATGGAAGTTATTTAAGCTCCTAGCCAATGAAAAGGGCCCGAGCTTCCTGAGATCAGCTCATTGGTTTGGGAAACGCCGCGAGTTGGGCATTTTCCCGTCGAAGTGCGAAAGAGAGATTGAGGTGGACGCGTCAGTGTGTAGTAGTTCTGGGTTCATAGTGTGTACGCAGACTTTTTGCCTTTGAGGGCCAGTGCATTCAAGAAAACAGGCGCGGAACTAACTTCTGTTTTGCTTTCTGGCAACAACGTTGTGTCTTTAAGGTAAGATGCTTTTTCATTTGTTTTGTGTAGTGAGTTATTCACGCGGTTCTGAATGCTCTGCGTTTTATGATTTTGTGCTGCGTGCACGCCGCAAGATGCCTATGGCGCGTTTTACTAATCACTCCATAAACCAACCTCAAGGTATGATAATATTCCTCTCATAATGAGAGAGATTCGGGGTAAAGGGTTTGACGGTTTATCGTGTGTGTGTGTTTGGGGGGGGGGGGGTTGTATGTGCATGTTTGTGTGTGTGTTGTGCCGCGTACATGTGTGTTAGTGTTAGTGTGTGTTAGTGAGTGCGTGCGGGTTAGTGTGTTTTAGTGAGTGTGTGTGTGTGTGTGTGTGTGTGTGTGTGTGCGTTCTCTCTCTCTCTCTCTCTCTCTCTCTCTCTCTCTCTCTCTCTCTCTCTCTCTCTCTCTCTCTCTCTCTCTCTCTCGCTCACAAAGCATATCTTCTCGAGAATAGTTCTCTCTCATTCCCCCACAAACACTGACTGCTGAACAACATGCCCCCACACGCACACACTCTTTGCCCACCCACCCCCAAGACCAACAAACCAACATGTCTGTGAACTTGACCCACATTCTCCGTGATCCGGTGCGTTTGTTCCGGGCTCCCGATCGTACGCAACAACCAATTTACGCTTTCCCGTAAAGAATCGATTGTCACTGGACGCAGTTATGTGTTGACACCAAGGCGACGATGGTTTGATTTTGTAGTCCCCGCGAGGTGTTTTTTATGGGGGCGAGGACGCCCCCATTCTATACGGATAGTTTCGAGGTTGACCATGGGCAGCGCCATTTTGTTGTGAAATACGTCATCAGTTTGTGTACACAGGAAGTTGTGACATCCGTCACCCTATGGGAGGGGTGACGTCAAAATTGTTCATCTGTAGAAAGTTGTGAAATCCGTCACCCTATGGGAGGGGTGACGTCAAAATTGGTCATCACAGAGTTTGTGTAACACAGGAAGTTGTGAAATACGTCACCCTATGGGAGGGGTGACGTCAAAATTGTTCAACAAAAACATGATATGTCGCTTTGTGCAGGGTCAACTGCAACAAACTCAAACCGAGCCATTCATACCTAGCTGTATTTGAGTGACTTATATACCCGACATTTTTATTTCTTATTTTTAGCACAGGTGTAGGAAAAATCATGAACCAAAATGTTATTTATTTTCTAATTTAACATTTTTTTTACAAATATGACCATGGTCTTTTAAACATACAGTGACATTAAACATTGTTATGTTAAAAAAAAGAAAAAAGAAAAAAAGCTTTTGTGCACAAATCAGAAAATACATTGTACATTTTACCTACAGGCCAAACCGTGAGTGTCTGTGGCAAAGCCCGACCCAGGAAATTGCACTGATCTAAATTGTCAAGAACAGGCGCTTGCATTTGGATGTGTCCAATGATAGTAGGTTTGGTTGTGATCAATCAGAATAATGTAGGAATAAAAATGTATGACAGTTTAGTATGATGACATGTAATTCACATATGCTGAAATATGATATTATACATCATGTAATATTATTATGGCTGTTGCCATGACCATGAAACCCAACAAAGGTTTAATGTAATGTAATTCAAAATACCAAAACCGAGCACCTATTAATCTCGTCTTTGCGCGTGAAGATTGAGGCCGTCTGCCAGTAGCGGTTAGGTCATACAGTGGAACCCCTCTCTAGCGACCTTTAAAATGTTGACAAAAATCGGTCCTTGTGGAGGGGGGTCCTTACAGAGGGAGGGGGGTGGAGTCAGGGGGCCACAAAGAAAGTCAGATTTAAAAAAAAAAGAAAACAGAGAAGTTTGAGTTGCTGACGACCGTTCCCTCTGAAAGCAAACTGCTTCGATTTCATGTTTGTCCTTGGTGTCCACCAGTTCTGGTGCATGTACTACCCTGGCCAAGTTTCCTCTCAAGACATCAAAGAGACCGCCCCAGTATACTCTACAGCCTCTGGGCGAACCACCTCTCATAGCTAAAACTGGGTCAATGACCCCTGGGAAGAAGGTCAGTGTCTATAAAATTTTACTCCTAGGCCTGCGGCCAGGGGGGGGGGGGGAGTATACCGGTACCATTTGAGAATCAGACCAAATGAAAATTGAACCATTTGAGAACATCCTTTTTTTTCAATCACTACATCGAAGGCCTGCGGCCCGGGGTTCACATGGGTTGGTTTGTTTGTTTGTTTCAAACCCACACCCATATACACACATTTCCCATTTAAACCATTTGTCGGCCCCCTGTCGATATTTATCGACTAAGTTCCTTGTTGTTTGATGCCCTTGCTGTAGTGGTGTACTCCCGGTTGGCCGTATCTGTCGGTTGGCCATGTCTCGTTTGACTGTATCTCGTTTGACCGTAGGCCTATCTCGTTGACCGTATCTCGTTTGACCGTATCTCGTTTGACCGTATGCATTCATTGGAACGGACTCGCAGTCTCGTTTGATCGTATTTGCTCATGTTTGGTTGTTTTTCATTTACACATATTATCTAAATAAAATTATTTTTTTAATTTTTTTGTATATATATATGAAAATTTGGATTTAAAAAGATGCGACATTCTGGCTTGGTTTTGGACTTTTTATTGTGTTGTTTATATGTATATGTATGTATATTATCTGTAATCTTGCGTATCAGGATAAATGCACAATATCAATACGGTAGTTATATAGCAAATTGCAACACAAACGAATCGTCTTTAATTGTTATTCACTTACTTTTCATCGGCCTATGCTTGTCTACGCAGGGTTCAGATTCGGTTTATAAGAGGTAGGCGATATTAGTAGATTATCAATTTGAAGTCAGTAATTAATTAGATGATTGACCTCCGTGTTAACAACTGCAAGAAAAGTCCGTCGGCATGAGTTGAGATGTTTGTAAAGATGTTTAGACGGTACATCATGGAATGAGATACTTATAGTAAATCCGATAGATTAAGTCACGGATAATTAAAGTTAGTACACCTAAGGCGCCATTTTGAACAGTTTTCTGACGATAAGAACCTTAAAAAGCTCAAGGGTCATTCGATGTACTGTAATTTAGAAACACCTGCAATGATTTGCTTAAAACTGCTCCGAAACTATGCCAAACAATTAAATGAATTTTAATTAGCGAGTGATTTGCTTTGCCCAGCTCTCATGTGTTAGGAGTCCGGACTTCCGTTCGCCATCATACTTTATTTAGTTTTCATAGATACCAATTCGTCAAAGCAGATTAAAACCGTTGGATTGAGAAAGTCAAACCTCGTGCCATGGGTCTATAAGACAGCCTATAGTGTGAAACCGTTTCTAGACAGATATCAAACGTCATTGTAATAAGAGGTGGTGTTGTTACTGACAATCGGCCTGGGTTGGAATGTGATTTTCTTATTTTTGAATTCTGTGTTTAGATTCAAATGCAAACCTGAAAACTAGACGACCAATCGGCGAATATAGTAAAATCAGACAAACATTAATCTGTGTTGGTCTACGCGTTGCGATTTCACTAAAAGGGTCGACAAGCCGTATTGATGAATTTATAACGTTTGCAAAAATTCATAATCAGAAATGTTAATTACTGCAACTGTGAGAAAGCCGCCACGTTATTCAGTGGGCGCTTAGATGTCAGTCTCATGGCTAGGTCACAGGGGTAGCAAATGTGTACGCGAATTTCAACATGACTTACGATTAACGCCATTAAGTTGCTAGTTCTATTTTCTCAGTCAGAGCTATTTCAAGCCCCTGTGTTTATTCATTCCAGGGTTGGCATCTGTGTCACCGAGAAATGAATATTTGTTAGTCGTTTCAAGACAATACTGTACTAAGCTGATATGTAATGTTACCCCATTGTTGCGTCTGAGTGTGGTAGGCTTTAGGGGAAGGCTGCGGAATAGGCTTACTCCGCGCCCTTGTTCAAAATACTCCAGTTAGGGGCTCCGCTCACACATGTAACTTCAGCAGGACCGACGACGCACTGCAGATTATCCCAGTCCGCTGCACGTTGCATGAAAGGAAAACAGGTCAAGTACTCGTCATAATCCCTATCGCGGCATAAATGTAATAGGCCGTGCGGCGTCTGTGCCACTAAAACAGCGCAGGTAGGCTTAATATATTCGATCTGCCACTGTATCTAACACTGAGTTTCTTTCTAGCCTACATACGAGACATGGGGTCCTGATTTGGCCTATTATGGTCCGCTGGACCCGAAAAGCAAAAGCTAACTAACTAACATACGAGACATGTTCTGTCTGCTGGAAAAGTAAACGGAAAAAGCGGCTCGTACAATGTTTCGCAGTCCGTGGAAACGCAGAAGAAGATGAAGAAGTTGCCAAGTCCGAGTTCTATTTTTTCATGTGGGATGAGGAAAGTTCTGTTGAACACACACACACAGTCAACTCATACACACAAACGTGCACATGCACACACGTAGTTCCTATGAGACAGTTGCAGTCCCAAAAGATCAGTATGTGTGGCAAGCTGATGGCTTCTAGATTAACGCTGTGTCCTTGAACAAATTAAAAAAACCCAAAGGGACTGCCAACGTTCCAAAATTCAGAATAAAAAACCCCAAGAAAGGTAGGTTGTTGGAACGTTTGTTATTGACAAAACAATACATTACAGTCACAAATATATCGACCCAACGGTCTTTACAGTGCACACACAAACAATAAGTAACAACAAATTGAGACAAACTTTTCACCCGTTACCGCCTTATGTTGTACTGTCATGCAGGAACACCACTATAAGCTTCTAGCTTGTTGCTGTTTCTGTGAACTTTGTATACATGTCATGATTGTAACCCTTGTTAAAATAAACTTATGTTTAAACCAATAAGTAACAACAACTTAGCTTGATCGAATGTTAAATGTTTAAAGACCGTTGGTCAAAACGCGTGATACGCCTCTTTGGCGCTTCTTGCCTTTGACTGTGTCCATTCGGAATTTGGTTGAGGGGGACAAATGTCCCATAGCCTTTTTCTCCCAGGCTAAACCATGCGCCATGGATACATACAAGTATACCACCACGGAACGGAATCTTTATTAATCTCGCAGTAAAAAGCCTTGAGCATTAGCATAATGATAAAAGAGAAATTCCATTTTGCAAAATGTTTAGTCTTGGTCTGTACAATATACCGTGTATTGTGTATTGTGGGAGCTGACTGCATGGCTAGCGTTTATGTGTACCCGTAGAAACGTTGTCACTGTACGCTTGAACGATTTTGTATGATATTTTATTTATTGGCGGATATTTTCTATGACCCTTACCTTGGGTGTAGGCCAATGTGCGGACTGAGTGTGCTTAGAGAGCTTTAAACCTTCACCGTGCTTCGTGGGTCGTGGACGACCCAGAGCCTCACAAAATCGTCTTTATCTCTGAAACTATTTGGAGTTTTTAATTGAGACTTCATGTAATCTCTAATCACCATACGACCTTCTCATTGCCCAACTTTTGAAAGAATATCTTTGTAAACAAACAAATAAACGATGACGTAATTTGAACTACACAGCCGTCCGAATGATGTGTGTCGTGGACGACCCATATGGAATTACGTAAGGAATTTTACGTTGTTTATCTTTATGCGGATGGCGTGGGTCGTACACGACCCATACTCTGCAAAGAGGCAGCAAAATGTTTATCCCTATTCGGATGGCGTGGGTCGTGTGCGACCCATACTTTTTACGTTGAATCCTTCTTTGGGAAACCCCCCGCGGGTTAGGGGGAAGAATTTACCCGATGCTCCCCAGCATGTCGTAAGAGGCGACTAACGGATTCTGTTTCTCCGTTTACCCTTGTTAAGTGTTTCTTGTATAGAATATATAGTCAATTTTTGTAAAGATTTTAGTCAAGCAGTATGTAAGAAATGTTAAGTCCTTTGTACTGGAAACTTGCATTCTCCCAGTAAGGTAATATATATATTGTACTACGTTGCAAGCCCCTGGAGCAAATTTTTGATTAGTGCTTTTGTGAACAAGAAACAATTGACAAGTGGCTCTATCCCATCTCCCCCCTTTCCCCGTCGCGATATAACCTTCGTGGTTGAAAACGACGTTAAACACCAAACAAGTCGCGTAAGGCGAAAATACAACATTTAGTCAAGTAGCTGTCGAACTCACAGAATGAAACTGAACGCAATGCAACGCAGCAAGACCGTATACTCGTAGCATCGTCAGTCCACCGCGCACGGCAAAGGCAGTGAAATTGACAGGAAGAGCGGGGTAGTAGTTGCGCTGAGAAGGATAAGCACGGTTTTTCTGTACCTCTCTTTGTTTTAACTTTCTGAGCGTGTGTTTAATCCAAACATATCATATCTATATGGTTTTGGAATCAGGAACCGACAAGGAATAAGATGAAAGTGTTTTTAAATTGATTTCAAAAATTTAATTTTGATAATAATTTTTATATATTTAATTTTCAGAGCTTGTTTTTAATCCGAATATAACATATTTATATGTTTTTGGAATCAGCAAATGATGGAGAATAAGATGAACGTAAATTTGGATCGTTTTAGAAAAAAACAATTTGTTTTACAATTTTCCGATTTTTAATGACCAAAGTCATTAATTAATTTTTAAGCCACCAAGCTGAAATGCAATACCGAAGTCCGGGCTTCGTCGAAGACTACTTGACCAAAATTTCAACCAATTTGGTTGAAAAATGAGAGCGTGACAGTGCCGCCTCAACTTTCACGAAAAGCCGGATATGACGTCATCAAAGACATTTATCAAAAAAAGGAAAAAAATGTTCGGGGATATCATACCCAGGAACTCTCATGTCAAATTTCATAAAGATCGGTCCAGTAGTTTGGTCTGAATCGCTCTACACGCACGCACACACGCACGCACACACGCACACACACACATACACCACGACCCTCGTTTCGATTCCCCCTCGATGTTAAAACATTTAGTCAAAACTTGACTAAATGTAATAAAGAAAGAAAAGAAAGTGGCACTATGATAGAAGCCGCCAGTGGCAAGCTCAATCGCGACCTTTGTACTTTGTCGTTTGACCTTTTGTGGCTGTAATGTCAGACGATATTTGGGTGTTTTGACTGACAGCGGCAAGTATGAAGCACCCATCTGTCTCTCTCTCACCTGTTTGTCTGTGTGCCTGTGGCACTGCTGGTCTGGTTTATTAGCTGGCACTCTGCCTGTGTCTCTCCGGCTCAAGTTGTGCGTCCTCATCTGTTGATGTTCAGCCACTTTTTCGCTTCGCCTGTTTGCTCTCTCTCTCTCTCTCTCTCTCTCTCTCTCTCTCTCTCTCTCTCTCTCTCTCTCTCCCTCTCTCTCTCTCTCTAGTGGTTTATTGGTTTTAAATATTTGTGGTCTGCAGATTGATTGGTTTTATGAGTGTGTGTTAACTGTTGGATCAGTATTTTCCTTTGTGTGTACATACTATACCTTGCTTTTTACCCTTAGTCTTAGATATTTTTGTTTACCTATGGCTTTCGTGTCGGTGTGTTTGTTTGTTCGTACCCATGAACTAGTTTGCTATGTTTTTGTTGTTATTAATGTTTTGTTCATTCGTCCTTTTACCCCTTTTATGAATGATGCAGAAATTGTTGTTTTACCTTGTCTATAAGGCTTTTATTAGCTAATGACAATAAAGTGTCAAAGCGTCAAAGCGTCTCTCGTCTCTCGTCTCTCTCTCTCTCTCTCTCTCTCTCTCTCTCTCTCTCTCTCTCTCTCTCTCTCTCTCTCTCTCTCTCTCTCTGTCTGTCTGTGTGTCAAGAAGAGGGGTATGCGTTTGTGTTTTAGTTTTAACAGCTTCTAAACCAAAAAACCGTCTATGGTGTACTTCCAGGTTTAAAGATACAATCCTTCTCATGTAAGCGATCTTGTTCGCCACCGCAAATGTTTCCAGGTGTTTAAATGTTACAAGAGCATACCCGAGGGCTGACCGCATAAACATCGTAACGCAGTTTCAGCTAATTTTACAGAAGAGCCATCTGAAAGTTCGACATCTAAAATGAAATATTTCCTTGTTTCTATTGCCCAACAAATTAGTGTCTATGGAAACAGTGTTATTATTACCTCCCCTCTGACACAGGTAAGACGTTAACAGCCCGACTCCTTTCTAAGCAGAATGGCTTTTTTGGGGGCATTTTATTATCATTTTCATTTTGCATGGTATCTTGCGCGCGCGTGCGCGCACACACACACACACACACACACACACGCACACACACACACACACACACACACACACACACACACACACACACACACACACACACACACACAGGGACATACAAAAGAAGTACCGCGAGCTAAAATGGCATCGGATTCTGAACCCCAAAAGCGAATCTCACATTTTGACTGTGTTAGGATGATTAAACCAAACTAAAATGTATTTCGACCTAGTTAGCACGACGCGTTAAAAAACCAAAAGCAAAAACATAGTATACGTAACGACATCTATAAATATATATATACGACTTGTGTCTGTCTGTGTGTCTGTGTGTCTGTGTGTCTGTCTGTCTGTCTGTGTGTCTGTGTGTCTGTGTGTCTGTTCGCGATGCACGGCCAAAGTTCTCGGTCGATCTTTTTCAAATTTGGAGACCGTATTCAGCTACACCCCGGACACAACCTCATCGATGAGATATTTCAACACGTGCTCTCAGCGCGCAGCGCTGAACCGATTTTGGTTTTTCTGTAGATCCACTATATCCATTCCCAGTAACTCTTCCTTATCTTCTCCAGTGTTTTGTTTTGCGCGTTTATCTCCCTTCCTTCGTGTGGCGTCAATCCATATTCCCGTTACTACGTTACTATTTTTAGAAGGTCACTGCACGTTACTATTTTTAGATCTCCCTTCCTTCGTGTGGCGTCAATCCATATTCCCGTTACTACGTTACTATTTTAAGAAGGTCACTGCACGTTACTATTTTTAGATCTCCCTTCCTTCGTGCGCCGGCGAAGCCGGCGTACACCCGGCAAAGCCGGGTCCCAGGCGCAGCCTGGTATTCGGCTCTACTTCTTCCCGGCGAAGCCGGTACCCGGCGAAGCGGGTAATCATCTAGTACTTCAATAAATTGCCTAACGGTACGCATACTAACAGAGCTCCGCTCACTCAGAATGAGCCAATATAGGTCAGTCTGCACTGAGGTGCACGCTGGGCTGGTGGCTGGGGTTCCACATTTCCTTCACTGAGAGAGAGAACTCGGCGAGAAACACATGAACTGGGCGTTGTGATGCAACAGCAGCTGTGCCCGCCTATAAAAGCTGCAGGTTATGAATACCAATACACCGGTGATTGATCCTTGTGAAATGATTGTGTGGCACGTGCAGGTAAGATATGATCGTGTGTGAGTTTGTAACCTTAATAATAGTTTGTTGCGTCAATGATAATCAATAGTGGGGTTCATGAGTAGCTTGTGTCATTGCCGGTGATGTTGAAGTAATTAGTTATGGTCCAAATACCTGCAGCGCTAGCAAAATTATTATAAGACACAGCGCCCCCCCCCCCCCCACCCCCACCCCCACCCCCACCCCACCCCCGGTATTAAGAACTCCCGCTATTTAAAACCGTTGTTTTTAGACTTTCTTGTTTTACCATACTGGTAGTTCTACCCTCTCTTTCCATAATATTGTCAATTCGTCGAGGCTTTAAAAGTTTAATAAGCTTCTGGATTACCCGAAAGCTGACATGCTAACAGCTGGGAAAAGAAATTGGTCGGCGAAGCTTTCTTCAGCAAGAAGGGAGATCGAGACTCATGCAGATGCTGAAAGAGTCGCACACTCCGCCGAGGCTTTAAAAGTTAAATAAGCTTCTGGATTACCCGAAAGCTGACATGCTGAACTGAGCTGGGAAAAGAAATTGGTCGGCGAATCTTTCTTCAGCAAGAAGGGAGATCGAGACTCATGCAGATGCTGAAAGAGTCGCACACTCCGCCGAGGCTTTAAAAGTTTAATAAGCTTCTGGATTACCCGAAAGCTGACATGCTGAACTGAGCTGGGAAAAAGAAATTGGTCGGCGAATCTTTCTTCAGCAAGAAGGGAGATCGAGACTCATGCAGATGCTGAAAGAGTCGCACACTCCGCCGAGGCTTTAAAAGTTTAATAAGCTTCTGGATTACCCGAAAGCTGACATGCTAACAGCTGGGAAAAGAAATTGGTCGGCGAAGCTTTCTTCAGCAAGAAGGGAGATCGAGACTCATGCAGATGCTGAAAGAGTCGCACACTCCGCCGAGGCTTTAAAAGTTTAATAAGCTTCTGGATTACCCGAAAGCTGACATGCTGAACTGAGCTGGGAAAAGAAATTGGTCGGCGAAGCTTTCTTCAGCAAGAAGGGAGATCGAGACTCATGCAGATGCTGAAAGAGTCGCACACTCCGCTTACTTTGAAAGTTCGACGAAGTTTCAATTAAAAATGCGACAAGCATCAAAGTTTCTTATAAAAAGGATAAAAATAGATTTAAAAGGTAAAAGAAAAACGGTGGGTTTTCTCATCTTTTAAATAGCTTTTCTTATATAAGTTTTGAGAATGAGTTCGGACGTTATAGAAAAAGTGCGTACTTGAGAGAGACTCGCGCTGCATGCATAAAGCAACTTGACACGAATAAGGCACAAAAAATAGTCTGTTTAAGGTAACACAGGCAAAAAAAATAGGGTCGGTAGGTCGGGATTTTTAATTTATTTTTTTTCTACAAAAAACCCCATATTTTTAAGTTATTTTGCCAAAAATCAAAGACCTTTTTTTTTTCTTTTTTTTTTCCAAATGCCAAAAAAAAGTCTAGGGTCGCGCGAAAAAATAGGGTCGGTCGGGATACCGTAAACAGACTATTATTTTTTTTTTGGGGGGGGTGCCTAAGTACCATCTAGCTGCTGGGCCATGCAGTGTTTACTTTCTAAAGATAGATTTCGCTTCGATCAATAACTGTTTTTGATAGGGCAAAAAAAAAGTGACGCCGGAATGGAGGGAAGGCTGAAATCGATCGAGGATGGCGGGGAATACGGGGTTGTGGAGGGAGGAGTGGCCGGTGTAACACGAGAAAATTACTCCCACGAGATTTTTACTCCGGAGTAAACATTTCGGAAGAAAAAGTTACTCCCTTTACGAAAAAAGCACTCCCCCATTACACGAGAAAATTACTCCCCAAGTCAGGTGAGTTCCGAGTAAACATTTCGTACAAAAATGTTACTCCCCTGACGAATAAATAACGAATAAATTACTTAACCCAAACACAAGCAATTTAACTTCCCATGCCAGGTGTACGAAATGTTTACTCCCTTGTCCCCTGTTAGTCTTGGTGGTGGAAGGGGTGGAAGGAGGGTAGCGCGACATTCGTGTGCGCGAGATCACTTATCGGCATAATCCCTTCGCCCGCATCCCATTTTTGCGTAAGAGATTTTTACTGGGAGTAAAAAAATGGGGAGTAAAAATTTCGTGGGGGGAGTCATTTTTTCGTGCCTTGGGGAGTTCTTTTCTCGTACGAAAAGTGTACTCGGAGTAAGAATTTCGTACGAAATATTTACTCCGGAGTAAATTTTTCGTGGAGTAAAAATTTCGTGTTACACCGGGGTCCTTCCCCATGCAGAACTAGGCCGAAAACAAGTACAATAGATCCTCCCTTTCAAGACCCCCAATTAAAGACTCCCCCCTTTTTTAAGACCTGGACTTTGAGGATTTTTTTTTCTCCAGAACCTTTGTAAATTTAACCCCATTTTAAGACTTCGTCAAATTTAAGACCTTATTTTCTCAGATTGTTTGTTGGAGGGGACGTAGCTCAGTTGGTAGCGCGCTGGCCCTTTGTAGCCAGTTGGTCGCTATCAGCGTGGGTTCGATCCCCACGTTCGGCCGGCGAGAGATTTATTTCTCGGAGTCAACTTTGTGCAGACTCTCTTCTGTGTCCGAACACCCCCGTGTGCACACATGCGCATGCGCACGAAAAAGATCCCACGTTCACAGCGAAAGTCTCAGGGCTTGGAAAACACGAAGACACGCATGCATCATCTCTCGTCTCTGATTATCATGATCGTATTTCGATACTTTGACGAGACAAACCCAATGCTGGTGTGTCGAAGAAGACAGCCACAGCGGGCTTGTTCGAATCAAAGTATCACACCATATCTTCAGCGTATTACCAATACCTGTCCCAATATAGACCAGTTGGTCTAAGAGGACGTTAAACCCTAATAGTCGGTCAGGTCGTAACGGGGTGGTGGGGGGGGGGGGGGTGTTCCACTGTAGTGAAGGAAGGAATTAGCGTGTGAAGGGAGGGATTAGATTTGGCTGCCTGGGGAGGGGAGTGCATGGTGATAAGGGTAGGGGTTAGGGTGGGGGGGGGGGGGGGGTAAAGGTCAACACTCCTTGGAATGGTATTGATTTCTGCACGACGAAATGCAACGGATGTTCCGAAACTCGCGCGCGTATGTGGCGGGGAAAGGAAGGGGGAGGGGGATTGCATTGATCGGAATGAAACAGACAGAGTGGAGTAAGGCGGAATCAGGTCCTCCAAATTGAGTTGATAGTGCTGCACACCAGACTTTTGCCAATGAATATGAGGCATTCGATGTGCGATGTTATTGACACCCCCCACACACACACACACAAACACACACACACATTCATACAAACACAAACACAAACACACACACACACACACACACACACACACACACACACACACACACACACACACACTCACACGCACACGCACATACACCCAGACAAAGTGTGTAATCCGGAGATTAAAACGGGAACCATTTTCAAAATCTTGGATTTCGAAATGAAGCAGCAATAGATAGTTTTGTGAGCTGTTGTGTTTGTTTTTCTTTCGTTCTGTACTCTGTGCGTGTGTCTGTCTGCTTGTTTTAGTCTTCATAAACAGCCCTCTTGCAGCACTCATTATTGTACGTATGAAACCTTATCGCATAGCCTTCGTCATATCAAACCGAGCGTTAACTGGGCGAGAAACGTCTGTCCGTGCCCCACGCCGGGGAGATATCGACGTAACATTACAAAGGCTCAGTGACCTCGATCGCCCCACACGCTGGTGAAGTGTTCAGACCTTTTTACATTTAGTCAAGTTTTAACTAAATGTTTTAACATTGAGGGGGAATCGAGACGAGGGTCGAAATCAATTTAAAAACATTTTCATCTTATTCCTTGTCGGTTTCTGATTCCAAAAACATATAGATATGATATGTTTGGATTAAAAACACGCTCAGAAAGTTAAAGCGAAGAGAGGTACAGTAAAGCGTGCTAAGCAGCACAGCGCAACCGCTACGGCGCTAAACAGGCTCGTCACTTTCACTGCCTTTTGCACTGCACTAGCGGCGGACTACGGTCATTGTGAAAAAATGTAGTGCGTTCAGTTTCATTCTGTGAGTTCCACAGCTTGACTAAATGTAGTAATTTCGCCTTACGCGACTTGTTTTTCCTTCTTTAAGAAAAAATGTCAGCCAGAGTTCAAACTGGGTCAAAGCTTTTGCTGTCTCAGTCAAGTTTCGTCTGAGTCAAACACCTGAAGATAATCTTTCACGCTGACTTCACCTGGGAAGCCCTCCGGGAAGACATCCGTGAACATGTCCTAAAGCTTGTACTCTCTTCTGATGGAGAAGTTACACTTATCGTGGATTACTTCTACCTGTGAGCACGCTGTTTGCACTGTCTTGAGGTGGATGGCAGGTTTGTACTATAGAAAACTGTGAATGGTAGCAATGAGGTCTCTCTCTCTCTCTCTCTCTCTCTCTCTCTCTCTCTCTCTCTCTCTCTCTCACACACACACACACACACACACGCTCTCACACACACACACACACACGCTCACACACACACACACGCTCACACACACACTCACACACACACACACGCTCACACACACACACCGTGGCACACTGGCACACACATACTTTCTCTCTCCCACGCGCTCTCTCTCTCTATCTATCTCTCTCTCACAGACACACAGACACACACACAGACACACACACTCACACGCGGCACATACTTTCTCTCCCACACTGACGCGCGTGGCACACACGCGCACGCACGCAAGCACGCACTGGGACACACACACACACACACACAGAGGAGAGAGATGCACAGAGAAAGGGAGAGAGAGACGGCGAAAGAGAGCACGCAAACAACTTGCATTGCAATAACAGATGCTTCAGCTTTACAATGTAGACAAGTGTAGTGTTTGCGACGAACTGACCTCCTTAATCCAAGACGTATGCCTACCACCTGCATCTGACATTGTACACTACTGTTAGAATTCGGTCAAGTCTGCAGATACATATTGTACCGCTGAGACGACGAAGGAAGGGAGATAAACGAGCAACACACTGGAGAAGATAAGGAAGAGTTACTGGGAATGGATGTACAGAAAAACAAAAATCGGTTCAGTGCTGCGCGCTGAGAGCACGCACGTGTTCAAAATTTTCCACGATTGTGTCCGGGGTCTACCTGAATATGCCCACCAAATTTGAAGCAGATCCATCGAGAACTTTGGTCGCGAATCGTGAACACACAGACAGACAGACAGACACACACAAGCCGTATATAGATATAGATAGAAAATAGATAGAAGATAGAAGATAAGAGAAGAAAAATAAAGGCATTTTCAGTTCGAACTGTACTGATCTTGCTTCCGACAAACTCTCACTCCAGCACTGATTTTTTTTCAATCCTAGCCTGCAATACCTACGAAATAGCAGAGGAGTAACAGGAAATCCTTGTTTGCTAGTTGTCGTCTTCAGTGCCAAGCCAATCGACTGATTCTGCGACACAGCGTAAAATTGTCAATTACAGAAGTTAGTAGTACATGTATTCCTAGGATCCTATTTGTTTGTTCATTTATTTTATGCTAAATTGCAATGTGCACCTCTCTTTTAGTGTAACAGCTGCTATATCACGCAATCTGGCTTGCATTTGGCGATAAATGTCAGCCTGTTTCCTGTAATGACAGAATAGTCGTACACAAGATTAAACAAGTCGCGTTATAAGACGAAATTACTACATTTAGTCAAGCTGTGGGACTCACAGAATGAAATTGAACGTAGTCCGCCGCTAGTGCAAAAGGCAGTGAAAGTGACGAGCCTGTTTGGCGCGGTAGCGGTTGCGCTGTGCTTCATAGCACGTTTTACTGTACCTCTCTTCGTTTTAACTTTCTGAGCGTGTTTTTAATCCAAACATATCATATCTATATGTTTTTGGAATCAGGAACCGACAAGGAATAAGATGAACTTGTTTTTAAATCGATTTCGGAAATTTAATTTTGATCATAATGTTTATATTTCTAATTTTCAGAGCATGTTTGTAATCAAAATATAACATACTTACATGTTTTTGGAATCAGGAAATGATGTAGAATAAGATGAACGTAAATTTGTATCGTTTTATTTAAAAAAACATTTATTACAATTTTCAGATTTTTAATGACCAAAGTCATTAATTAATTTTTAAGCCACCAAGGTGAAATGCAATACCGAAGTCTGGCCTTCGTCAAAGATTGCTTTAAAAAAATTTCAATCAATTTGATTGAAAAATAAGGGTGTGACAGTGCCGCCTCAACTTTTACAAAAAGCCGAATATGACGTCATCAAAGGTATTTATCAAAAAAATGAAAAAAGATCCGGGGATATCATTCCCAGGAACTCTCATGTCAAATTTCATAAAGATCGGTCCAGCAGTTTAGTCTGAATCGCTCTACACACACACACGCACAGACACACACACACACACACACACACACACACACACACACACACACACACACACACACACACACACACACACACACACACACATACACCACGACCCTCGTCTCGATACCCCCTCTATGTTAAAACATTTAGTCAAAACTTGACTAAATGTAAAAAGTCCTGCGCTTGAAACATATTTGTCACAAGTGGACAGAAGGGTTTTCCTAGTTTCGCTTATCATAGAATCAATGCGTTATTCTACTGAGTTGGGTTTGTTTCAACAGTGATTAGAAGTTATTCCTGCAACTTTCTACTCCTCCGTCTCTCTCTCTCTCTCTCTCTCTCTCTCTCTCTCTCTCTCTCTCTCTCTCTCTCTCTCTCTCTCTCTCTCTCTCTCTTTCTCTATCTCTCTCTGGTGCTCTCTCTCTCTTTCTCTCTCTCTCTCTCTCTCTCTCTCTCTCTCTCTCTCTCTCTCTCTCTCTCTCTCTCAAAAAAAAAAAAGTTATTCCTATTGATAGAACACAAGAAAATGATTTAAACACCTTAATAAATCATTGCAAATCCAAGAAAATAGAGACTGTATCTGAAGTTTACTTTGCACTTGTTCATCTAAAACAAACAGGAACCCGTGGTGTAGATAGAATAGACAGTAGAATATTGAATATAGCTGCTCCTGTAATCACAGACACCTTGACATACATTTACAACTTATGCATTACCACTTCTTATTTTCCAACAGCATTTAAGCAAGCTGAGGTAATCCCTCTGTTTAAATCAGGTGATCCTTCTGATCCCTCTAATTACAGGCCTATTTCAATCCTGTCACCACTTTCAAAACCCCTGGAAAAACATATATATAAACATGCCCTAGCACATTTTGATAAAAACAATTTATTCCATCCAAATCAATCTGGTTTTCGCAAAAAGCACTCATGTCATACAGCTCTTATAAATCTAATTGATCAATGGCTAACCAACATAAATTCCAACAAATTTTCTGCAGCACTGTTTGTGGATTTTGCAAAGGCGTTCGATGTTATTGATCATTCTCTTCTCATCAGGAAATTGTCAATATATGGCATGCAATGCACCACCATTAATATTCTTAAATCTTTTCTTTTAAATATAAAACAAATTACATTTACTAATGCATCATATTCAAATGAAAGTACTTTGACATATGAGGTCCCACAGGGATCTGTTTTAGGCCCATTATTGTTCTCCATGTATGTCAATGATTTACCACTTTGCATACGTAATAACTGTGAATTGTTTGCAGATGACACTTCTATTCATTCTAGTCACCATTCCATACATTATTTATCAAAAACTCTCCAAGAAAGCATTGATGCACTCCTAAATTGGTCAGAGTTAAACCATGTGTCTCTTAACCATACAAAAACAAAATGTATGCTCATAACTACAAGACAGAAACGACAACATCTATTATCGAGCATTCCACCTCTTTATATTAAAAATCAAGTATTGGAAGAAGTGTCTCACCATTAAGTCCTTGGTGTAAAGATTGATAAAAATTTATCATGACATGATCACATTGATTACATCTGTAAGATTGCTTCCCAAAAAATATATCAGTTATCAAAAATAAAACACTTCTTGAATCTCCACTCGCGAAAGATTTTTTTTTACAATCACATCTTGTCAAATATTGATTATTCATCCACTGTATGGGATTGTGCAAGTGATCATGTTTTGAAACCTTTAGCCGGTCTTCACAGAAGAGCTGCAGTTAAGCTTATTATGCTAAAAAAATCACACTCCTTCAGAATCTGATTTTAAAATTTTGCAAGTATTACCATTTCAAAAAAGATTAATGTATAATAAAGGTGTTATAATGCATAAAGTGATGTCAGGATATGCACCGGAGACATTACGTGATAATTTTATTTTGAACTATAACAGACTAAAAATCATAACACCGACTCCACGTATTGACCTTTTCAAATCAAGCCTTCTTTATTCAGGTGCGGTCCTATGGAACTCACTGCCTATTTTTCTTAAGCATAAAACAAAAAAATTATATGTCGCACATAATGCAACTAAACATGTGCTGAATGGTTCATCAATTCATTTAAAATGTATGTGCATGTTAAACAAAATTATAATAATATGCAGATCTAAATTAAGTTATGTTAAAAATTGACACTTTTTATCATTGGAAATTGTACTTAAAATGCAGTATGACAATTTATTTTTAAATTTGTATCTGTATATATATACAGTTATAATGTATTAAGTTTGATGTGATAGTTCTTTGATTATATTGTTTTCTGTTCTTGTTGACCCTATATTAGGGCGAGGGCTGGATGTAAAAAAGCAATATTCTTGCTTATCTATTACCCTCGATAATAAAGATTTTGTCTTGTTTTGTCTTGTCTCTCTCTCTCTCTCTCTCTCTCTCTCTCTCTCTCTCTCTCTCTCTCTCTCTCTGGCTCTCTGTCTCTTTTTGTCTGTCTGTCTGTCTGTCTGTCTGTCTCTCTCTCTCTCTCTCTCTCTCTCTCTCTCTCTCTCTCTCTCTCTCTCTCTCTCTCTCTCGTTGGGACGACATATGTTTGCTGCATTGTGTTATATTTCCACATCAACGGTACGGTGTTGGAGATGTGGTGGAAACCATTCAGCCTACATCATTTTCAACTGTTACCCTGTTTGACAATTTGTGTAGCAAACTACACCCCTACCTGCAAAACACTTTGGAGTGATGTTCACATAAACGCCTTTTAAGCGTTAATCAAAACGTTGGATAATTGGTTTCCATGTCCCATGGTGGGGTTCTCGTATTGTTTATTTACATGTACCTACGCGCGTGTTTGGTGATGTTAGTCATATGCTTTTAGTTTTTGGCCACAATTGTAGAACCTATTTTTTCTTCTGTCAGCTACGTAACCTTTTAACATTTAAAGGAAGTAATTGAAACAGCCTCACGACTTCCATCAGTCGGTCACTATGAATTTGTTTTTATCATTCACTCTCCGCTTTCTGATATTCAGTCACTGACCAATCGAAGTACTACTGGATCTACTTTTGTGATATTAAGACAAGCTTAAAAATAGCAGCGAAGAAGCCATTTTTGGAGAGGTTTTTCAATGAATTTCACCGTACCTATTCTTTATTAAGCCCCCCGCGGGTTAGGGGGAAGAATTTACCCGATGCTCCCCAGCATGTCGTAAGAGGCTAGGCGACTAACGGATTCTGTTTCTCCTTTTACCCTTGTTAAGTGTTTCTTGTATAGAATATAGTCAATTTTTGTAAAGATTTTAGTCAAGCAGTATGTAAGAAATGTTAAGTCCTTTGTACTGGAAACTTGCATTCTCCCAGTAAGGTAATATATTGTACTACGTTGCAGGCCCCTGGAGCAAATTTTTGACTAGTGCTTTTGTGAACAAGAAACAATTGACAAGTGGCTCTATCCCATCTTCCCCCTTTCCCCGTCACGATATAACCCTTCGTGGTTGAAAACGACGTTAAACACCAAATAAAGAAAGAAAGACCTTTAATTATAAACTATAAAATGCACCGTTACTATGCTAATTGATTAGATCAATAGAAGCATTGAAAGAGTTTTGTATGCAAGCTCTTTGGTCCCGATTCTTTTCATGGACCTAGCTATTATTGCAGTTCTGGGAATCAAGCTAAACGCTAGTACATAAAATGCATGTAAATTGAGTGACTGAAACCAGTTATCTATCAAATGCGTGCATGATTCACCGCTCCCGGGAGCAAAAAAGGATGAAAAAGAAAACAAGAACAGTGCACGGAGAAATTACTGACAGCCTCCAAAGATTACCCAAATCACAGCGTTTAAAATTTGAAATAACCCAAGGTTCAAACACTTGTTTAATGGTATTCCTGGCATTAGATGACATAATTATTAACCCCAAACCGAACAGTTTTGAATATGAGGCAGGCCATTTGAAGCCGGTGTTTTAGGTGTTTGTTTAATGTTGGTGTTATGTGTTGTTTGTTGTTTTGTTTTTTCTCGGGGTTGGAATGAGTATCCCTTTAATTCACGTTTAATGCAAAATGGGTCGTTGCAATTAAACAGAGACATTTAATTCAGCGATCTGAAGTGTGTGTGCGTGCGTGCGTGTGTGTGTGTGTGTGTGTGTGTGTGTGTGTGTGTGAGCGTGCGTGCGTGCGTGCGTGTGTGTGTGTGTGTGTGTGTGTGTGTGTATGCGTGCTTGCGTGTGTGTGTGCGTGCGTGTGTCCGTGTCCGTGTGTGTGTGTGTGTGTGATTGCAATCAGTCATTGTCAGTCTTCCACTGCAGTAAATCTGTTTCACCTATTTTGCCCAAGTAACCTTTTTTTTTTTGACAGAGCAGCTGCTGTCAGGAGCGCATATCGCTTTTAGCAAAACGTGTATCATAATTATTTCCTTTTCGTGCTCAGACTGCTGACGCAGGGCTGTTACGACCATAACCTACGCGGAATCAAATGTTTCACTTGTTGCACGAAAGCGGCCTTGGCAGCATGAACTTGATGCGCTGAATCGCTAGCGCCTTAGCGAGAAAAAACAAGTCGCGTAAGGCGAAAATACAATATTTAGTCAAGTAGCTGTCGAACTCACAGAATGAAACTGAACGCAACGCAACGCAGCAAGACCGTATACTCGTAGCATCGTCACTCCACCGCCCGTGGCAAAGGCAGTGCCAGTGGAATTGACAAGAAGAGCGGGGTAGTAGTTGCGCTAAGAAGGATAGCACGCTTATATGTACCTCTCTTCGTTTTAACTTTCTGAGCGTGTTATTAATCCAAACATATCATATCTATATGTTTTTGGAATCAGGAACCGACAAGGAATAAGATGAAAGTGTTTTTAAATTGATTTGGACAATTTAATTTTGATAATAATTTTTATATATTTAATTTTCAGAGCTTGTTTTTAATCCGAATATAACATATTTATATGTTTTTGGAATCAACAAATGATGGAGAATAAGATAAAGGTAAATTTGGATCGTTTTATAAATTTTTATTTTTTTTTACAATTTTCAGATTTTTAATGACCAAAGTCATTAATTAATTTTTAAGCCACCAAGCTGAAATGCAATACCGAAGTCCGGGCTTCGTCGAAGATTACTTGACCAAAATTTCAACCAATTTGGTTGAAAAATGAGGGCGTGACAGTGCCGCCTCAACTTTCACGAAAAGCCGGATATGACGTCATCAAAGACATTTATCAAAAAAATGAAAAAAACGTTCGGGGATTTCATACCCAGGAACTCTCATGTCAAATTTCATAAAGATCGGTCCAGTAGTTTAGTCTGAATCGCTCTACACACACACACAGACACACAGACACACAGACACACAGACACACAGACACACGCACATACACCACGACCCTCGTTTCGATTCCCCCTCGATGTTAAAATATTTAGTCAAAACTTGACTAAATATAAAAACGAAAAACCAAAGAAACACTTTGTGATAGTCAGTGAACGTGGGACCAAATACGAGAGATGTATGTGTTAATCTGACTGATAGCAACCCTTGTCTACATTTATTAGGTTGGTGAGGGTGGGGGGGTGGGGGGGGCGGGGGAGTCGTGCGAGCGTGCACAATTAATGTGTACCATGGATTTATGTGTGTGTGTCTGTGTGCATCTGATTGTGTGTGTTCGTGTGTCTTCCTTTGGTGTGTTCACCTACAATCTGATTCGTATTGCCTTGATTAACAGATGCAAATGTGGGTGCATCGAAGGAAACATTGGTGCTGCCTCGTTTTAGCCTGAACTCGAGGGCAGAGACGAGCAGCAGAATACGCCTAATAGTTTTATCTTGATAGACGAATTTACTGCGGAAACATTAAACAGAGGCTGAAGGTTTCCACTGTAATACTCTTATCATGAAAGATGTATAAAAGAGAAGAGGTGAATCGGAGAGCGTCAAAATAAACTTCAGAGAGTTGAGTGCAAATGATGTCATCAGGGCAAACGCTGAAATAATAATCTTGAAAAACTGCACTGCACTCTCGAGCTCCGTCTCTGCACTTCCTCTTCCATTTTGGCATGTTTGAGCATATGTAATGCCGCAACTTTGCACAAGTTGTGTTAACCAAGCGCCCCCCGCCCCCCTGCCTCGATCCGATACAAATCGAACAAAATCGGCCAATTCTCAACTTAACATGACTTCCTCTGGCCAACGAACTGTTTCAAATCGCTCTTGAAATTACACGAGTAAGCCTAATGTTGGGTTGGAAAGACTTTTCTTTTAAATACCCGAAAGACAAAATGCAAACCGCATATCATCATATCAAAAAGTTCCACCCATCATTATACTACTGAGTACTCGTATCAATGTTCAAGGGCTTCCTAACGCTGAATGCATGTCTAATCGATCGTATCTGTACGAATCGAGTCAAAACTAATAATGTATGCTCATTTTGTTCTTCACATATGGCGCTCCATTGATTTGCTGAGGACATAAAACATCTTTGACATCATGTCTCAACACCTTCTGTTGGCCAATAGAACAATGACCGATCATGTGAGGTCGCAAGCCAACACTGTTGTTGTTTTTATCCTCCTCGGTACGAATAATTATATTGAGCCAGAGGCTCATGGCATATGATTTTTTTGGTTAAAATCTTGGTTGAAAGGACTGTTATAATTTGTGAATGAATCACTGATGTTGCTGGTTCACTGCCGTCTGAATTCGCTTACCGCCTTCACAGAAGTACTATTTTTTGAGTTTTTGTCTTTTAGCATTATATGATTAAATTTTGTCTTCGAACGGTAAATCAAAGACGGTTATTTCTTGCCACTAAAGTAAACTGGCCTCCTCAGCAGTACCGTGTGACTTCAGTTTGTCACTCACTAAAGAAGCTTAGAGTAGCTTCGGTTCCTAATCAGATGACCAAATGTGACCACATCGTTTCACAAAAGGCAGTTTGCAAGGGTACGTAGCACATGTATAGTCAAACCGCTAATATTAAAATGAGGTAAAACAAGCGAACTGCATACCTCAGTGAAAAAAATCATAACCTGCTAAATGCTGTTTTTTTTATTGTTTTTTTTTTATTATTATTATTTTTTTTTTTTTTTTTACAAATATCGCACGAGGAGTTTTGCCGCGATTTCAACAAAATCGTTGTCTCTCTGTTGTGTTTCAGGATAGACTACTCTGCCAGACAAAAAACAGCCCGATAAAATGATTCTGGAAGAGATTCTGTCGGACGTCGGCGATAATGGCCGGTTCCAGATTATCTTCACCGCGGTCATTACTATCATGGAAGTGGTCATCGCCTGGAGTATGCTTCAGGTCAGTGTTGGTTGTCGTCATCGTTGTTGTTGTTGCTGCTGTCATCCCCCTACCGCCAAGTAGTTTTACTGAACGTTGCTGTATGATTATAAAATGTTGATTGCAAAAATTTAATGTTGATTACAAAATCTTGATTACAAAATCTTGATACAAAAAATCGTTATTATATCTTACTAGTCTAAGACGGGCGGGGATGTAGCTCAGTCGGTAGCGCGCTGGATTTGTATCCAGTTGGCCGCTGTCAGCGTCAGTTCGTCCCCACGTTCGGCGAGAGATTTATTTCTCAGAGTCAACTTTGTGTGCAGACTCTCCTCGGTGTCCGAACACCCCCCGTGTGTGTACACGCAAGCACAAGACCAAGTGCGCACGAAAAAGATCCTGTAATCCATGTCAGAGTTCGGTGGGTTATAGAAACACGAAAATACCCAGCATGCTTCCTCCGAAAACGGCGTATGGCTGCCTAAATGGCGGGGTAAAAAACGGTCATACACGTAAAATTCCACTCGTGCAAAAAAACACACGAGTGTACGTGGGAGTTTCAGCCCACGAACGCAGAAGAAGAAGAAGACAAGTCTAAGACTTTCAGAGTACAAAATCCTAAAACAGATTGACTGCTATACGCTAACGTTCCAAAATTCAGAATCAGCAAACAAGAATTGTAGGAAATCCACAAGTAAATGTGAAGTTTTGTCAATAATGAAACGTTCCAATAACCTACAATTCTTGTTATTTTACTTTCAAAGTGAAGCTGACCATTCCTGATCTCTTCTTCTTGCGTACGTTTAGCACAGTTTTGTTTTATAAAGAACTTCAATACGCTTTTTTTGTCAACGTTAATCATTCTCGTAAGACTGGGTGTATTTTATCAAAATGTGTTGACTGTACGATCTTCAAATGCAAAGTCAAGATCCATGGTTCAGATCTGAGGTTCTAGTGTTCCGTGTTACCCATTACCCTTACGATTTTCCATCGCAAACTTGGCCTGGTCTCTACACTTCGACTTGAAGTAACAGAAAAAGAAGCAAAATAACTGAACGATCTCAGAGGGTGGGTGCATGAACTTCGTAATCATACTTCGGTCTTCTATGAAAAACGTTGTAATTTAATCTTTGGAGAAACTGCACAGAGAGTGTCAGTCTTCTTTCTGTTGAGATCTTAAGATCCCTGGGGTCTATTTACACCCCCGGTATAGGGGTGTGTATAGGTTTCGGTCGATGTGTTTGTTTGTTTGTTTGTGTGTTTGTGTGTTTGTGTTCGCATATAGATCTCAAGAATGAACGGACCGATCGTCACCAAACTTGGTGAACAGGTTCTATACATTCCTGAGACGGTCCTTACAAAAATTGGGACCAGTCAAACACACGGTTAGGGAGTTATTGGTGGATTAAGATTCTACAAGGACTTATAGAGAAACATATTCATGGTCAAAGGGAAATAACCTTCTCAGTTGGTGGCAGTGAGAATGGGTGCAGTGAGAATGGTTATTTCCCTTTGACCAACGGGGGTGTTTTTCCTACCTCGAAGGAATTTCTTGTTTATTTCATTTTGGACTGAACGAAAAAGTACGTTCTTCATTCAGATCTTACCGGCTCTACTATCAATTTAACAAAAAGAGAACACAACAGTAACTGGGTTTGGTACATTCTTAATCAATGTGTCGACAGCTTGTCATGACCTTTCTTCAGAATGGTAACAAGTAAGGAATCAAAGTGACAAGATTCCTCCACGCTCTGACGTCATGTATTAAGGATGGAAGATCTACACTATCAATGTCTAATTATTGTCTTCTCTTTTAGACTGCACTGATCGGCGCCACACCAGCCTGGTGGTGTGTAAACCCTACGACCTACGGTTTCCCGAACATGACCTTGGGCAACACTACCTAGTTTAAGTCTTCTCTTTGTTCATAGCTGAACGTCCCTGATGTCTATTTTGGTTTGTTTTTTTGACTGCACTTGGGAAAATCGAACAAGTACGTTCTTCGTTCACTGATCGTAAAACCTCTATCAATGTCCAATCGTCTTTTCTTTTAGACTGCACTGATCGGCGCCACACCAGCCTGGTGGTGTGTAAACCCTACGACCTACGGTTTCCCGAACATGACCTTGGGCAACACTACCTAGTTTAAGTCTTCTCTTTGTTCATAGCTGAACGTCCCTGATGTCTATTTTTTGTTGTTTTGTTTGACTGCACTGGGGGAAAACGAACAAGTTTATTCTTCGTTCAGATCGTAAAACCTCTATCAATGTCCGATCATCTTTTATTTTAGACTGCACTGATCGGCGCCACGCCAAGCTGGTGGTGTATAGACCCGACGACCTACGGTTTCCCCAACATGACCTTGAACAACGCGACCTACCAAACCTGCTCCGTCGCCGCTGATGTCGTCACCAACGGCCTCGTCAACGGCTATGTGAACGGTTACAGTAACTCCACGGATATCCCGACTACTACGTTGGCGGCGGCTACTTCTTCGATGAGCTGCGTTCGTTACTACGACCCTGGGATGGTGACGATCGTTGGTGAGGTGAGTGCAGTTTGCTGTTCAGTGTTGCTGTTGCCCGGTGGTGACGGTGTCAGGTGACAGGTGTGGCGGCCGTGATCTTGTAGTTTCAGCCAATGTTGTTCTCAGGCCTCGATCTTCGGTCATTGACGCATACATTTTTGATCTGACGCATCCTCAGAAAGCGGCGTATGGCTGCCTGAATGGCGGGGTAAAAACAGTCATACGCGTAAAACCGTTTCTGTCCATGGACGAAGAAGAAGATCTGACGCATTGTTCTGATCCGACCCTATAGGCCGGTGGGTGGTCGGGATTGTTATCTTAGCGTGTAGTATTGTAAATTCCATGATGTGCATTCGTTCGCTTAGTGACTGGATGAGTGAGGACTGTTCTTGTTGCCCATCATGAACATGACATTTGAATTTTAGCCTCAGTTCTATTTGACTGCTTGTTTCCACGCTGATTTCTTGCTCGCTGGATGAACGCATTGATTGTTGAATTGATTGATTGATTTAGTGATTGACTGACTAGACTGATTGACTGATTTTTCAGTGGGACCTTGTGTGCGAGAGGAAGTACATCAAGGCAGTCATCAACTCGGTGCAGATGGCCGGGGTGCTGGTCGGCTCCGTTATGGCCGGTCAGTCATCGGACAGCATCGGACGCAGACTCACCTGTTATGTCACCATGGTACTGCACGCGCTCACGTGCCTCGTCAGTGGTTTTGCCACAACCTGGCAGATGTACGCCGTTTTCAGGTCAGTTGAAGAAGACATTCCTGTTTTATCTTGCATACATTTTTATTTAATCTCGGATTTTGATGGGAAGGGGGTGGTTGTGGAGGGGGGGTGGTTGCAGGGTCAGTTCTGGGGATGGGGGGGGGGATAGAGTTAATTTGTTTTGCTTTCTCTTTTGGAAACAAAATTATTTGTCTGAAAGTGAGTGCAATTGGCTTGATGGAATTGGTAAGCAGTAGCTCGACCACTTCGCCGTTAAAAATAATTCTCGCTTGTTTGTTCAGATTCCTTGTAACAAGAGCCATCAAAGGTACTTAACAAAAAAGTTTGAATTGTTTCTTCAGATTTGTTTCTGGGAGGGGACATTAGTCATACTTAATAAGAATAATAATCATCATCATCATCATCATCATCATCATCATCATCATCATACAAATTATAATAATAATGAACACTTATTAATCGCCCCTTCTCGCCAGAGCTCACGGCGATGTACAATAGCAAAACCGACACACACAGACACACATACTTGAACTAACGATTTGCTTCCTTCTTCAGGTTCTTTGTGGGAGGGGCCATCGGATCATACTTGGTCCTGCACTATGTCTATGTCATCGAGTTTGTACGTCACACATGGAGACCGTACCTGGCCAGCATCCCAGCCTGGGCTCTGGGGGCGGGGATGCTGTGCCTGACAGCCTGGCAGGTCCCGAATTGGAGGCACCTCAACTTCATCTGCGCAGGCTTGACAGTTCCCATGGTGTTCGGATGGTTGTAAGTATGGCCAGCCAATTGGCTCACTCTTTCTACGTTTTTATATTTTCTTTTGTGTGGAGTTGTCCAAACTAATGACGATTGGTTTTTGACAATGTGTGTTGAGCCAGGTGTGTATTGACTTGAGTGTTTTGAGATCTAGTGTCTTTCAGATTGCTGAGTTTCAGATTCGTCAGTTTCGTCCATTAAAGAGTATTACAGATTGATGGCCAGAAAGGCATTATTGGTTGAAGACGGAAGATAGATGAAAATGAAGAGGAAACATTAAAATCGTTCAAACGAAGTTAATGTTACGCTCTGTCTAGTAAAACTGAAAACTGCAATGGATGAAAAATGTATTCATTTGGGATTATAAGGCTTCAAAATCAGTAAGATACAGACATTTTTATGTTCAAGAAAAATTACATTGCACCTCAAATGGAAGCAACATTTCGGCTGAAGTTAAAGCTAGCTGAAAGTACAAGAAATAATTTTAAGCTGACTCTAAAAGCAGTGTTCATCTTTACCCTGCTCAGAGACAAATGTTGCAAGTTGAAACAGAAAGTATAACCACAGGAAGGATTTCCTGAGCTTAAATTTAATTTTAAGGGGTCTTTGATAAAGAGTATGTGAGTGTACAGAATGTGAAAGTCTATGGCTTTCTACACAAGTCAAAAACAAACGTTGTAATTAGTCGACAACTCCTTTCTTTCTCGCCATTTCTTGTTCAGATACCTCTGGTGGTCTCTTCAAAACAGTTTTGAGATATTTTCTTATAGAGTTGTACCCATGGCCCAGTGTTCTTACATGATTTTCCTGTGCATTATCGTTATAGACACATAGTGTCCTAGACTGAAATTCCTTTGACTTTGAACAAGTTGTTTGAAAACAACAGTTTTCTTGACGCGATAAGATGTTAATAAATGCTGGCCGACACTAACCCTTGCAGTTTCTGTGATGGTTTCTACACATGAGTTTGCGATTGTCTCAATTATTTTCATCTTTCTCTGCATAAAACCAAGGCACCTTCATCCACTCTTTAGCTGCCTTATTTCCCTAACCCCTCCCCTTTTTCATGATGTCATTGTTGTGAGTATCTTGACACTATTTGCCATATTAAGCATAACTTTAGGGTTCAGGTTGGTGCTTGTGAGTTATTGGTCTCTTTTCCATTGTTATACTCGATGTATATTTGCGGGTAACATTCAGTGATGTTAATGTCATGCTTCTAGCATTTTGGGCTTCTGTTTCAAGTGGAAATGACGACGTACCAATGCAATGAAATGATTGAAGCTTGTGTCTTTTGGAGCAAAATTGAGGGACTTTCACAATCACCTCTTCTGTTCTCTGGATCAGGTTTCAGAATAGTATGCTCAGTAAAGCTCTGATATTTTGCTTTCCTTGCAAAATCTATTGTTTTATGCAAGTTTCATCATTGGCCAGTATCGGATTTCACTTCTCTTATCCCTAGTGTGTTTTCTTCTTTCGTCACATCTGCTGTGTAGCTGTAGTGTCGCATTGAGATTGACACAAAGGAAGGGACATGCCAACTTCCAATGCGAGAGGGTTCTGTTTCTGGAACTCTAACTCAGTCTAGAACTGATTTAGCTGTAGGACATGTACAGTACAAGTTAAAGTCTACCGAAGAAGTTGTGTTCCTAATGTATCGCAGTCCTGTTATTTCTTCCCGTTGTTTTTTCTGACAAGATATTTTAGCACATGACCACCATTGGTATCTTTAAGAAATGTTTTCTGTACATCTTCTATTATTCCTCATGGTTTTAACCATTCGTGACATATGCTGCCATCCATACAAATCAAGTAACATCTTTCCTTATAACCCTTTGAAGTATTCAAGTTGTTGCTATAGAACAGACAAATCTATTTACATATATTTCATGCCAGAAAATACACGAAGTGCAATGGTTGTCCCAGGAAACATTGTTTACCTTTGCAATTGTCTTCCATTGAATTCCCAAAGCCAGACATGTTTTTATCACCACAAGAGGAAGTACTAAGCTGATTTGGCAGATTTACTAATGCATCACTTTTCGAAAGCGCAAGTCCCTAACAGCTCCAAACGCTCTCAGGGGCAAAGAGAAAACCATGGTTTTCTCAGTTAGGGTTGATTGTGCTACATGTATCTGCACATGGAGACCCAGCCCGTTCATGGTGAAGTTTCACTGTTGCTTGATTGTATGAAAGTGGATGGTAGCAACAACATGGATCAATTCATTAGCATTCTGTGACAGAGTCAAGCGTGTTTAACAGACACTTTAAATAGGTTGTGCACGTGCACTTGAAGATGTTCTTACTGTTTCTTGGAACGATTTAACCATTTTTCTTGGGCATCTCTTTTGTTCTTGAAAACTGAATAGTTCTTTTTTGTTTCTAAAAACTAAGTAGTTTTCATTAGTATTAAAACCCCTTCACTGTCCACCCCGTATGTATTACGTGGTCATTTTTGGTTTGTCCTACGCCCATACACGTAGGCCTACTAGGTATGTGGCATTTACATCAGCACTTTTCAGGACATTTGTGAAAACTAAATGGGAGGTAACCACTGTCCAACTTCTTGATGGGGTTTAAACACAGTTCTTTCCCATTGACCAGCAATACCAAAATGCTAACATACTCTGGCAGTGAAGGGGTTAAAAGTGTATCAACATGCACAAAGTGTGCGAAAATAGCTTCAAATAACCTGTCATCAGACATGCTGGATTCAGCTTGAGATTTTTCATTTTACTGTACTATTAGATAGATGCTGAAATTTAAAGAAAAAGAAAAAGAAAACACGCCAGAAACCAGGTTAGGTACGTTTAAATCAATATTTCGGTAAATATGAGATGCTGAAATTATATAAATTTAATTACCCACTATGGCTATTTCAAAAACGTGTGTTTCTGTTTCGCCATGGTTGGCTTTGTCACACCCATTACAATCTTGATCCATGACATTTTGTGTTTTTAACCCATTGTGTTCCACTTTTCCCAATTCACCGACCATGCTGCGCTGGATTTGTTCAGTGCCTTGAGCTTTCAGGTGATGTGTGAGTAGGCTCTGTTTTTCTCTTACAGTTCTAACGCTGATTGCTGCTATTCAAATTTAAGGATGATGCTTCTTCGAGTCACTGGAGTTGTGGAGAAGGGGTGTAACCCTCCTCGTACGAGTTGTGCAAGGGGGTTAACTCTGCTGGTCCCCTGCACGAAAGGGGCCGGCCATCTTTACCCGATTTAATCAATCAGGTGGGTGCGTGCGGGGGTGGGAGGGGGGTTGATCTATTTGTGTTTGTGTTGTAGAGGGTCTTCTTGTCTTTGTGGCGTATCTTCTTGTCTTTGTCTCTTGCATTCGTTGTCTTCGTTACACGACATCCTGCTGTGCTGGAAAGACATGTGATGACGTAATGGTTTGATGACGTAATCAATGCAAATTTCTTTCCCTTACAGCAACGGATAAAGGGATTTACATAAAACAATGACCATTGAAATTGTTCTTGCCTTTTTAGAGATATTCAAGACAATTAAGTTGTAAGATCATGGTCATTTATAAGGAGGGTTTCAAAAGTTAACACTTTAGTACATCTACAACAATTAAACCTACTGTCAAAAGAGACAGAGATTTGGGCTCCCGAAAATTACTGAGAATCGTTCTTCTGGGCAGTTCACGTAAAAGACCAGCTTAACCTCGAGGGCATTCATGGTGATGCGCGCGCACTTTTGGGCTTCTTGCTTGTATGTGTCCCCGTTCAGAAGAGCCTTCAGAACAAATTAGCCTCTCACGATGTCAGTTCTTCTGAGTTCCTGACATACTTTTTCAACTTCAAGTCGCTTCAAGGCTGCTAGAATTCCTGAGGTCATATATCATCCTTGCTGACGTTGTTTCATACATCACACCTTCTGTTCACACTTTTATGGCGCGACACATTTTATCATTTCACTGTTCACTGCTGCAGTTGTCTGAAGTCTGAGTTGTCGTCTAAATTTGATTTTACAGATGAAGTTCTGCCTATCACTGAAGTGAATTTTAACAGCACGCTGTGTCTTTGCTCATCAGAAGTCAAGGGAGGAAGGAACTGCAAGATACGTCTGCCATCTGCGAGATCAAAGGACCAACCAATTTACAAACATGACCAAACGCAAGGTTTCAAGTCAGTGTGCTTAGCCGATGCATGGCTGGTAGATTCCATCGTTAAGTTAATGAGTGGTAGAAGTGATGACCATTTACATAGATATATAAGCAATTGTAAAAAGCTCTCAAAGTGTCAGTTTAGAGGAACGATAAATTGTTTTTAAACTGAAGGTGAGGCGATGGTATTTAGGACTGGACAAGGATGGAGAGGAAGGGGGAAGGAATGGAGATAGCAGATGTGGGCGGGACCTAGAAGTAAGGAGGGAGGAGGGAGGGTGTTGTAGTGGAGGTTTTGGCGCCAAACGTTCTGGCAAGTGAGTGCCAGAGGATTAGATACATGCTCTTGCATTAGCGGCAAAGCAGCAGCAGCAGCAGCAGCAGCAGCAGCATTGAAGTGCGCGCGTCAGCAAGTGAACATTATTTGTGATCATGTCCGAAATAGAACAATGGTGTAAGGAGTCAAACCTTCCTTCAGCGGTGATCAGCGTCCTCGTCAAAGAGGGGTTCGATTCGTTGGCGGCCCTCAAATGTGTCGAGTCGGAGGATTTGGACTCTCTGAGTGCCAACATAAAAAGGGGGCATCTTGCCCTGCTTCGGGCAGGGATTAAAACCCTGAGGGGGGGGGGGGGGGGGTGCGTCAAGGAGCGGAAGTTTAAATATTACAATAAAGCTAAAACACTGCCCACGATTTTAGGCGACATTTATCTTTCACGGAAATGTAAGTATGCCCTAGGTTCATAAAGCATAAATCATTCTTAAAGATTAAAAAATAAAAACAGTAAGGGTTGAAGCAGCCTGCAAGCAACTGAGGTTAAAAAAAATGAAAAAATTTAAAAACCATTCTCAATAATTTCTGGGAAATAAATACACAAAAGTGTTGTCAGAGTTCAGTTGAACTGGGAGTGGAGTAAACTACAAGACTTGAAAGACCCGCTTCCATCAACGGAGAATCGAAGGAAATTAAGAGTTCTCTGGAAGCTTCACAGAGGGCAACCAAAAGTTACCCTACACTCAAGTTGTTTTCTGGTTAAAGTTGGACCAATCTAAACATGGCTTTTTGGATCGTTTCAGAAAGATCACGCCATCCAGCCAAGTCTTATCTCCAGACCTTTGTTCCAGGTTTCTAATCGTCACATGTCTTTTCTCGTTTGTCTTTTGTCCTCGTCCATTCCCCTCTCCCCCCGACCTCCTTGTGTGGTATGCATGAAACTCTTTGACCTTAACTTGTTCGCCCTGCCAAGAAAAAGAGGTCCACGGATTCCCTTTCTTTCTATCTAGTGTGTCGCCAGAGAGCCTACGGTGGTTGGCCGCCAGAGGGAAGGTGGAGGCGGCAGAGAAAGTGGTGGAACTGATCGCCAAGATCAACGGTCGTACCAAGGCCACAGACACCAGTGAGCAGTTGTCGCTGCTGGCAGAGGAGGAGAAGTCCCATGGACAGCAAGATAAGAAGTACACCTACATCACACTGGTCCAGGGAGGCTGGAAGAACGTCATGAAAACCCTTGTTCTTGGCTTCGCATGGTGAGTCTCAAAATGTTCTGATACTTTTTGTGGAGCCGCTGTTTTAACCCTTTCGCTGCCTGTAGGATGCCGGCTGTCGTAAATTGCTTTAACGGGCAACAAACCGTTCAATAAACAACAGAGAGGAGAAGAAAAACACACAATGTGTGCGCGTGTGCGGTGTATTCATCAAGGGCACATCATTCTAAGTTGTCAATTCAGGTAAACACAGGCAATGCTTTTTTGTATACATAGAGAATACTACATGGCTTGCTGTGTCGTACCAGATTTACACGAGTTGTTTTTTTAAAATATTGAACTGCGAGCGAAAGCGAGCTGTTCACTATTTGAAAAAGCAACGAGTGTAAATCTGGTACGACACAGCAAGCCATGTAGTATTCTGTTTATCCTACATACTGTACTTATGTGTATTTTACTGAAAATGTCCTGCATTCGAGGCAGCTAAATTGAAGACGCTTGTTTTGGAACCTCGATCTCTTCTAAAGCCTCGTGCAATCTATTACGTCAAAGCAAAGAAACGTCACTCTGAAAGTGTGGCGTGACGTGTTAGTTCTAAAGATTCATCGAGGGTAATTAGCGAGCGCAATTTGTGTTTCTATAATGACGTTTGTCTCGGTGACTTTGGCATCATACGCAGTGAAAAAACAGGTCCCTGCCAGACTTGCTTGACATGACCTCATTTACATGATATACACACGTGTGATTTGAACGATTATTATCTCACGGGTGTCTCTCTCACGTATGTAGGATAAACATTGATATTTACTGGCGGCGAACAGGTTAAGGCCTCTCGATCCCATTTTGAGACCGTCATTTTGCTGATGTTCTCATCGCCATGCAGGGGCTCACATCCACGTCGGACATCGGACATACACGGATATTTTTTTCTAAATCAGTGTCCTACTGATACATTTTTCATGCAAGAGGACATGTGTCCTATTGTTTTTGTCACAAAGTGTTCCTTGTCCAATTATGCTTTCATTTGATCCGGACATTGTCAGTTCTTTCCAATTTACAGTCGCTTGATTTGCTATTTTATCGATGTTTTGCGAAGCGATGTGTCTCTCCTAGCAGACAACTTGGGGAGACTTTATGTGCTTTTTATAGAAAAGAGTTTCCATTCCAAGGTTTGCAACTCTGAATGCTCCAAGTCGGTTGACAGTTGCCTCCCTTTGCGGGTTTTCCCCCAAAAAAGCAACATACCGCCAAAACGAAAATTGGTGCCAGAAAAAAAAAATTCTATTGATTTATTTTTGTTCAGGACAAATGTCCTATCACTTTTGCATTGTCCAGGACATTTGTCCTATGCCACCGCTCATGGATGTGAGCCCCTGACCATGTTTGTAAATGTACCTCCAATGTAAGTCTTCCTCACTTGTAGGGTAGGCAATGAGCGGCACTAGAATGACCAACATGAAACATGGAAAATACATGGAGTAACTTAGTTTTCATGGAGTAACTTAGTTTTCTGGGTAGTTATTGAAATGACTTATATAAAGAAATGAAAAAAAATCGAAACCTAAAGGACATAGATTGCCGTCGCTATGGAAACTGACATACACAGCGCCATATTGGATTTCTAGGAAACGGTTTTACAGCAACATCATACATCAACAATACTTAATATTTGGCACAAAGATACACAAGACTTTTATCTACAATCTTATAGAACGATATTTTGACCAAAAAAACTACAGTTGAATTTAAATTATTTTTTGAAATAAAGATTAATGAATATGCAGTTAGAAATTCTTTAATCCTTATTACAAAATCAATTTAAATCAAAATGTCGTTCTATATGATTGCAGATACAAGTCATGTGTATCTTTGTGTCAAATATTATGCATGTCTGATGTATGATGTTGCTGTAAAACCGTTTCCTAGAAATCCAATATGGTGGTTGTTTTCATAGCAACGGCAGTCTGTGTCCATTAGTATTTAAATTTTTTCCATTTATTTGTATACGTTTCTTCAATAACTACCCAGAAAACTAGGTTATTCCATGTATTCTCTAAGTTTAATTTTACTGCCGCTCATTGGCTTAATTTGACGATCAAGGTCAAACCTATAAATGCTTCATAAAATGGTTGAACACTGCATGATCTCAGTAAAATATGAAAACGTTTCATAAAACGTGTCAACACTTCACTATTTTTTTTCCAATGTCCGGCTATTAATAATAGTAATAATGATAATAACTATTATAATACTACTGGTAATAATGTTACAAAATATTTGTTAGGGCGCATGTATCCAGAGTTAATCCCTGCTCAAAGCGCTGTACAACAATGTTTTTGAAAAATACATACACAGAGCATTTATATTATTATAGTGAGACTGGTTTGTATCTTGAAGGATGTCTTTTTTTGTAAATACATACTCAAAGCGTTTATATTATTATTGTGAGACTGGTTTGTATCTTGAAGGATGTCTTTTTTTGTAAATACATACTCAAAGCGTTTATATTATTATTGTGAGACTGGTTTGTATCTTGCAGGATGTCTCTCTCGATGAGCTTCTACGGCATCATTTTTGGGGTGTCTGCGCTGTCTGGCAATGTGTACCTCAACATGTTCCTACTGTCTGTGGTGGAGGTGCCCCTCACCCTTTCCACTGCTTTCATCACTGTCCGGTGAGTAACTTCATAACGATACATGCAATCATGTGTAACCCAAGTAGGCCACCACAGCAAACACACACACACACACACACACACACACACACTTACACACACACACACACACACACACACACACACACACACACAACCCCACGCGGGTTAGGGGGAAGAATTTACCCGATGCTCCCCAGCATGTCGTAAGAGGCGACTAACGGATTCTGTTTCTCTTTTTACCCTTGTTAAGTGTTTCTTGTATAGAATATAGTCAATGTTTGTAAAGATTTTAGTCAAGCAGTATGTAAGAAATGTTAAGTCCTTTGTACTGGAAACTTGCATTCTCCCAGTAAGGTCATATATTGTACTACGTTGCAAGCCCCTGGAGCAATCTTTTGATTAGTGCTTTTGTGAACAAGAAACAATTGACAAGTGGCTCTATCCCATCCCCCCTCTTTCCCCGTTGCGATATAACCTTGAACGGTTAAAAACGACTTTAAACACCGAATAAAAAAAAGAAAAGACACACACACACACACACACACACACGCGCGCGCGCGCACGCGCGCACGCACGCACATATACACACACGCACAAACACATCCACCCCCTCCCGCCAAACACATACACACTCACACATACATACTCACACACAAATACAAACACACACGCACACAAACACATACACATACCCCCACACACACCCACACACACACACACACACACACACACACACACACACACACACACGCACGCACGCACGCACACACGAAACCTAGGAGTGGTTACAGAACATTACATTATAATAGATACCATTTCAAACTTATGTCCATTTCTTTCTTGATGATCATTACATTCCACGCTGGGATAAACTTTCAAATGAACACGAGAGAAACACGTACAGATACAGTCGAACCCTCCTTTTCAGATACCCCCCCCCCCCCCCCAATTTATGAAGCTTTTACATACAATAAGAGAATCCTTCCACTTAGAAAAATACCATAAATGAAAAATGAACAGTCTGGCTGCTTCGTGTGCAGAAGAGTCATATCTTATGTTGAATTACTTCTACGGATTAAAATTGGAGTTAGGCTACACACAAAAAATAGCCTGTTTACGGTAACATAGGCAAAAAAAAAATAGGGTCGGTAGGTCGGGATTTTTTTTGTAATTATTTTGTTTTTCCCAAATAACCATATTTTTAAGTTATTTTGCCCAAAAAACAAAGACTTTTTTTTTCTCCCCCAAATGCCCAATAGGGTCACGCGAAAAAATAGGGTCGGTCGGGATACCGTAAACAGACTAATTTTTTTTTGGGGGGGGGGGGGGCCTTAGATACAAAATTAATCAAGCAATAGATTCCCACGCTGCAAGGAAACTAAGGACCCTGACAGTAAAGTGTTGGTAGTTGTGTCCAAATGGTAAGGTACTTATTACCCCATGCAAAACGGGCGCAATGTGCGGATCTAGGGGGAGTACTAGTAGGGGTTGTTTTTTGTTGTCTTTGTATTGTTGTCGAATTTGTTTTCTTTAGAGAATTTATTGTGAGAATAAAAAAAAACAGTGTCATATATCTTTTTTTTTTTTTTCAGTATTGGGCGACGATGGACGAGCAGCCTGTTCTTTTTCCTGGCTTCTCTCACAGGATTTGGTATTCTCATCGCCGATAGAGCAGGTATATTCGTTCTTCTTCCATTTACTTGTTCTGTCTGCTGAAGACACGTGCAAGTCTCGGGTATACATTGCATTTACATAAGCCTGAAGCAAGCTCGAGCACAATGTCAAGAATTATGCAAATGTTTAACTGCGCTACCTGCAAGCTCACAACCATTTTTGGCTCACGTAAGTGTAGCCTATGCGATCGTAACTTTGTCTGTCTGTGCGTGCGTGCGTGCGTATGTGCGTGTGTATGTCTGTGGTAGAAACTCTAACATTTGAAGACGTCACATTACATTGACGTCACATTATGACGTAAGAGGGTTAGACGTCACGCGAAGGAAGTACTGAAAGTCTCGGTCATTATTATTTTGAGCGCGCCGAGACTAGTTGGCAGTCGTGTCCCTGTAAGTAGGCTACATGCAGACAGACAGATCTAGATCTAGTGTCTCGCTTTCTTGCACAGTTCGTGTGTGTGTGTGTGTGTGTGTGACGGAGTGATTGAGTTTGTATTACTGTTTGTCGATTTCTTACGTGAGCCTTGATGGCTTCGCCTCTTGTTATGAGATGTCGCTGTATTTAATGTAACTTGACTCAAGCATTGTGAATCAGTAGGTTTCCTACTCATAGACATGTAATGGTTAGTAGACGAGCACAGTAGCCTTGTGATTAGGAGGTCAGCCTTGCATGTGATACGTTTGGGTTTGGAATCCCGGCGGCTTCGCCTGGAGGGATAACGATGGAGAATTTTCTGATCTTCCAGGTCAACTTATGTGCAGACCTGCAAGTACTGCCTTACCCCTCTTCGTTTGAACCCACAATCACAAGACCTGGTACATACTGAAAAGATTTAATATCCATGTCAGAGTTACAAAAACACAAAAATACCCAGCATGCATCCCCCCAAACAGTGTATGAATGTATACACGTTTGTTTGTGTTTGTTTGGGGGTTTTTTTTTTTTTTTTTTTTTGGGGGGGGGGGGGTTATTGTTGGGGTTGTTTGTTGGGTATTTTTTTGGGGGGGAGAGGGGTGGCGACCTAGAACACATATTTACTGTCCACTAATACAAAACACGAGTGAACATGGGAGTTGCAGCCCACGAAAACAGTAGAAGTTCAAGTGAGTGTTTTGTTGTAACAACAGCAGGGTGTAATATCTATACATGTATACAGTTTTAAAACGATGATGAGAACGTCCCGAGGGGACTTTGTACAACAACCTGCCTTGCATGTAAGGCGGCGATGACACTCAGACTTAATTTTGGGTGGCCTTTTTTACAGCCGCGGAGGAGACACGGGGGACCATCATCAGCGTGGTGGCCATCTGCAGCAAGCTCTTCATCGCCGCTGCCTGGACCTGCATGCAGACCTTCACTGCTGAGCTCTACCCAACAGTTATCAGGTACCGTGACAATCCCCTTGTAAGGCCAAGAAAAAAAATAGGTCTGTTTACGGTAACATAGGCCAAAAAAATAGGGTCGGTAGGTCGGGATTTTTTTTTTTCCCCAAAAAACCCATATTTTTACGTTATTTTGCACACACAAAAAAAAAGATTTTTTTTTTTTTTTTTTTTTTCCCAAATGCCAAAAAAAGTCTAGGGTCGCGCGAAAAAAATAGGGTCGGTCGGGTTACCGTTAACAGACTATTTTTTATTTTTTTTGCCTAAGACTTAAGACTTTCTCATTTGTCAGACCTTCATTTTTCAGATTTTGTTTCATAACCTGTGTAAATTTACCCCTATTTTAAGATGCCCTCCTTTTTTAGACCTGATTTTCTCAGATTTGTTGTTGTCTTAAAAGGGAGGTTCTACAGTACAAGAACAAAGTTCAACTCACCAGGTAGATCTTCTGCGTTCATGGGCTGAAACTCCCACGTACACTCGTGTTTTTTGCACGAGTGGAATTTTACGTGTATGACCGTTTTTTACCCCGCCATTTAGGCAGCCATACGTCGTTTTCGGAGGAAGCATGCTGGGTATTTTCGTGTTTCTATAACCCACCGAACTCTGACACATGGATTACAGGATCTTTTTCGTGCGCACTTGTTCTTGTGCTTGCGTGTACACACGGGGGTGTTCGGACACCGAGGAGAGTCTGCACCACTGAAAGTTGACTCTGAGAAATAAATCTCTCACCGAACGTGGGGACGAACTCACGCTGACAGCGGCCAACTGGATACAAATCCAGCGCGCTACCGACTGAGCTACATCCCAGCCCTACCAGGTAGATCGACTAGTGATACAGCAAAAGTTAGCAGTCACCAGCATTTTACTGGTCCACCAGCAATTCTCCCTCATCTAAGACTCCCTCCTTTTTAAGATTCTTCTTTCTCACACTTTCTGTTCATAGGGGGGGGGGGTATGGGGGGGGGGGACCACCCGGACACATCTCTAGCTAATAGCTTTCAACTGAGAGCAATCTAAATTTCTCAGCAATGGAACGTGGTATGAAATATAATAAAATAAAATTAATTTCAATCAATATGAATGATTCCTGGATTTTGAACGAGGTATGAAGTAAAGTAAAATGAAAGTCATTGCAAAAAAATATGTATGATACCTGAATTTCTTAATCTTTGAACTTATATTTCAGGAGCCTCGGCCTGGGAGCAGCAAACACAGCAGCTCGCGTGGGGGGTATCCTCGCACCATTTGTGCTTGAAATGGTGAGTCATCAGATAATCTGCACCAGTCACCAGATAATCTGCTCGCACTTAAGAGAGATCATGCTGAGATTCTCCTTCTCAGAAGACTTCCCTCTCTAACTAAACTTGGCAACAACAACAAAATATTACACCAAGTGGAGAGCCTTTAATGGCATAAAACAAAAGTGTGAATGAATTAGGCCAAATACAAATATAAGTTGGTTTAGGGTAACGTGAAGATAGGTCGGCTTTTTTTGTTTTGCTTTTTTTTTCTCTCTCTTAAATTCAGTCGATTTTAAAGGAGGTTACTTCCCTTAGTCTCGGTATGGTTCGCAAAATGTGCCAAAAATTGGTTGTTGTTTTTTAAAGGAAAAAACTTTTTTTTTTTTCTTCAAGGCTCCCGTAAGAAATCGACAAACAGTAACACAAACTCAATCACTCTGTCACACATACACACACACACAGTAAGCATAGACACGGTGCAAGAGTGGGAGACGCTAGATCTAGATCTGTCTGTAGCCTACTTACGGGGACACGACTGCCACTGAGATCGACACTGTCCTTTCGACAGCGCTTCCTCGCGCAGACGCTGAAAACACGCTGTGCTGATCAACCTGTAGGAAATCTCCTTTGGTATCTTCTTTATCTATTTTTTCTGGAGCCGCTACGAAACCGAACAATGTGAAATCGTCTTCGCCGAATCAGCGAATGCAGCTCGGTTAGAACTGAGAAGTGAATCTATACCACAATCCTGGTCTACATACCACACACAACACAAACCAGTCACCTGTTTTTACCCCCCCCAAAACCCACCACCACCCGTTTTCTTTGGATACACACTTTATCTACATATGTGCCGACGAAATGTTGATCATTGCTTCAATACTTTGAAGCTGTTGCTTGGATAATAACCCAGTAAAATTAGTATTTCGGTGTTCAGTCAAATGTTAAAGTTTCTATCACACACGCACACACGCACAGACAGACAAAAGTTAGCATCGCATAGGCTACACTTACGTGAGCCAAAAAGGTTTTACTTAGGGTCGGAAGGAAAAAACGGGGTCGGTCGGGTTACCCTAAACCAACATATATTTTTATTTGGCCTTTAACACAGGAATGAATGCCATAGTTGGGGTATGAAAATGGGTGCAATAATTTTGTTTTGCCGAGTTTTGATGTTTGAGCAGCCCTTGTTCTCAGGAACAAAGTGATCCTCGTTATAAACTTGTTTGATCTTCAGGATTAATCATACGCAAAAATAATATTAATCAGATATTATTGTTTGGAAACAATTTTCTTCAACTATACCTGAAGGGAGAGTGACCGACAGATATACATGTACTTCTCTTGAAGAATTAGGATAATGTCTGGAATTTAATGTTTTGTTTTGATTGTTTTGCTCTTTTTCAAGTGAGTCAAGTGGGCATAATGTCTTTAACGAATAACATTCCAGTGTCTATAATGGAATAAGTTATTGGTGGTTTAATGTTATCTTAACCTTCTTCTTCTTCAGCGTTCCAGAATTTTCTGGTTACGTGTTCCCCAAACTATACTCTGGGAGCATAATCAGCTTCACTCTGCTTTCGTTGAGTAAGCATGCTGGGTATTTTCGTGTTTCCATAACCCACCGAACTCTGACATGGATTACAGGATCTTTTCTGTGCGCACTTGGTCTTGTGCTTGCGTGTACACTTTCTTTCTTTTCTTTATTTTGGTGTTTAACGTCGTTTTCAACCACGAAGGTTATATCGCGATGGGGGAAGGGGGGAGATGGGAAGAGCCACTTGTCAATTGTTTCTTGTTCACAAAAGCACTATCAAAAATTTGCTCCAGGGGCTTGCAACGTAGTACAATATATTACCTTACTGGGAGAATGCAAGTTTCCAGTACAACATAGTACAATATATTACCTTACTGGGAGAATGCAAGTTTCCAGTACAAAGGACTTAATATTTCTTACATACTGCTTGACTAAAATCTTTACAAAAACTGACTATATTCTATACAAGAAACACTTAACAAGGGTAAAAGGAGAAACAGAATCCGTTAGTCGCCTCTTACGACATGCTGGGGAGCATCAGGTAAATTCTTCCCCCTAACCCGCGGGGGGATTGCGTGTACACACGAAGGGGGATAAGTCACTAGTAGCAGGTCTGCACGTAAGTTGACCTGGGAGATCGGAAAAATCTCCACTCTTAACCCACCAGGCGGCAGCAACCGCGATTCGAACTCACGACCTCCCGATTAGGAGGCCGACGTCTTACCACCACGCCACTGTGCCCGTTGTTATCTTAACCAAAACGTTACTTTGAAGGCACAAAAAAGATGTGACAGCAGTGATCTGTTTGGGGTGAAGGTTTGGGTGAAAATGTTGTTGAATTGAGTTGAATTATAAATGATGGTACATACTGTTTTGCTGTTTTCTTCACATAATACCAAAGGAACGGTTTGCCATCCCCCTCCCCCCACCCTTGTTTGTTATTCGCTAAAGACATTATGGCCACTTGAACAAGATCAATTGAATTTATGTCAGACTCTTGTGTTAGCTCAAGAGATATTTTCCAACATAAAATGAACATGTGGATGGGCAAGGGTATGGATATGTGTGGTTTGGATAATGTGTGTACAGATGTGTATTTGTATGTGTCTATATGTTCTGAGTGTGTTTTTATGTGATGTTTTCGTACACGAGCCAACAGTTTGTTGCACTCAGATAATACAGTTTTATTGATTTGAATGGAATTGAATTGAATATGTTTCTGCCACCCTGCAGGACACTCCGTACGATGCTGTGAGGTGCTACATCATTGTGGGGAGCATAATGGCAATCAGCGGCTTGTCTGTCCTCCTCCTGGGAGAGACCAAAGGAAAAGCACTGGCCGACACACTCCACCAGGAGCAAAAAGAACTCAACATCTGAATCAAGAACGAATCGATCTGAACAATTTTATATGCTGCCAGTGGAATGCAAAAACTGTGTGTGTGTGTGTCTGTGTTTGTGTTTGTCGCAGCGTTCCTGTGTGTGTGTGTGTGTCAGTGTGGGTGGGTGTGCGTGCGTAGGGTGACAGAGAAATCAAGCTCTTGTGTTAATGTGTGTGATTTTATCTCTGTCCTATTATGTGGATTCCTTTTTCTTTGCAAAAACAAAACACTGAAACAAAATCTGAGCAACGAAAAATTGGTAACAAAAGAAAAACAATACTGTATATTAGATGCCTTGAAATCTTCAACAAAAAATAAGGTTGTACAGTAATCTACTTTTAGTTTTCGTTTGATGAAAAAAGGACGTGCTGCATACATTCTTGAACATTTTGTTTCAGTTTTTCTTGTTGTTGTGTACTGTGCAAATACTGTTTACACGTGCTCTGGTTTTACCAGGTTAAGCTTTGAATGCACAACTTTCAGCTCATGCTAAAGAAAAAAGAAAGTCCTTTAAGTAGCAAAATTAAAGAATTTATTTTTTCACTTTCCTGGATACTCATGTGCAAGCAAGATAATTTTGTGTTTAAAGTTTGCCCCCTTTCTCTTCATTTATCCCAATTTCTTTAATCTTGAAAAATAATTCTTGTTTTATATGTTATACTTACGCTCTTGGACAGTCTGTTTGTGACAAATAAGAAAAAAGATATGTCTGTTTTATACTCTGCCAGCTTGGTATTACTCTGAGTACGTACTCGTTTTAAAATACTCCTTTATTATATATAGCTAGCAGTGAAGCCAGTATTAAAAATCAACTTTATGACTATTTACTTGTGTTTAATGTATGCTACAAGCATTCTATATCAGCAGAAATCTTGCCTGAATCTGTTCTGTGTCAAGACAGGACATCCGGTCTTGAGATCTGACAAATTTATACACTTGTATTATTGAAGGTGTCCTTTTGTGGCAGGTTAACGTTGTCTTCGGTTACAAATGGGCTATTGAAGATGTCCTTTGTTAAAAGGGTGTCCACTCATTGACAGATTTTCACATCACAGGCCAACAGCTGTATGAGATTGATGATTGCAAAATGAGAGAAGAACATGGCATGTGTACTGTATTCATACTGCCAGACAAGGAAACTCAAGGCATCCTGTCAGGGAGAGAATGAGCCGAACTCATTTTGACCTGAGTTCAGGATGTAGAGAGGGAGTGTTACGTTTCTTTATATAGCGATGTGTGTTCATCTCTTCACTTTTTTTGCAAGCCGATCTTTGTCTAATATAACAACCTTTTTTTTCTTTTTTCAATAAATTTTGACAAACAAAAAATTGACAATTGACATCTCCATATATTTTTGTTGTAATTTTGTGTGAAACAAAATGTTGTGCACATATAATATTGTATGCATGGAATGTGTTGAGGTGAAGGTGCTGCTGATGCAGTTTGTAGCCCTGATTCTTTTTTTTTCTCATAAAATGAAACGCAGCATATTTAGCATTTAAGATGCTGATTTTGTCACAAAACTAAGACACAGCATTCAACATTTATCATGCTGATTTTTTTATGAAACAAAAACACAGTATTTACTGTTTGTCATATGGCCTGACTTGCTTATGAAACATTGAACATTTATTATAAATACTGATTTTCTTATGGTATGAAATCGCAGCATTTGACATATTTATCATATTGATTTTGTTACAAAACAAAAGCGAAGTATTTACTATTTTTCTGCACCTAAAATTCCCTAAGCTGTTCCTCATCAAAAATTACCTCCTGATGAAATGAAACAAATGTCAATTTTTTTATTTTTTTTATTCTCACACGAGGTCAATTTGTGTTCAAGAGATTACGATTCTGTTTTCCCTCATTATGTGTGTGTGCGTGCGTGCGTGCATGCATAAGTGTGTGTGTGTGTGTGTGTGTGTGCATGCATAAGTGTGTGTGTTTATTTTTCTTTAGATTGAAGAGGTGATCTTCACAAGATTATTTTTATACTTGTCATCGACTTGTTTAAGAAATGGAGAAAACTGATTCTTCTGTTTCATCATCACTCATAAAATTGCTATAATGTCATGGTTGATTCTCTTTCATGTTTACTGTGTAGAAAGGTATGAATATTGTTGTAATTAAGTAGTTGTTTTAATTACTTCTTGGTTCTTTGGAAATCTGAACAACGAAGTGACTGTGGTAAGATGAACAAAGTTAAACAAACAAAGGAATACTGTACTCACCGATACAAGAACAATTGATACAAGGTTCTTTGGTAGTTACATGTATTGTATGCATTATATCATTCAATAATCATGTCTGGTAAACGGGTATTTTCTTTCTCTCTCTGTTTATGTTGATGGATGACAAAATAGGTATTATAAAGTGAGAAGTGTTGTAGATGACGTAATTAGGGGATGGGGGTGGGGGGAGGGGGTGGGGGGCAGGGGGGCAAACCGTTTCCTTGGGTATAGTCTGTGAAGAAAAAAGTAAAGCAGTGCATGTACCATCATTAAGAATTCAAAGCCCATCGATGTACGTTTTGAAGGTTTTTTTTTATGCTTCAGAGCTGTTAATGAGTACCAATAAAACAAATTAGGTGAAGACCTCATGAATACAGCTTCACAATTTAGGTTCTTAAAAACATAAGTGTATATTTCTGTATAAAATCACAGAAATTGGTTCTAGAAAAATAGTGTCATTTTCTCTACCTCTAATGTTTAAATTCACTGTTTTGACAAAATGTATTCTAGCCATGAAAGGAAAGTGTGTGGATTTTTGTTAAAGATTTATTATACATGTATTGGTAAACCCTTCAACTTGTAACTGATAATTTGTGGGTATTTGCCTTCTGAAAGTGTTAGATGGTTGTGAATTATTACTTCAAACAGCCGCATTGTCTTACATGGGTGTCGTTTTTCTAACTGATGCATACATATATTATGCAGTTTCAGTAACTTGTCTAATTCAGCTATTACTAAAATTTGACGATCACTCCATATTTTTTTACACCTTGTCCCCTTTCTCAGACTTTTTTTTTCTTTTTTGCTTCTTTCTGTCTTTTGGGAATCAGCTTTTTTTTCAATGAGATATTAGGGCTTACAAACGGAGATGCTTTATTTAACGATCTTATAATATCAATAACAGCTCATTATGTATTATATTAAGTACACATTATATATCTATGTTATACAAAATATAAAACAGTCAATCAGTTTATTAAATAAAATCCCCCCCCAAAAAAAAAAAAAAAAATTAACAAAAAATTGCCTATTTTATCCACACACACACAAAAAAACCTTCTTACATATTTAATTTTTCCTTAATAACTATTTCTTATCTATTCATTTTTTCCTTAGCAGCTATTTATAAAATAGCTTTTTTAAATTCTGCATTTCCATCATATAACTATGGTCGTTATCTTAATACTCTGTGTGTGTTTTCTCCTGTTTCTCCACATAACTCTTGATATTACTGCTTTGATGAATTGAAGGCATCATAGAGTATTGCACTCTTAGATCACTGGTAGTCTCCTGCAATTTTATACATTTAAGTCATCATAAGAAGTAAAGCGTCTTAGATAAAGCTATTGCTGTTCCACGTTTGTAAAATGGGAAGCAATTTTGACTTGAACATTCTTGCAGGGAAATAAGAGAAGAGTCTCGAGTTTTTACATCTCAATAACTCGATTGGCTTCAAAATTTAAAAAAAAATTGTTTGGTGAATTTTCTGTTTGGTTGACTTCAAAAGCTTACTGCTATTAGCAAAGATGAGCCTTTATTGTCTCTGTTAAATATTACTGTTGTATATTTCCCCATAACTTGCAGTCCATTCTAGGTAGTATTCTATGACTAACAGATCTCATAATTAGCACGTATATTTTATTTTTTTCCCGCAGTGGGGCACTGCGGTTATGAAATTAAAGGCCCCTCCTGTTTTTGGAACCGCAGGAGCTTTCTAGTTTGCTGTTAGGTAGATTTTTGGTTCCTCTTTCCTGTCATGCTCTCTTTTTCTTCATGAATTCTTTTCTTTTTTCTGCTTTCTTGCTCATTCACCTGTATTTTTTCCAAAAATCTCTTCTCTTGCCGCTTGTCTCGCGATTCATGTATAGTTTAATCTGTTAGTGTTCTGATGTAAGTCCAGCAGTAGATAGGTTAAGCCTATTTTAACATACTGGAAACTGGTAATCTTCCAGTAGGTATTAATTTAGTTTTACTAAAGCCTGCTGGGACACAAGTAATGGGTTAGTGCATTTGTAAACAGGAATCGCTTGACAAGTGGCCCCCTTCATCCCCCCCTTCCTCGTCCTGATATGGCTCTGCGTAGTCGGCTGGACGTTAAGCAACAAATAAACAAACAAACAAACAAATTATATTTTTTGTTGGTGAAGGAACATCTGCAACATCAAGTTAGCACACATGACTTTAGGGTTCTTTATTTGATAACCACATGATCATCCTCTTTTCTTGCTTCTTTCTCCCTACATTTTGCAATATATTGAAAGAGAAATTTAAATAAAAGAACATAATGTAATATCTACTACACTGACAATCCCCAAAAATCTACTTGCTTATGTACACACCATTACCTCAGTACTTTGAGTTAAATTTTAAAGAAATAAAAAGATACCCTGTAACTGCTTTTACTGGCACTAACATCCCTTGTGAAAAGAAAGACCTCTGCACTCTTCATCGATTTAGTCATAAATCAGAAATACTTACTTGAAATAGGTACTCTATACTGGCTTACATTTACAAAGAAAATGTTATTTCATAATACGATCTGGGCTGGAAACGGCTACTAAATCTGACAATACTCACAGCTTGTCATCTTTTTAAGAATCTTTTTTTGCAGCATTGTAAACTAATTTCCGCCTCACCATATATTTGTACAATGTTGCATTTCTTTCACTCTCTTGTTTAGTTTTTGCATTGTGTTAAGTGAAAAAAATGCAATGATTCATTTGCAACAGGAGAAATATGTGGTAACACTGTGCTGTTGACATTTGCTTCACAAAATGCATTTATGTCTCTGAATACATTATTTTAAAAAAATGTAACCTTGTGACATTCCTGTGATATGTGAGACTCATAACACTTGTGAGGAATTAAGAGAGTGATAGTGTGTGTGTGTGTGTGTGTGTGTGTGTGTGTGTGTGTGTGTGTGTGTGTGTGTGTGTGTGTGTGTGTGTGCATGTGTGTGTATCTCATTTAACAAACCAGGCTAATACTTTGTGAAACACATATACAGTTGAAACAAATATAATTATTTTGCAGTGTATGCAGTCATTCGGTCAAAGACCAAGTAATGGGAATGACAGTCACTTTTAATAGTGAGCACACACAACATTCGTGAAAAACAAAAACATCTCAATCTCTTCCATTCTCACTTCTTAAACAAAGGAGCACTGAATCAACCATACATTAACTCTCTCTCTCTCTCTCTCTCTCTCTCTCTCTCTCTCTCTCTCTCTCTCTCTCTCTCTCTCTCTCTCTCTCTCTCTCTCTCTCTCTCTCTCTCTCTCTCTCTCAGCCAGTCTCTCTTATTCTTAACTGAAAAATAAATCAATACTGCATCCAAAAGTTTGTTAAAACATCACGGTAACACTTCGATAACACTTGATAAGTCAAGAAAACATGATTATTAAAAATATAATCTCTGTTACAATTTAAAAGAAAATAGAAATTCTGACATAAACATCAACGGACGGATTTCAACCACGAAGTACAAAAACATTTGTAAAACTGACTTACAATTATACTGCTGTAGTTATTTTCATAAACAGGTACAATGATAACAAGGAGCATCAACAGTCAGCTTGTAAACAAACACAAAAACAATTTTTTTTAAAAGTCATGCACCACAAATTGATATTACATGTATTCGCAATGACCACTTATTCTAGTTCTTTAAATATTATAAGTCTGTTTTTCCGTGACCTCGGACCTCCCCCGACCCCCTTTTACCCATCGTCACTCCCCAGAAATTACAGAAGGACCATATCATTATACAGTGGAATTCTCCCATTTAAGACCTTGAAAAATCAGAGAAATAGAGAATACTACATGGCTTGCTGTGTCGGACCAGATTTACACGAGTTGTTTTTTTAAATATTGAACTGCGAGCGAAAGCGAGCCGTTCACTATTTGAAAAAGCAACGAGTGTAAATCTGGTACGACACAGCAAGCCATGTAGTATTCTGTTTATCCTACATACTGTACTTACGTGTATTTTACTGAAAATGTCTTGCAGTCGAGGCAGCTAAATTGAAGACGCTTGTTTTGGAACCTCGATCTCTTCTTAAGCCTCGTGCAATCTATTACGTCAAAGCAAAGAAACGTCACTCTGAAAGTGTGGCGTAATGTGTTAGTTCTAAAGATTCATCGAGGGTAATTAGCGAGCGCAATTTTTGTTTCTATAATGACGTTTGTCTTGGTGACTTTGGCATCATAAGCAGTGGAAAAACAGGTCCCTGCCAGACTAGCTTGACATGACCTTGTTTACATGATATACACACGTGTGATTTGAACGATTATTATTTCACGGGTGTCTCTCTCACGTATGTAGGAGAAAATCAGTTCTTCAATATGAGGGAAACTTAAAATGGGGTTAAATTTACAGAGGTTATGAACAAAACATCTTAGAAAACAGGGTTTTGAAAGGAAGGGATATAATCTTAAATCAGAAGGGTCTCAACAGGAAGGTTCCACTGTGCTATTAAAAAGCAACCAAACAAAGTCAAGTCAAGTCAAGTCAAACAGTTTATTTACCAAATGCAAAGCACAGGATTTTGTTATGGTGTATGCATAAAACTTCACACTCCTTCCACACGCATATATCATAATAAATATGTACAGATAAAGTGTTCAATTTCACTGGGCCTATTTACGTGTGTATACCAACCAGACAGTTCAAAAAACTTAGCAAACAAAAACAAAACAAAACAAAAAGAACAATTTGGCTTTCAGGAATTAAAAAAGTCATTAACAAAACACTACTTGGAGGAATAAACAGTCACATGCAATATCACATAATTGAAATAAATGTAAAAATGTTGAATATTATAACAAATTAACAGCATAAAAATAAAATGTTAATGGCACATATAAAATTAAAATCACAGATACAACGTTGCCTTTTGCAGATCTTAGCCAAACTGAAGAAAAATGTAATTAATTACATGTACAGTCAGTTACCTGTTTATAACGAACACCCAAAGGCCGGACCAAAATCGCTCATTATAGACAGGACAGGTGGTCGGTAGGTAAAGGTAAATTACATAGAAAATAAACCTCGTTGGCAATCTTATGGGGTGGTCAGAAAGGACAGGTGGACATTATCGAAAGGTGGTCGACGGGCGCAGTGGCGTGGTGGTAAGACGTCGGCCTTCTTATCAGAAGGTCGTGATTTCGAATCCCGGTTGGTGCCGCCTGGTGGGTTAAGAGTGGAGATTTTTCCGATCTGGGAAGGTCAACTTATGTGCAGACCTGCTAGTGACTTAACACCCTTCGTGTGTACACGCAAGCACAAGACCAAGTGCGCACGGAAAAGATGCTGTAATCCATGTCAGAGTTCGGTGGGTTATAGAAACATGAAAATACCCAGCATGCCTCCCTGAATGGCGGGGTAAAAACGGTCATACACGTAAAAATCCACTCGTGCTAAAAACATGAGTGAACTTTTGGAGTCTAAGCCCATGAACGAAGAAGAAGAAAGGTGGGTCAGGGCGTTAGCAATTTTCTCCCCCCTTTCCTAACCTAGGTGGTGGGTCCAAGTGCTAGTCTTTTGGATAAGACGAAAAACCGAGGTCCCTTCATGTACACTACATTGGGGTGTGCACGTTAAAGATCCCACGATTGACAAAAGGGTCTTTCCTGGCAAATTTGTATAGGCATAGATAAAAATGTCCACCAAAATACCCGTGTGACTTGGAATAATAGGCCGTGAAAAGTAGGATATGCGCCGAAATGGCTGCGATCTGCTGGCCGATGTGAATGCGTGATGTATTGTGTAAAAAAAATTTCATCTCACACGGCATAAATAAATCCCTGCGCCCTGAATAATGTGCGCGATATAAATTGCATAAAATAAAAATAAAAAAATAAAAAAATAAATCCCTGCGCTTAGAACTGTACCCACGGAATACACGCGATATAAGCCTCATATTGATTGATGATTGTTTAGTACATAACAAGCATTTCAAAACACAGCACTTGATTAATGCATAACATGGAAACCAAAGGATACGTGACATAGATTTAAAATACCCAGCGACATTTAAAAAGACAGGAAATGAATACATGTACTATCATTTTTGTTAATGTTTGTAAATTAATCAACTGGATTATTGATGAAAGAAATCAAGAAAATACATTCATTTCATCATTTAATAATACATGTACAATAGAACTTAATTATTAAAAGGACTGAAAATTCATCTCATGAACTGAACCCAGCTCTCAACGACCAATACTCAGTCACTGAACTCCAGTTTCTGTTCCATCTCTGTTAACTTTAACAGACAAACAAAGTTTCAAAGCACAGACATCTTTACTCTCAAATACGACAAGGGAAACGGCCCATGACACAGACGGAGCTAGCTAGCTGCTGTTACCTCCCTTTAGTATACGTGGAATTCCAAGAACACAAGTATAAAACATGGATACAAAAATGGACCTCAGTCCATCAACAATCACTGCATGGTCCATTTTGAGTCTAAAGAAGGTTAAGACAATGACATGGGAGATTCATGAAGCCTTCTTACAGGATTGTTCTTCATTTCAAAAGATTTCTGCAGAGCTTGAATAGGAGTCACAGGCATCTCACTTTTTGGTCAGCAATGGAATACATCAGAGCTAAACTTGAGGAAGACACCTGTGGTTATGGTGGGAGATTCACTCATATTTATGGAATGCACACAAGGTACGCAAAGCGCCTGATTAAATCTGAGATTGTCACATGTAGAATAGACGAATTATGAAAATAATTCTGTCAGATTTTTATCGGTTGTGGAAAAGTTGCTTTTCCTTGGTAACAAGGCAAGCTACACGTGACCTTGTAGGCCAATCACTAGCAAGCGGGGATTCTTCGCATGTGGTCTCTCGATTTGTGCACTGAGGGACGCGATCACATTGGCAATGCTGATAGTCATGCAACCCCGAATGTGCATGTTTTTGAACATAATTAAAAGAGCGTTATATTTAGAGGACAGATTGGAGCTATAAATTATCACTGGGATGTCAGTCTCCCTTCTAATGATTTCACTGGCTCATATCACCGACCAGATGTGGAGACAAGCCGCTCACTGGTGATTGTCCAACAATGTCAAATGTAGCTTGCCTCAGTATTGCCAAGGAAAAACAAGGAACAGCAAGGACAAGTAACTCTCAAACAACCAACAAACACTTGACAGAGTTATTTCCGAACATTGTCTATTCTGACATTGAGTATCTGGTCCACAGTCACACCTCCATTCTGACATACATGCACTCATAATCATCACACACACACACACACACACACACACACACACACACACACACACACACACACACACACACACGCATGCAAGCAACCCAGCATGCATTAAAACACACACACACACACACACACACACACACACACACACAAGATATGCAGGCACCTGATTCTTTCTCTCTGAAACCTCTAAATGTGTTTTGCTTGCAGAAGTCTAATACTGAATGCCTTAAAATGTCCTCTGAGTCACACTCCAACACTTGGTTGTACATGTCTGCTATCCACTGTATGATCATAAGCTGCTAATACATTTGTAGCAAGTCCCATCAGATGTCAGTGCTAGATGAACACCGGAAGACAACATGGAAGAACGGCTTTCACATGTGAACAAACTCTGTCAGATCCATTGTTCAATTGCAAATCCACCGCTCCCAGCTGTCACAAGAATAGCTCATGCATGGAGGGCAAAACAGAGGCATGTGACAGTTACACTACAGCAGCTCATTGCTTCAGCTTCCTTATAAAATGGAGGGCAAAACAGAGGCATGTGACAGTTACACTGCAGCAGCTCATTGCTTCAGCTTCTTTATAAGGATACCTGACTACTAGTGTTTTCCTGTCAGAACTGCTGATGTGTGTGCCTTAATTGCTCTCCAAGCCTCCACCAGATACTTGTCCAAGTAGGCAATTGAGAGAGCTGCATGGTTCACACAGCAGGAACATTTTGACTCCAAGACAAAAGTTGAATTGTAGCCTGCAGGTCAAATGTACATTCGAAGAAAAGAGCAAGTGGGAAAATCATCTGTGGTTAGGCTTTGTGTGGGCCATCAAGCAATGCCAACTGTTCAATCTGAAAACAAAACAAAATAGATGCACATAATTAAATAAAGACAATTAATGAAACAAATCATTTCTTGACCACTGAACACTGTGTACACACATGCATGTGCATATGTGTGTGTGTGTGTGTGTGTGTGTGTGTGTATGTGTGCTCACACAAACACACCTGTAAACTACACTATATGCCATGTGCATGCACATGTGTTTTTACATGCATCTGTGTGTGAACACACACGTGGCAGGTTAAAAAACAAACAGAAAACAGTGTGACCAGCAAAACTTTTACCATTTGAGCTGGTGACCCAGAGAGTAAAAGCTCAAGAACCCAGAAGAAGAAACAAGTCGCGTAAGGCGAAAATACAACATTTAGTCAAGTAGCTGTCGAACTCACAGAATGAAACTGAACGCAATGCCATTTTTCAGCAAGACCGTATACTCGTAGCATCGTCAGTCCACCGCTCATGCTCATGGCAAAGGCAGTGAAATTGACAAGAAGAGCGGTTTAGTAGTTGCGCTGAGAAGGATAGCACGCTTTTCTGTACCTCTCTTTGTTTTAACTTTCTGAGCGTGTTTTTAATCCAAACATATCATATCTATATGTTTTTGGAATCAGGAACCGACAAGGAATAAGATGAAAGTGTTTTTAAATTGATTTCGAAAATTTAATTTTGATAATAATTTTTATATTTTTAATTTTCAGAGCTTGTTTTTCATCCAAATATAACATATTTATATGTTTTTGGAATCAGAAAATGATGGAGAATAAGATGAACGTAAATTTGGATCGTTTTATAAAAATAATATTTTTTTTACAATTTTCAGATTTCTAATGACCAAAGTCATCAACTAATTTTTAAGCCACCACGCTGAAATGCAATACCGAAGTCCGGGCTTCGTCGAAGATTACTTGACCAAAATTTCAACCAATTTGGTTAAAAAATGATAGCGTGACAGTGCCGCCTCAACTTTCAGGAAAAGCCGGATATGACGTCATCAAAGACATTTATCCAAAAAATGAAAAACACGTCTGGGGATATCATACCCAGGAACTCTCATGTCAAATTTCATAAAGATCGGTTCAGTAGTTTAGTCTGAATCGCTCAACACACACACACACACACACACACACACACACACACACACACACACACACACACACACACACATACACGCACACACATACACCACGACCCTCGTCTCGATTCCCCCCTCTACGTTAAAACATTTAGTCAAAACTTGACTAAATGTAAAAACTCTTCAAATTACCTTAGGAAGCACAGCATTGTATTGTTCTGTCTTATCCCGCACAGCTCGCTGGGCATCCCCTTCCTCGTCCACCCCCTCCCTGATTCCAAACACCCGTTTGTCAACCAGTTCCAGGATCAACCGTCGCATGTCCACTTCTGAGTGTTGCATGTCGCTTAGCAACCATGTGACCTTGTCCACGCGCACTTCTGGCGGCACTCGCCTGAACTTGTCCCTGGGGAGATGAACCGAGAGTAATATAATGCTCATCTTTTGTTGGTTTCAGGATACAGTCAAACGCCCCTTTTAAGACCTCAAGAAATCTGAGAAAATCGGGTCTTTAAAAAGAGGGTGTCTTAAAAATAAAATTGGGGTAATTTTACAGAGGTTATGAACAGAAAGTCTGAGAGAACAAGGTCTTAAAAAGGAGGGAGTCTTAAATTGGGGGGTCTTAAAAGGGGGGTTCCACTGTACATAACATAGGTTACAGTCAGCAATTTGTCTATTAACATTGTTGGCTTTAGAATGGCGACCACCAGCAAACACACAGCATTTTGTTTTCAGTTTCAACACATCTTCAGACAATCATTCATTTTTAAGATTTTAGTTTTTGCCAAGCAAATCCTTGAGGGGCATACATCTATGCATACAATATCATAACATACATTATTCATGAAAATAATATACATCAACATTTCTACATAAAGCCATTTCACATTAAAAAATGTCTTTCAATGACAATCAATGGTCATATCAAATGTTAGGCGTTAGGCTAGCGAGTTGAATACAGCAATTAACACGTATATTGGGGTGTGCACGTTAAAGATCCCACGATTGACAAAAGGGTCTTTCCTGGCAAAATTGTATGGGAATAGATAAAAATAATAACCGTGTGACTTGGAATAATAGGCCGTGAAAAGTAGGATATGTGCCGAAATGGCTGCGATCTGCTGGCCGATGTGAATGCGTGATGTATTGTGAAAAAAAATTCCATCTCACACGGCATAAATAAATCCCTGCGCCTTGAATATATGCGCGATATAAATTGCATAACATAAAAATTATAAAAAAAATTAAAAAAAATTAAAAAAAATTTTTTTTTAAATAAAATAAAAATAAATAAATCCCTGCACTTAGAACTGTACCCTCGGAATACGCGCGATATAAGCCTCATATTGATTGATTGATATATTGTGATTTTGTTTATTTGTCTGAAAGTCTGCATGCACTTTTCTAAGGAATTGAAACTACAATACAAGATACAAGATACAAGATATTTATTCACCAATTTTGCAAAAGGATTTCATCTTGGCACGGCACGGTAAAAATAAAATAACAAGAAGAGCAAACGCTCGATCGAGTCACTTTCGCAGTTCTGAATATTATATGAGGCATCAGATGGACAGGAAGAAATTGCTATTCACAACACAATGAGTCACGTTCACATAAAATTTGAGCCCGGTCACTTTTATAGTTTCCGAGAAAAGCCCAACGTTAAGTTGTGTGTTGCCAAACAGAAAAGGCTAGTTATCTCCCTTGTTTTTCTGATAACGTTCGTAAAAGGCTACAGATGTAAATACTTTGATGTAAAGAATAATCCTACAAAGTTTCAATCACATCCGATGAACTTTGTCAAAGATATAAAATGTCTAATTTTTCCTTTGACGCTGACCTGTGACCTTGAAAAAGGTCAAAGGTCAACGAAACCATCGTTAAAGTGTAGAGGTCATTGGAGGTCACGACTAAACAAAATATGAGCCCGATCGCTTTGATAGTTTCCGAGAAAAGTCCAACGTTAAGGTGGTGTCTACGGACGGCCGGCCGGACAGACTAACACTGACCGATTACATAGAGTCACTTTTTCTCAAGTGACTCAAAAACCAACCAGACACATATGCAGACACACATCACCATGCATGCATACATACGTACATTACACTGTCATGCACACACAGACACACATGAAACAAAAACAAATCTCAGCTTAAATAGTACAACAGCGCTAGCATCTTTAATGAAAAACAACAGAGAAACCCCCCTTTTATGACTCCCCTCCCCCCAATTTAAGACTTTCCCCCTTTTAAGACATTATTTTGTCAGATTCTCTGTTCATAACGTCTGTTAATTAACGTCTGTCAAAACGGTCTGTCTATAGTTTCTCTCTTGGCCCCCATCTCAATCTCTCTGTCTTTGTTTCTGTCTGTCTGTCTGTCTGTGTGTGTCTGTCTGTCTGTCTTTGTTTCTGTCTGTCTGTGTCTGTCTCTCTTCCTCCATTCTCCTTTCGCACAGAAACATTTTCAGTGACCTGATTTTCTCAGATTTTTGGAGGTCTTAAAAGGGGGGTTCCACTGTAACCTGTTTGTGAAATGCCTCTTGGTTACTTCACATGTGAGAAGCAGGGGTGGATCAGTTGCTTTGTAAGGGGGGGGGCACTTTGAATCGAAAGTGAATGTGATGGGCGCGAAGCGCCCGAATTTGCTAGGGGGGTCCGGGGGCATGCCCCCCCGAAAACATTTTTGGCCTAAAGAAGCAAAATGGTGCCACCTGGTGCCATTTGAACTTAGAAATGGTCATAGAATCAGCTTTCCAAATTTTTTTTTCGGGGGGGGGGGGGGGGGGCACGTGCCCCCTGTGCCCCCCCCCTCGTCCGCCCCTGAGAAGAATGGTACCTTTAACATAATTAAGGGAGATGCTGAGTTAAACTCAAGACTTCTTCTCCTATTCATACTAAACAGAAAATGAAACAGTATCCTGAGACCAAGTTCAACACTTTGTACAGCAGTCCCTCTCATGAACGGACACCCTTGGGCCATAGCAAAACTGTCCGTACATTGCAGGTGTCCGGTCACGGGAGGGGTGACCACACCACCCCCTCCCCCATACACTCACACAGCGGAGACACACAAACAACAGGATTGAGTATATGCTAATCACTTCTTGAAGCTACTAAACAATAAACTCCTAATACTTCTTTAAACGTTCTGTAAAAATGATTTGTATGAAAAGTGTTGAAAAGAAGAGATAAAATAAATCCTCAAGGCAGTGAACATACTCACCATGCACTGACATACGAAAGCAGCCACACAAACACAGCACAGAGGAGCGTGTGCAGATGCTTTGCAAGAATAAGCTTCAAACCCAGTTTGAATAAATAGCAGCAGATAGAGCTGCATGTCATAATCATGTAATTTATTTTCATCTTGTCTGGCTTTATTGACTGCATGCCGATCATGTGGCATGCCAGTGACTTTTCACTCTTCAGTCGGAAATACACTGTACATAACACAGCTCCCACTCTCCCTCACTAATGCCTACCCCAAGCCGTGACAACTGATGCTTGGAAATTGTGTGGAAGAGTACACCTATCTATTTCTCTCCAATGCTCTTCCTGTTGACATTCAGTGACACCGGACACCCCACAGAGTTTAGCCAGCTACCCCTCCACCCCCCCCCCCCCCCCCCCCCCGCCGCCTCCCTCTCTCTCTCTCTCACTCCCTCCAGCCATGTGCTGTTGGGCTGTGGCCAGAGAGGTCAGCTCCAACTGTTCACTCAGAGCAAAACAAGTTGACTGTGTCGTAACTTTTGACACAGCAAGACAACTGAAGGGTTCACAGATTAGGCAACCGACTCACTGGTCAAGGCTGAGGGGAAACAAGAGTATCTTGTCAATGAAAGAGGTTACACACAGACACACGTGTACGATGCTGAGAACTGTGGCCGGTTTTTCACTCTCTTTCGCTCAGGACCTTCATCGACTGTGGTTTCTGTTGATTACGTCCAACAGACAAGAATAATAAAGAGCACAGTGCAGTTTCATGTTGGCATCTTCGCATACATGTACTCCACTCCTGACCAAAACTACTCCCCCCCCCCCCCCCCCTTCTGATGGGTACATGTGCACTCAAGTTATCAGTGACTGTCATCACGCCATTGCGGCTGTGATCTTTGTACCAAGAGCCGGACTGCTCTGTTATCGATTTTGTTGTGGTGAAAATTTGACGATGGTCTGTCCGTACATTGGAGGTATGACCTAGTGTTGGGACCGAAAATGAGTGTCCGTGTCCACGTTTTGCAGGTGTCCGTTTAAGGGGGGGCAAATATAGAAGGAAAACACTCCGTGCCGAGCAAATGTGTCCGTACATGTCAGGTGTCCGCTCACGCCGGGGGCCGTACATTGCAGGGACTGCTGTATTGTTTATTTTGTATTTTTGTGTTGAGAAAATTCTTGAATGCTTGTGCAAAATGTCTTAAAAACGAACTGAATATTTATCATTAAAATGTAATTTTTGTATCAGGTTGTGTGCAGGGAAAAGTTTTTCCCTCTGGGTTTTCAATGTGCTAGTTTTCACTTGCAAAATGTTAGACTGAAAGAGTTCTTTCCCTTTATCAATCACAGCTAGAGCCATAGAAACTGAAAATCCTGATCAGGCACCCAAACGTATCACTTTAATATTTTCAGAAATCTTACAAAAGACAGTTTTGTAAAATATTCTAGGATGAGAGCTTTGATAATTATCAGTTTATAATGTTTAAGACTTGTTCCCGTTGATGAAGATTTTTAGCACCTCTCTGGAAGTTGTTAAACATTTTACTAGTATGAGTGTAGTAACCAAAAGGGTTTATAATCCTACTTAGGTCCCCGCTCTATGGCGAGGTGACCGAAATAGATGTAAATAAGAATTTCTGATGGGATAGATTACTGATTGATCTATCCTAACAACAAGAAAGGGAAATGATTGCGCAGTGAAATTTACAAATGCATATTTACCTTTGCAGACCTTGAAGCGCAGGCAGTTGAGAGGGTTAATTTACAAATACGTAAGGGACCTTTATGACTAAAGTTTTCAACTTTTGAAAATCTCTGGTAAAGGAACAAAGATACTTGAAACATAGTTTTAGACAATCCTGAACTACATCTAGCCAACTAATCATTGAAAACCTCTGGCAAAGGAACAAAGATACTTGAAACATAGTTTTAGACAATCCTGAACTACATCTAGCCAACTAATCATTGAAAATCTCTGGCAAAGGAACAAAGATACTTGAAACATAGTTTTAGACAATCCTGAACTACATCTAGCCAACTAATCATACCATTCTTGTTTTTTGATAACTGAGTTTGGAACGTTGACAGTCTATCTGTTTTGCGATTATTAATCCTCTTGTGTTCTTCTTCTGCGTTCGTGGGCTGAAACTCCCACTAACACTCGTGTTTTTGCACGAGTGGAATTTTACGTGTAGGACCGTTTTTATCCCGCCATTAACCCTTTACTTGGCACAACGCCCGAAAACGTCCGTACTGCTTTTGGGCAAAACGTCCCAAAGCGTCCGCAATCACTCGTGTATTTCCGTCAGCTCTCACGAACAAAGTTTCCGTACAAATCTCGCGAGATCTCGCAGGAAGTTCAGGCTAAAGCCAACCCACGCGTCTGTGCCCGCCATCTTTGAATCATAGGGGGTAAAAATCAAAGGTCTGCCAAACCCGGCAAATGCAGTAGGCAGCCCAGAGATCCCTACGCCGGCAGCCATACGCCGGTTTCGGAGGAAGCATGCTGGGTATTTTCGTGTTTCTATAACCCACCGAACTCTGACATGGATTACAGGATCTTTTTCGTGCGCACTTGGTCTTGTGTTTGCGTGTACACACGAAGGGGGATAAGCCACTAGCAGGTCTGCACATAAGTTGACCTGGGAGATCGGAAAAATCTCCACACTTAACCCACCAGGTGGCCGCGGCCGGGATTCGAACCCTCAACCTTCCGATTAAGAGGCCGACGTCTTACCACCCCGCCACAGCGCCCATCAGATTATTAATCATACCATGTCTGATAAGCTTTCCACATGAGTCGCCTTCCTTCGTATCCATTGTTATCATTCAACTGCAGCACCTGAACCGTTGTCAAAGCCTGTAGAAAATAAATAAAGTGTTCAAAGAAAATGAAAGCAGAAATAATCTAAATGTGACTCAATAAAAAAAAACTAATGAGACATCTTTGTGTGTGCTGAAAGATGTGAAGTTTTGTTCCAAAGTGTGTGTGAAAAATCAAAACGGAAATGTTGGAAAATAATTAAAACAAGTCGCGTAAGGCGAAAATACAATATTTAGTCAAGTAGCTGTCAAACTCACAGAATGAAACTGAACGTAATGCCATTTTTCAGCAAGACCGTATACTCGTAGCATCGTCAGTCCACCGCTCATGGCAAAGGCAGTGAAATTGACAAGAAGAGCGGGGTAGTAGTTGCGCTAAGAAGGATAGCAAGCTTTTCTGTACCTCTCTTTGTTTTAACTTTCTGAGCGTGTTTTTAATCCAAACATATCATATCTATATGTTTTTGGAATCAGGAACCGACAAGGAATACGATGAAAGTGCTTTTAAATTGATTTGGACAATTTAATTTTGATAATAATTTTTATATATTTAATTTTCAGAGCTTGTTTTTAATCCGAATATAACATATTTATATGTTTTTGGAATCAGCAAATGATGGAGAATAAGATAAACGTAAATTTGGATCGTTTTATACATTTTTATTTTTTTTTACAATTTTCCGATTTTTAATGACCAAAGTCATTAATTAATTTTTAAGCCACCAAGCTGAAATGCAATACCGAAGTCCGGGCTTCGTCGAAGATTACTTGACCAAAATTTCAACCAATTTGGTTGAAAAATAAGGGTGTGACAGTGCCGCCTCAACTTTCACGAAAAGCCGGATATGACGTCATCAAAGACATTTATCAAAAAAATGAAAAAAACGTTCGGGGATTTCATACCCAGGAACTCTCATGTCAAATTTCTTAAAGATCGGTCCAGTAGTTTAGTCTGAATCGCTCTACACACACACACACACACACACACAGACACACACACACACACACGCACATACACCACGACCCTCGTTTCGATTCCCCCTCGATGTTAAAATATTTAGTCAAAACTTGACTAAATATAAAAAACACCGTTTAGATGTGTCAATATTTTGGAAAAATAAAATGAGTTTCGATCGTTAGGCTGCTACCTGTTAACACTATTGTGACTAGCACTGCCACGGCGTTAACGTCCTGCCTGCCCAAGCTTGCCACCAAGAAACTTCCCAAAAATCAGTAACTGTAAAGAAATCTGTCTAGCAAGCTTGAATTAAGTCCAATCACCACCAAATTTTGTGTACTAATTCAAAAATGGATGCCCAGTTCAGTCGTGCTATTTATAAGTTTGTCACGCGATTTGTTTTAGCAAAGGGGGGTGAAAGGGGGGTGAAAGGGGGATAATTTGTGTTTTTTAACGTTTTTTTGTGTGTGTTTTATTTTCCACTGCTTTTTTTAAAAGTTATTTTTTAACAGAAAGTATTATAAATAATGTTATAACCAAACAAGGTGTAAAACCTATGAATTAGCTGAAATATTGTTAACATTGTACACAGAAATAAGGAGACAGTACAAAGAAAAAAACAAGCAAATCACGCATTCACTCACAGCATCCTGACTCAAATGAAACAAAACTGTAACACTCACCAAATGATGTCTAGGTAATCCATATTGAATATAAGTCACATTTTCACAACAAAGTACCAACTGTACACCTATGAACAATTCCAAAAGGATTTGAAGGCTCCAGCCATCCATTGTTATCAGTGCTGCCACGCCCCCATAGCTCCTGCACGATTCCGAGATACATGTTCGTCTAGCAGTATCACCCCCAACCACGTGTAGTTGCCGACTCGTTCTAGCAACAACGGGACTGTTTCTTCCTCAATATCACTGCTATTATCGCTTTCTTGAGGCTAAAACGACACGATGTATCATGATCTACAGGATCCTCAAGATCCAACATCCGGAGAATCTCCTCCCGGGACAAGGCTCGCCTTCGATTCATTTTTTTTGTTCGAAAACACCACGCAAATCTGCACTAATTTGATCAAGCCGGAAGAGAAAACCACGTGTATCAAGGGAAACAACTCAATTTACTGCAAGCTTCAAAAACCGGGAAGCAATCACGAGTCGTGTACCTTGTATGTCTAATACTAAAATAGTCGCTTCCCGTCCGTGGGCGTTGCAGCGCTATTACTAATATAGTCGCATCCCGTCACGAAAGTGTTAAACCTTCTTTTTTTTCTCGATTAAAGAAAGGCGATGACTGCATTGTTTTATTAAGGTTTTGAGGTTTCTCGTTACTGTATAAATACAAGCACAGACAAACACAAATCTTGCACCCAGCACACAATGCTTGCATGCACGCATCACACACACACACACACACACACACACACACACACACACACACACACACACACACACACATACATACACACACACACACAAACACACACACATACACACAAACACACACACACACATACACACACACTCACACACAGAGACACACACACACCTGCACGCACACACACTCACACACAGAGACACACACACACACACACAGCTAACCTTCTCGTGCAGAGCAGCATAGATTCTGCCATTGAAGCAGAGAGACGTCACCTCTGTTCTTTTTGACAGCTGCAAAAACTTCTCGTCTATCAGACAACCCGTGAAGCCTGTGTGAAAGACATCGTCAAAGCATGTATGATACAGTGGAACCCTCCCTTTTAAGACCCCCCGATTTCAGACTCCCCCCTTTTTAAGACCATGCTTTTTTCAGAATCAAAAAAACAAGAAAAGTAAGTTAATGGAACGTTTGTTATTGACAAAAATATGTTACAGTCACTTGTGTGTGTGTCTGTAGTGACTGTGTGTGTGTGTGTGTGTGTGTGTGTGTGTGTGTGTGTGTGTGTGTGTGTGTGTGTGTGTGTGTGTGTGTGTGTGTGTGTGTGTGTGTGTGTGTGTGTGTGTGTGTGTGTGTGTGTGTGGTGACTGTGTGACTGTAACATATTTTTGTCAATAACAGACGTTCCAACAACTTACCTTTCTTGTTTTTTTATTCTGAATTTTGGAACGTTGGCAGTCTCTGCTTTTGGATTTATTCATGCTTTTTCAGAATTTCTGTTCACATCCAATATTAATTTACCTCCATTTTTAAGAATTTCCCTTTTTAAGACCTTTTCACGGATATTTTTAGGTCTTTAAAGGGGGGTTCCACTGTACCTGGAATAAACATTTATTCAGCATCTTTCATTTTTCCTTGATAGACTGTTTCAGATATTCTCGTGAAGTTTACACAGCAAATGTCCACTGGGAGTGTCCTTCATTGTCAGGCGTCCTCTCTTCAGAGTGTAACCGAGTGCCCTAAGCACAAGAATCACCTTTTGCCAGTCAAATAGGATTGAGCTAATTTAATAGCCTTTTACAAACAGCGACAGTGGAACCCCACCCCCCCCCCCCCCCTTTTTAAGACCCCTGATTTAAGACTGCCTCTCTTTTAAGACCCTGCTTTCTTGGTTGTTGTCATGACAACCTCTGTAAATGTACCCCCATTTGAAGACTCCCTCCTTTCTAAGTCCTGATTTTTTTTCAAATTCTGAGGGGGGTTCCACAATATGGGTACGCAAAGGTTCCCTAGAACATCCAAGGTGACAACAGCAGCGCGGCCCAATTACAAACAGCTACTCGATATCTCACGGGTGTGCTGTCTTCTGACGTACCAAAAACGTCGAACTTCTATAAATAGCTCACGCTTTGGCAGGGAGACAACTCCATCAATGCAGAGCACCTGCCGGTAACAAGAGGGACTTACTGTGTCGCCCTGTCACAAGAGGAACCACACGGGTAGCTCAGTTGGTAGAGCACTGGACTTGTAATCCTAGGGTCACGGGTAGCTCAGTTGGTAGAGCACATGGACTTGTAATCCTAGGGTCACGGGTAGCTCAGTTGGTAGAGCACTGGACTTGTAATCCTAGGGTCACGGGTAGCTCAGTTGGTAGAGCACTGGACTTGTAATCCTAGGGTCACGGGTAGCTCAGTTGGTAGAGCACTGGACTTGTAATCCTAGGGTCACGGGTAGCTCAGTTGGTAGAGCACTGGACTTGTAATCCTAGGGTCACGGGTAGCTCAGTGGGTAGAGCACTGGACTTGTAATCCTAGGGTCACGGGTAGCTCAGTTGGTAGAGCACTGGACTTGTAATCCTAGGGTCACGGGTAGCTCAGTTGGTAGAGCACTGGACTTGTAATCCTAGGGTCACGGGTAGCTCAGTTGGTAGAGCACTGGACTTGTAATCCTAGGGTCACGGGTAGCTCAGTTGGTAGGGCACTGGACTTGTAATCCTAGGGTCACGGGTAGCTCAGTTGGTAGAGCACTGGACTTGTAATCCTAGGGTCACGGGTAGCTCAGTGGGTAGAGCACTGGACTTGTAATCCTAGGGTCACGGGTAGCTCAGTTGGTAGAGCACTGGACTTGTAATCCTAGGGTCACGGGTAGCTCAGTTGGTAGAGCACTGGACTTGTAATCCTAGGGTCACGGGTAGCTCAGTGGGTAGAGCACTGGACTTGTAATCCTAGGGTCACGGGTAGCTCAGTGGGTAGAGCACTGGACTTGTAATCCTAGGGTCACGGGTAGCTCAGTGGGTAGAGCACTGGACTTGTAATCCTAGGGTCACGGGTAGCTCAGTGGGTAGAGCACTGGACTTGTAATCCTAGGGTCACGGGTAGCTCAGTGGGTAGAGCACTGGACTTGTAATCCTAGGGTCACGGGTAGCTCAGTGGGTAGAGCACTGGACTTGTAATCCTAGGGTCACGGGTAGCTCAGTGGGTAGAGCACTGGACTTGTAATCCTAGGGTCACGGGTAGCTCAGTGGGTAGAGCACTGGACTTGTAATCCTAGGGTCACGGGTAGCTCAGTGGGTAGAGCACTGGACTTGTAATCCTAGGGTCACGGGTAGCTCAGTGGGTAGAGCACTGGACTTGTAATCCTAGGGTCACGGGTAGCTCAGTGGGTAGAGCACTGGACTTGTAATCCTAGGGTCACGGGTTCGAATCCAGGCTGGGGCGGACACAGATCCACTTTATGTGCAGACTCAGAGACGGTATCCAACCCCCACCCCCACCCCTGTCACCACAGTGGCACGTACGACGGGCGCAGTGGCGTGGTGGAAAGACGTCGGCCTCCTAATCGGGAGGTCGTGAGTTCGAATCCCGGTCGCTGCCGCCTGGTGGGTTAAGAGTGGAGATTTTTCCGATCTCCCAGGTCAACTTATGTGCAGACCTGCTAGTGACTTAACCCCCTTTGTGTGTACACGCAAGCACAATACCAAGTGCGCACGGAAAAGATCCTGTAATCCATGTCCAAGTTCGGTGGGTTATATAAACACGAAAATACCTAGCATGCCTCCCCCGAAATCGGCGTATGCTGCCGGAATGGCGGGGTAAAAACGGTCATACACGTAAAACTCCACTCGAGCTAAAAACATGAGTGAACGTGGGAGTCTAAGCCCATGAACAAAAAAAAAGAAGAAGAAGTGGCACGTTAAAGACCTTGATCCTTCTGCCGGGGCGGGGATATAGCTCAGTTGGTAGCGCGCTGGATTTGTATTCAGTTGGCCGCTGTCAGCGTGAGTTCGATCCCAGGTTCGGCGGAAATTTATTTCACAGAGTCAACTTTGTGTGCAGACTCTCTTCGGTGTCCGAACCTTCCCCCGTGTACACTACATTGGGTGTGCACGTTAAAGATCCCACGATTGACAAAAGGGTCTTTCCTGGCAAAATTGCTTAGGCACAGTTAATAATTGTCTACCTATACCCGTGTGACTTGGAATAATAGGCCGTGAAAGGTAAATATGCGCCGAAATGGCTGCAATCTACTGGCCGTATAAAATTTCATCTCACACGGCATCACTGCAGAGCGCCTAGAACTGTACCCACGGAATATGCGCGATATAAGCCTCATTGATTGATTGATTGAAAAGCACATGGCTGATTTACACCTAAACACGCACACACCTGGGTAGCGCGACTCCCGTTGCTGCTAGCTTTCCACTGGGAGGAACAACCCGGATTTCCCACCATTAGGATAATAGAGTACATGAAATGAAAAATTATCAAATGTGACCCTCCACCACGAAATGAGTCGCATGTCACCTTTGCATGATTTTCATATTTTTACATTTTCCTAAAGAATTTGTTATGCTCTATCCAGTGGTGGAACCCGTTTTAGAAAAGAGCGCAAACTGTTTGAGTTATAAGCCTGTGACTAAGGTGACCCTCACACTGTTACCAGACACTCTCCGGACTTACATCAAGCCTAGCGCAGAACCGCGCGAGGTGACATGCGACTCATTTCGTGGTGGACGGTCACAAATGTGCAAGTGCACACGCATTCAGTTACTCTCATATTTTGAACATGTACCTGATGGGCGTTTGGGGTCCTCTGCTCTCAACACCAGGTTGCCAGTTGTCAAGGAGATGCATCGTATCCTCCCCTGCATCACGATGAACAGGTATTCTGCTCCAGTTGGGGCAAGGACTCTCGTAGTCTGCAACCACACACACACACACACACACACACACACACACACACAGTCAAACAGATGCAAGTAAAGTCACTGTATGGTTAAGAGGACAATACTATAAATATTATTTCAAGTGTATCGATCAGTCCAAAGAGCACACACCAATTTGAAAACTATTGCATGTCATTTCGACAAGATGTCTATACATTTTGCATGAGTCAAATGGAGGGAACTGTTTCAATTATGCTTTAAGAAGAGTTGCTTCCCTTCCATTACTGCACAAGACACAGACTGCACCTACAGTTGAACCAAAGCACAAAATTCATCAGCAGGGCCTTTAAATTTTACGTAAAGTTGAAAATATTCGTAAAAATCTGATTAAAATCTATGTCTGCTCACAGAGAATGAGATGATAGGCCTCTCCACCAACATGTCATGCTCATTGGTTGTGAGGTAGATGTCTCGTCTCAGGTCACGGAGCTTCATCGTCATCAGGTCAAGAATCAAAATCATCATATGCGGCTCTGTGGACACCGAACACAATGCAGTGAAAGTTCAGTTCAGTGATACAATGGAAAACCTCTTTTTTTGATGAACCTAGCCCCCCTCTCAAACTCACACAGACACATACACGCATGGAGACACTTTTCTTTCTTTATTTATTTGGTGTTTAACGTCGTTTTCAACCGTTCAAGGTTATATCGCGACGGCATGGAGACACACACACACACACATGCGCGCACGCACGCACGCACACACACACACACACTATACAACACCACCCCCCCCCCCACACACACACACACACAGAACAGTTACATGTACCTTTAGGTGGGTATTCAGGAAAAAGAAGAACGAATACAAGTTCTCGACCTGAAGGTGTCTGCTCCACTGCCAACAGCTTGCTGCATTTTACCTGCACACACAAAGCCGTCATCTCGTTAGCCATTTTCAAACCTTATCCAAATCTGCATCTCTTTGGGAGAACAAATAAAGAGATTGTCCAGTAAAACTGCCTGGTATGTCAATGTATCAACTGAAGATGAACAGCTCCATTATTATTAACAACAAATAAGGGTGTATGCACTGTCATCTTACTTGGAGAGAGAGAATTTTAACCTCGGCTAGCCAAAACTACACGGTCAAAGGTTGTATGTGCGATATTTCAACAACACCCTTGTAATAGGCAAATAAGACTCATACTGGTGGCACAGTTACAAAGTGTATGCTGCCTTGCAATCAGAATGTGAATGTGTTCTTTGATTTGGAGTTTCAGTGCCAGAGGAATAGAAATTCCTCCAGATCAAGGTTATTTCTTTTGTATGCATCTTCAACCTCAGTATAACGTACTTACGAAGGGTTGTTTTTTACAAGTATGAATATATGTACAGACTAAAATGTCTAAACATCTTTTAATTTATCTCAAGACTAGATCGCATAAAAAGGAATTACCAGCAAGACCAATTGACATCATATATCTTTTTCAATTTATTATGCAGTATAACCGTAATCATAATTTCGTATACAGAATGTTTTCAGTGAATAAAGTAAAGTTCAACAACAACACGATTGTCCCTTCAACTTTGCTGATGTTAAGACAAGGGAAGTAAGTTGCTGTTTTCGGTTCTCCACTGACATAAGCAAATTGGATGTTTCCCCCTAGTCTGACTATTTTAACTCTCTCACCACTTCCCTACCAATCCACTCCACTCCCCCCCCCCTCCCCCCTGCCACCCTACCCCACTGACATACATGTGGATGCCCACTCTTTTTCACTCCCTGACCCTTTGCAATTTCGTAAAATATTTGTTCAGAGATGGTTGACCCCGCAACCTGTTTCTTTGCATCTGCATCCAAGAGTGAGTGAGTGAGTGAGTGAGTGAGTGAGTGAGTGAGTGAGTGAGTGTGTGTGTGTGTGTGTGTGTGTGTGTGTGTGCGTGTGCGTGTGCGTGTGTGTGTGTGTGTGTGTGTCAGTGTGTGTGTGTGCATGCATATGTGCGTGCATGCATGAATGCTTGCATGTGTGTGTGTGTCTCTTCATATGTCTATCAGCCTCACATACTGTGTTTTAGTGCATTAGTTATGAAAATGCAAACAGGAACATAAAAGCTGTTTTAAAGTGTGGCATCCACCACTCACACAGCCAGGCTGTACTCACTTTAACAGGCTTATACATGCGGATGAGATAGATGGAGAGCTGCTGTGTATTTTCATGTCGTAGCACAATGTTGAACATTGCTCCAGAATCCTTTACACCACCCTTGGGGGCATACACCGATGTCTGCAAAATAAACAGGACAAAATACTGTGCCAAATCTAGAATTCATCACTGCTGTCACGTACGCTGAGACCAACCAAAAGACCCAACCTTTGATTTGCCCCCGCGGGGTCTGATTTGTTAAAATCGCAACAAATCTCAATTTCAACCAATCCAACACCGTGCAGCTGGCTCCCACCCCGTTGGTAACTTTCTTGTGCACCCCAGCCCTGGACAGGTCACCAAACAGCTTCTCCTGCAGAGGGGTCTAAAGGCCCACTCTGCACTTTATGTGTTTAAAAGGTTTCTCCAAATTTTTGTTGTTTGTTTGTTCGTTTTTCAATGAATTTTGTTTTTTTGTTTGTTTGCTTAACGCCCAGCCGACCACGAAGGGCCATATCAGGGCGGTGCTGCTTTGACATTTAACGTGCGCCACACACAAGACAGAAGTCGCAGCACAGGCTTCATGTCTCACCCAGTCACATTATTCTGACACCGGACCAACCAGTCCTAGCACTAACCCCTTAATGCCAGACGCCAGGCGGAGCAGCCACTAGATTGCCAATTTTAAAGTCTTAGGTATGACCCGGCCGGGGTTCGAACCCTCGACCTCCCGATCACGGGGCGGACGCCTTACCACTAGGCCACCATGTTGCGGTTTTTTAATGAAAAGAAGGAACACAGACATCATATATATATATGCTCTGCAAGAACAAAAAATCAGCCTAACAGTATCTCAAATCTTAACTTGGAAAAAGTAAACGCTTGCACAGGAAATAACTTACCACCAAATTTCTGTCAGGCACAATCTCTTCATGCCATGGGTCGCCAAGGTTCATGTTATCCAACTGGTTTTGAACTGAAACAATATCATGGGGGAACAGTCTGCACAACGACACCTCCATTTTAAGACCCCCTGAGTTAAGACCCCCTGAGTTAAGACCCCCTGAGTTAAGACCCCCTGAGTTAAGACTTCCTCTGTTTCAGACAAACATGTTGTTGTTTTCTTCAGATTTTCTGTTCATGACCTCTGTAAATGTACTTGCATTACAAACCTTCATCCTTTTTAAGACCTGAGTATCTGAGTTCAACTGTCGTTTTGCGTTTTTGTTGCAGCCGAGTGCATTTACGGTTCAAAAATCCTCCTATGGTAGTAAAACAAACCCAAAACTACCCAACGACAACATCTGTGAAGCTTGACAGTTTCTTGTTCACGCGAGTGCATAAATTAACCTAGTTATTACGTGGTGTTTGGTCGGAGTTCGATTCAACCGAGTGATTCCGGCCTCCATTTTGTTTTACACAAACTCATGATGACGTCTGACATAGTTTGCTTAGTGACGTGTCTTTTTGGGCATGATGTGGTGATCTACCTAATCTAAATTTAGATCCAAAAATAGGTCAAGACCAGCCGGGTCCGAGTACGAAATTAATTCGTAAAAAAATCGCAGTTCTTGACTCTTTGGGTGCAAGTCAATGAAACTTGGTAGTTCTTCTAACGGATAGCTGCCTGAGGTATGACTAAAAGCCCCAGGGGCTCCGTGCACCTGGATTTGACAAGTTCAGTACCTTCAAATTTGCATCTCTAAATCTGAGGATGAACGTTGCTTATTCCCCCAGGTGTCAGGGAAACCATTTCACCGGCTAGTCCCAAAGACAGGCGGGCATGCGAAGGCCGAGTATGTAGACGAATTCCGACACGTCCGACATGGGTCGTTGAAAGTCGAGAATGATTATTCCGGATGCCGGCGCTCACGTGGCGCGCTAGGTATTATGGGTAACCAAGTGAGGTCAGGTCATAGCAACGGCTATGGCGTCTGTTTTTTTTGCTTGGTTACCACCCTTACAAGGGCAGGTAATTTGAGTAGTGTTTCGACATCTAGCATGTGAGATCGAAGTCAATGCATTTATGAGAATTGCGGTAAGAATATGTAATTTAATGTCACTTATTGTTGCCTAGGGGAGCACTTACTTCCTTTCATTGTTTGATCTCAAACTCTGCGTTTTATTTAAATCAATGATGTTTTTGCTTAAATGAAGGTAACAATTTTGTACAAGAAAAAAGAAGGAAAAAAAGGCACACACACAAAAACAAAAAAACAGACAAACCCTCTCATAATCATTTATCTGTTGTAAATATTGTTCCGGCACTTTAATTATTGATAGATTGAGGTTTGAGTTAATGCTTCAATTTGTCTAAAATTATTCCACAAAGTAATCTTTATTTTTTTCAGAAAAACAAACACACCAAAGCACTAAGCCTTAAGGTATACCCTCTATAGTTAAATGTTTATGCATGCTATGGTCAGCACAAGAAGAGTGACGATGAGTACAACGACACATACCGCTGTTCCTGTCTCTGGCGATCTCTGCCTGAGTTTTAGTGTTGGACTTTGCACTGTCTGTGAAGACAACCTGAAACACACCAATATATTATTATGCCTCTTAAATAAATAAAAAAGAAGAACGGTAGGTTATTGGAACTGTCAGGGGAAATAATCAAGGATAATAGCGATACATTTATGTTTTGTTTTGTCATATATTAAACGTTCCCATAAACCTACCATTCTTGGATTTTTTTTTATTCTGAATTTTAGAAAAGTAGCAGTCATTATGTTTTTTTGATTTATGCTTCTTAACACTTTCTACCCCACCTATGTTGACCAAGTTTGTTTTAGCCGCTGCAGCAGGTCACTCAGAATTGTAGGAACTGTGTAGTAACTGTGTATCAACACGATGGAATGCAGGCGTTAGATCGACGTTACAGAAAGCGACTGAAGTGACTGTGTGTACGGATACATCTGTACCAGGTCAGATAGAGCCATATGAGTGGGTACGGATATATCCGTACCTGGGAGACAATGAGTTAAAGGTACCGGCCTTCTTGTGTCAGTCATCAAACACATCATCACAGATCTGTCCAGGCTCTTCTTCTTCTTCTTCTTCGTTCGTGGGCTGAAACTCCCACGTACACTCGTGTTTTTTTGCACGAGTGGAATTTTACGTGTATGACCGTTTTTTACCCCGCCATTTAGGCAGCCATACGCCGTTTTTTCGGAGGAAGCATGCTGGGTATTTTCGTGTTTCTATAACCCACCAAACTCTGACATGGATTACAGGATCGTTTTCGTGCGCACTTGGTCTTGTGCTTGCGTGTACACACGGGGGTGTTCGGACACCGAGGAGAGTCTGCACACAGTCCAGGCTCTAACATGGCATAAGAGCGTACTTCCACTTCGGCACACACTAAATACAGGCATGGGAATTGAAAAAAGTAAAAAAGGCTGAACATTTGTAAGCAATAGCAAAGTCGACGGCACGAAGCGCCTAGCCCTGCTAGGGGGGTTCGGAGGCATGCCCCCCCGGAAATTGTTTTCTCTAAAGAACCCAAATGGTGCAATTTGGTGTCATCTGAGCTCCAAGTTTGCCATTAAATTCAGTTTTTAGAACCATTTTTACCTCCCCCATTTATTTTTTCGGCGAACACTTTTGCTTTTTCGGCGGAACATACAAAAAATTCGGCGGAAATTTGCCTTTCGGCGGACAATTGCCATGCCTGTAAATATCAACTGACTGTTTACTGTGCAGTGACAAGCTTTGGTTGAATTAACTGCATCTCTCCACACCTTGCAGACAGTGAGGGGGTAGGTTAGTGCCATCCATATGCATAGAAACAAGTGAAACAATCAATTAATCAATATGAGGCTTATATCGCGCGTATTCCGTGGGTACAGTTCTAAGCGCAGGGATTTATTTATTTTTTTATTTTTTTATTTTTTTTTATTTTATGCAATTTATATCGCGCACATATTCAAGGCGCAGGGATTTATTTATGCCGTGTGAGATGGAATTTGTTTACACAATACATCATGCATTCACATCGGCCAGCAGATCGCAGCCATTTCGGCGCATATCCTACTTTTCACGGCCTATTATTCCAAGTCACACGGGTATTTTGGTGGACATTTTTATCTATGCCTATACAATTTTGCCAGGAAAGACCCTTTTGTCAATCGTGGGATCTTTAACGTGCACACCCCAATGTAGTGTACATGAAGGGACCTCGGTTTTTTGTCTCATCCAAAAGACTAGCACTTGAACCCACCACCTAGGTTAGGAAAGGGGGGAGAAAATTGCTAACGCCCTGACCCAGGGTCGAACTCGCAACCTCTCGCTTCCGAGCGCAAGTGCGTTACCACTCGGACACCCAGTCCAGTAAAGCAGACCTGCCAACCTTGTGAAGCCTCAAGTGTAGCAATTTAGATTTTTTTTCAAATGTTCAGCGTAGCAAGTGGCGTTTAAGTGTTGCATTTTCTCAAATTTATTCCAACATCCGCATTTATGCCATCTTGCACGAGAATAGACATTTTTTATCAAGTTTCATGAGAATGCAGGAACATAAAATGCCCATTAGAGAGTATCTGCAGTGTCACTTTTCAGTGTAGACGATGTTTTATGACCAATAATGTGACCGCTACACGGAGTGGTAAGCAGAAATGAGTACCAGGACTCACAAAAAAGAGGGAACGTTGCATGCTTGGGATTTTTTGTTTAATCACATGTGACCAATTTTGTGACCGCTACACGGAGTGGTAAGCAGAAATGAGTACCAGGACTCACAAAAAAGAGGGAAATGTAGCATGCTTGGGATTTTTTGTTTAATCGTGGCAATTTTTAGCTTGGCGAAGCAACTTAGCAATTGCTCTTAAAACGTAGCATGCTACGCTAAAAGCATAGCAGTTGGTAGCTGAATGTTACGGATCTTTTTAGTGGAATTTTAAACTGTTAGTGATTGAGATGTTATTTATGTTTTAAACCGCCTGACACTGCGAGGCAATTTTCCTTGTTTTTTATAAGGACATTAAAATCTTTGAGTCTTGAGTCTTGAGTCTCTGAGTATTCCTTCACCTTAGGTTGATCAGTGTTGGATGGTGTGTACATTGTCTTGTTGAAGTCCAGCTTGTACTTCTTCTCTGGCATGAAGTAACCGAACCCAGAAATGAATGTTCTGAAAGAAAGGGAGAACTTAACAGTGAGCAACATTCAGAAAATAAACATTTCTTAAGTAGTGTTATTTGCACACATGAATCAAATCAAATTAACTTTATCATCTCAAATCTGAGAAATTACATTGGTGGCGTATAACCATGAAGACAAACAGAATACTAAAACATTATTGTAATTTAATCAAGTTTGCGTTTTAATGAAACAGATCCTGTGATTGGTCAGAATGCCCCAACTCATTAAAAATTACCGGTGACTAATTGTCGATAGCCACTCGCTAAAAAATCCATTAACAACCTGCTGGCGAGGCGCATTGATACAGCCTCAACTAGTCTCGGTTAGCTTTGAGGGTCATTTTACAAGTGGGAAATATGAAGGCCAACGAAATACCGAGACCATAAGGTATGCGAAGTGATGACGTCGAATACGTGACGTAAGTTGATGCATGAATTCTTCCGGACTACGTCAGTCAATTCCAAACATCGCTTCTGTGATGAAAAGATTTTGTTTTAGAGTTTGCTGTCCAGAAACCCGTCAAAAAAGAAGGGAAAATGTGTGTGAAAGAAAACAAAACAGGAGCAGAGTGATACGATAGGAATACAGAGACATATTTCTGGGGACTTGACCCTTGCAGGTAGGTGGACTGAAAGTAGTGTGTGAACAGAACAGAACCAATTCTGTCTGTTTACAACCGCATGAAAGCAGGAAAGAGATCGTCGTCAGATTGAATTACAATAACATTAACATGCTTCCATTTAAAACTTCTCGGTCTTCATCGTGGATTGACGCCCTCCCAAAGTCTAATTGAAGCCCTCCGTCGCTTCGCTCCGTCGGGCTTCAATTAGCTTTTGTCGGGCGTCAATCCCCAATGAAGACCTCGAAGTTTCAAATGGAAGCATGTTAATGTGTAATTAACATTAAAATAAATGTACGAACAACATCTAACTACTACTAACACATCCTTTCACACTGCGTGCAAGTGGTGAAAAAACTGGATTTGCATTTCATTTAAGTAAATGAAACAAAACAAAAGGGTTGTTAAACACGCGGTTGGCATATGTTGGGTAGAATGCTATTTCTACACACACACACACACCACACACACACACACACACACCACACACACACACACACACACACACACACACACGGTTTAATCTTGAATTCACACCAGAGAAAAGCAAAGCAAGAACAATCAAACAAGCATACAGACAAAGAAAACTAAACCACAGAGCAGGTGTGCTGGCAGATGTTAAGTCATCTATCAATACAAGTACATGTCAACTTACGGATCATAATTCCAGATGTTGATGTAGGCTTGGTCGTCAACGGTGACCATGCGACTGATGTTGTCGACAAAGCCGATGTGCATGACGGGATGCTTGTGCTGACGGAACAACTCTGCCTCCAGATTCTGACCAACGAGATTGACACCATGGCTCTCATCCTGAAATTCACCACATTTCAGCATATATCACACTGGTGAAAGTCTCAGGGCTTGGAAACATGAATACACCCATGCAGAAAAAAAATGGGTAGCGCCGTACTGTATGGCAGCTCATTTCCCCCAGTGAGAAACCAGCCCAAATTTCCATGAGGGTTACCTCTCAGAACTACCGTATTTGACGGCTTACAAGACGCACCGTTTTATAAGCCGCACCCCTGACTTTTAACAAAACAAGAAGAGCAAACGCTCGATCGAGTCACTTTCGCAGTTCTGAATATTATATGAGGCATCAGTTGGACAGGAAGAAATTGCTATTCACAACACAATGAGTCACGTTCACATAAAATTTGAGCCCGGTCACTTTTATAGTTTCCGAGAAAAGCCCAACGTTAAGTTGTGTGTTGCCGAACAGAAAAGGCTAGTTATCTCCCTTGTTTTTCTGATAACGTTCGTAAAAGGCTACAGATGTAAATACTTTGATGTAAAGAATAATCCTACAAAGTTTCAATCACATCCGATGAACTTTGTCAAAGATATAAAATGTCTAATTTTTCCTTTGACGCTGACCTGTGACCTTGAAAAAGGTCAAAGGTCAACGAAACCATCGTTAAAGTGTAGAGGTCATTGGAGGTCACGACTAAACAAAATATGAGCCCGATCGCTTTGATAGTTTCCGAGAAAAGTCCAACGTTAAGGTGGTGTCTACGGACGGCCGGCCGGCCGGCCGGCCGGCCGGACAGACTAACACTGACCGATTACATAGAGTCACTTTTTCTCAAGTGACTCAAAAATTGGGACGAGCCACGTATAGGCCGCGTCACTATATTAGCCGCCGTCGAAAAAAAATATAATCAGATCGTGTCAATCAATCAAAACAACCAGGCAAACGAAAGTACGGTATTTGGCGAAATCGACTCCAAGAATAAACAAGTGAAACAAAGAAGAAAAGTGAAAAAGTTTGAAGAAAAATATCACACACACATTTTGTAACCAACACACACATGTAGTCCCGCCCGGAATAAGCTTTTTTGGGATGATTTACGACTTTTGCGCACATTTCGAGCAGACGAAAACACAACATGGCGGCTCTCGCTCCTCCAACTATCGCAAGACACAAAAAAATGAAA
>NC_090257.1:10877825-10890325 GCF_037325665.1 Littorina saxatilis | reverse complement strand
TACCTCTCCCCCCGCCATGTTCTATTCTTTCTTCACCCACGCACATACAAACACAAACTATTTGAGGCTGTCTGCTGAAAACAATACACACACACTTGTCGACTTGAAGTTGTGGTACTTCTAAATTTCATAACAAGGATTAATTGTTCAGTTTCCTTGGTAAATACAGCTTCCAGTTGTAGAAAGTAACATATGGTGCTGTGTGTCCTTGCACACGTGGGTCTGTCAGTCTGTCCATCACTTCACTGAATTGAAAATGTCATCCGTGCACTCTGTTATCGAACGTCTCCCTTTACTTTCAACAAACTGAAATGCCAATCAGGGTCGAACTTGATGTGGCCGACGATCAAGACATTTTCAAAATGGATTTGTGCTGTTCATTCACACACAAAACTGCATGCCTAAGTATTGATGCACCATGCCGAAGACTGAAGTTGCTACCCTCCTCTGTACCCCTACCTCATTCGCAAGGTAGACGATTTGCTTCTCTGAAACAAAGGCAACCACAGAGTTGATCAACATATTATTTACTAACCACTATTTGCACAGCTCAAGTCTGGTTTTGGGTACCTGTCCACTTGCCATTTCTAAGCTGGTATGGTATGGTGACATTATCGAAAATGTAGTGTGTGTGTGTGTGTGTGTGTGTGTGTGTGTGTGTGTGTGTGTGTGTGTGTGTGTGTGTGTGTGTGTGTGTGTGTGTGTCTGTGTCTGTCTGTGTGTGTGTGTCTGTGTGTGTGCTTCTTTGTTGGAGAAAACAGCACATAAACACAAATATAACTGTATTGCTCCCCCCTTTTTTTTTTAAAGTACTGACAAATTGTAAAGTATTAATATGTCTTTACCTACTGAGCTAAGTCCCAAGGGTAAACCATGCTGATTTCCTTGGAACTGGAACCGGCTGGACATTGCTGTTGCCCCATTCTGTCGAACACCTGCTTTGTGGCCAGGCACTTCTGTCTTTTGTTGTTGCACTGTCCGGTGAATTGCTGGACTTGTTTGCTGTTCCACGCCAGCAAACTGAGAGAAAGAGAGTAACATTGGTTAAATAAAAAAAAGAGGAGTTTAAAAACATACTACACGTACACACATACCACCACCATCATCATCATCATCATCATCATCATCATCATCATCATCAAAATCATCATTGTCATTATCATCTCTCTTCCTGTATCTACCCCTCTTTCTCTCTCTCGCTCTCTCTCTGTCTCTCTCTCTCTCTCTCTGTCTCTCACACACACACACACACACACACACACACACACACACACACACACACATACAGAAACCCTCACACAACACACACACACACACACAAGCTGCGCGCGCGCGCACACACACACACAAAACACACACTGCAGTCTATGGTAACTTACCTGAAATTGTAGCCTGTCATAGATCTAAGTGGAGACAGCAAACGGTAAGAGCAACAGGTTCTCATTTACGATGTCCGGGCATTCAAACGATCAGGAAGAGGAAGACCTTGCTTCGCAATAGGCCTATGCTCTTGGAGAACTCTTTAACCGATTAGTAGTGTGCGTTGTCATCATGAACCTTTACAACACCATCGTGATCAAAGTAGATCTGCTTCGACTTCGGAGTCACAAAATAATGTCCGGGCGAAGTGCAACAAAATTATTCTGAATTAACAGCATTGACCTCGTCAACAAAATCGTTGTCTTATCCCAAAGTGAATTCTGTCAGCAGAACATTCCGTGTTCAACTGAGAAGACTGACTTGCCCTTCCACTATCAGAATTCACAGCTGCAAAGAACAGAATGCCCCAGTCAGTAACCACTGATCTAAATATCAGTAACTTTAGCAGGGGAAGCAACTAAAGATGTAAACGGGGAGTAACTGTTCTTCATCGGGCAACTGCATTTGTCGTCTGCTTTTTCGTACAGTGCTACGGTCGCGTGAAAGTCAGATCTACCTGAACTATGCGTATAGATCCGTCTAGTGAAATGTAGCTGTGTGATGATTTGGCTACATCACTTTGCTGAATGTGCTTCCAGATGAAAGTTTATATTAAGCTTACTGTCAAACATTAAAAAAAAAATAGGTAAGTTGTTTTAACTTGACCAAAACTAGCGACGAAATTTTTTTTTCTCGAAGCACAACAAAACACTCTGTCGGCATTTTCGGCATCATCGCAGTCAACTTGTCATCGGTTCGATGTGTTTTTCCTGAGGAGGAATGAACATAAACATTTGTAGAAGTTTGTAATGTTGATCCCAAGACTATTTTCCATTACTTTAAATTGCTGTTCATTGTACTATCGCTGATAATTCATTGAACATTTTAGAAATTCAACTTGAAGTGGGCATCAGTCAGCACAGCAAAGTTTGTTTACATTTTGCTCTAACTTTGACCCCGCGTTTCTCCAATCAGAGGCTTAGCTCAACAGGGTCCCTTTTCGCAGAAATGGCCACATATATACTCTAGAGAGAGAGAGAGAGAGAGAGAGAGAGAGAGAGAGAGAGAGAGAGAGAGAGAGAGAGAGAGAGAGAGAGAGAGAGAGAGAGAGAGAGAGAAAATGAAATAATGGAGGAAACAAATACACAAAAACAGTGAAGGAGACCAAAGCAGTCACTGTCAATCAGGCAGAAAGAAATAAGTTTGCGGGGCAACACAAACCTGTACTCCAAACAGAGAGAAACTCGGATAGAAGGATCCCTTCACAGGACCAACATTCTCCGTCAAAACTTCTGACTCTGCCATTGGACCTGCAACAAGACATATATTTTTTTTATATTATTTGAAGTTTTCTGTTACAATACTGAACACTTCATCTTGGTTTCTTCAGAGCAGAGTCACTGACATTTTTTTGAGGAAAAAAAGATAGAGTAGCAAATAAACAGAGTAACTGTAAAGTATGCATTCATTTTCAACCACTGCTGTATTAACCCAACCACCTACCTTTCTGTCATTCCCTTTCCTCCCTACCCCCATCCACGTTCTCCCCCACCCCCCCACCCCCCCCTTGAAAACCCCCACCCCCCAACCACACTGACCCAACTGAAAAGTGAAGTCATTGTTTTCAACATCCAGAGTACCAATCAGGCCCAGCTGCTTCGGCATGTTGCCCTGTTCATCGGGCACCAGCTGCAGGGCGCGCAGTTCCAACCTGCCCAGAGCCGGTCCTTCCAGGCCCCACACCTGCATCTTGCCCTGAAGGATACAGAGTAGAACTGAATAAATCACACAGTCAACTTCTGGTGTCCGCTCTGCCAGTCATAACCACATTGGTGAGAAATGCATGGCAGCCTTTCCTTCCAGGCCCCATACCTGCATCGTGCCCTGAGGGATACAGAATAGAACTGAATTAATCTGCCAGTCATAACCACATTAGTGAGAAATGCATGGCAGCCTTTCCTTCCAGGCCCCATACCTGCATCGTGCCCTGAGGGATACAGAATAGAACTGAATTAATCTGCCAGTCATAAGGCCAAAAAAAAAAATAGGTGTGGTTACGGTAACATAGCCAAAAAAAATAGGGTAGGTAGGTAGGCAATCACTTTTTTTTTTGTTTTAACTTTTTTTTCTAATGTGTACAAATTAAACCTAGGGTACTTGACAGGGAAATAAGTGTGCGACACGGGCGCTTTCGCTTTCATTGCGTTTTTTGCACTGGGTTTTTTTTTTTTTTTTTTTTTGACAAATGTAATAAAAAGTTATAGGATCGGGCCCTAAAAATAGGGTAGGTCGGGTTACCGTAACCACACCTATTTTTTTTTTAGGCCTAACCACATTAGTGACAAAAAGAAAGCCTTCCCTCTTTTGCGGTGGCCTTCAACAACAATTAACAAAAATTCTCAAAACCACATCATCTAAAGTCAGGGTAACTTTAGTAACACCCAAGAGCATGCCCGTTATGGTTTGACCATGAGGGCATAAAGCAACATTTAATTATCATCACAGAAACTGCAATGTTTGAAAAATAAAGTTTACAGCCAGTTTCACAGTGCCAGATGTCTTCTGGCCTACAGCCATATTAAAACTTCTCACATTCACGTAAGAGGGACAGTGTAGTTTTAGGAATAACTGCCATTCAAGCTGCAATGTTTGAAAAAAAAAGTTTACAGCCAGTTTCACAGTGCCAGATGTCTTCTGGCCTACAGCCATATTAAAACTTCTCCCATTCACGTAAGAGGGACAGTGTAGTTTTAGGAATAACTGCCATTCAAGTAAAGATTTGACCCAGAAAACACTCTATACAGACAAAAACCTCACCTACCATAACAATCGATAAGGACGGCATTTACTACAAAGGAAAGATGAACTAAAAGTATATATTCTAACCCCTTCATGAACAGAGACAATCCTGGTTCCATCCAGACTCCAGGAAACATCGACAGTGCCCTCCTTGTTCCTGGAGTTGTTGTAAGCTATGCGACCCAGCCGCCACGGCTCTAACCTCACATCGTACACAAGTACATCCCCTGCAAGAAAAAAAGTACAAGCACTGTAAAATCACAAGGACGGTGGATGCATTTAGTGGGTTGGTGGAAGGGCAATTGAGTTGTAGTTGTCGCCATGAAATCATACACCATTAGCACTATGTCACCCACAAGAAACAAACATAAGCACTGGGCCATCAGGGTGGATGGATGGATGGATGGATGGATGGATGGATGGATGGATGGATGGATGGATGGTGGGTGGGTGGAGAGACATATGTCAATTTAGGCTATGTGACCTAACCACCAGGGCTCTAATCTCACCGTTTTGGTTAAAATGGCAGCCCAAGGGGCAAGCAAAAGTCAATGTAACTTCAAAAAATTGCTTCTTTTATCAACATTAGCTTTTTTCAACCCAAAGCAATGTAACAGTCACCCACCGTTTGCTGTTCCCATGGCTACGTAGGTACCATCTGGGGAGGGTTGCACACACAGAACTCCGTCACAGACGTTTGGCAACTCTATGGTGAACAAACCTGGATCTATCCCCTATGAACACAGTGGAGAGAAAAAAATTAGTCAACATAAAAAATATTCATGTAAGTTACTGCATGCATCAAAAGTTATCCCCCCCCCCCTCCCTTCCCCCGAAGAACCAAAATTACAAAAAATTATTTTTTCACCTCCCTTTCACAAACAAGTTTTTTTTTCCCACATACAACATTTTTTTGTTTTTTTGTTTTTGTCTTTACACCTGTTCCTTGTCCCGTTGTGCTCTCACACCGCCCCGTCCCTGCACTCACTGCTCCAACAACCTCTGAATTTCGTTCCGCTGCCAGACTTGTCGATTTTACAGACGCTCCAGGGGGGGATGTCGGGCCGCTGCGGTAGGCTACAATCGGAAGATGACACTGCACTTCTGCTGAGTCACTTCGACAGTGTTCAGTAGTGGGTCTGTCCCGAGCTAACGGACGCAGCCCACTACCTACTATGCCCCCTACAAACGACATTGACTTCAAGTCGCGGAGCCAGACTGAGTGAGCGTCCCCTCCAGAGAGCAGACCGCCACCACGTCCCTCCATCGACCCCCCAGAACGTCACACGTTGAAGCTGACAGCAGAACTACTATTCAGGGAAGGATCGAACAGGAACACTGAGACCAAGGTCACCATGAGAGCTCCGGGCATGAAGGGCCACAAGAGCAAGGACAATTTATCATTTTGGATGATTAATGAGATGAGGATGATTATAATGATGATGCTTTGGTTTTCCAATTTGGTTTGAGACTACGTGACAGGGCAGCACTCTACGCTTACTGTCATAACATTTGACACCCTCTCTCTGTCTGTCTCTATCTCTCCCCATCTCTTCCTCCCCTACGTGCTCCTCTTCTCTTTATTTTTTTATTTCTTTTGTGTGCATGTGCACATGCTAATTGTGTGTGCATGCGTGCATGTGTCCGTCTTTCGCTCTACCTGTCTGTGTGTGTCTCTCTCTATCTCTGTGTGTGAATGATGTGTGCGTGTGTGCGTGTGTGTGTGTGTGTGAGTGTGTGTATGAGCGAGTGACAAGAGACAGAGACAAAGAGAGAGAGACATTAAAGAGAGAGAGATAGACAGAGAATAAAGTAGTGTTTCTGATATACTCCATAATGAAAATGACATTGTACCGTCCAGAATTCTGCTTCTCGTTTGCGATATCTGATTACAGCTTCTTTTTTCCTCTTAGCTGGGGGAAGGTCAAAGTGGCCGGCCTTGAACTTCTGAAGGTCAGCAGGGTGAAGGTGACTATAGGTGATGAGTTCAACATCAGTGTCCATGTCATCCCTAAAAGAGAACAAATAACAGTTTACATGTATGTGTCAATGTTTTCATCATAAAGAAATTAAGAATGGAAGATTTAGCTAAGAAGAAGAGGAGAACAAACAAACACAACCAAGAAAAAGACTGAGATGAACATTTACTGTTCAACAGACAAATTCCAAAAATAACTCCGTCAGGTTTGTATGTGTTGAGGGAGAGTGACCTTTTCTTGCAAAACCTCTGCCAAACATTGGAGGGGCCAATCACTAGCGAGTGGGCATTGGAAACAGGTGCTCCCGTACATGTGCTTCGGAAACAGGCTCGATTGTATTTCTTTACACACACCAATCGTAATTCTCACAAAAACCAGTGGCACGGTTATGTCAGCTATAGTCAAACTTAGTCTTAAACAGCGGTTATATTACATTCTAAGGGAAGAAATACAAAAACAAATAGACTGCAAAAGTTCTAAACTTCAGAATTAAACAACACAACAAGAGGCGAAGCCTTCAAGGCTCACGTAAGAAATCGACAAACAGTAACACAAACTCAATCACTCCGTCACACATACACACACACACAGTAAGCATAGGTGACACTGTGCAAGAAAGCGAGACACTAGATCTAGATCTGTCTGTCTGCATGTAGCCTACTTACAGGGACACGACTGCCAACTAGTCTCGGCCCGCTCAAAATAACAATGACCGAGACTTTCAGTAATTCCTTCGCGTGACGTCTAATCCTCTTACGCCATAATGGGACGTCTTCAAATGTTAAAGTTTCTACCACAGACATACATACATACATACGCACGCACGCACGCACGCACGCACAGACAGACAAAAGTTAGCATCGCATAGGCTACACTTACGTGAGCCAATGATTAATTATGACAAAACAATACGCTCCAGTCTCTGGTACTGGTGACTTCATTTTTGACATCTTCAGACTGTTACTGTGGTGGTTTACATGATGGTTTTACACACAAAAGAATGTATAGTCAAACACACTCTTGCACACATACTTACATTTCCTCTGCCTCTGCATCTGAGGTGGTGAGCTGCAGAGGCTGGGAATGACTCCATATATCTTTCCTGTACAAAACAATAATCCTTCTTTCTTATAACCTGTATGACCTTCTGTTACGGGAGTACTGTCTTGATGAGTCTGTGTTGAATGTTTCTATGAAAATCAAATGGCTGGAAAGCCAGATAGTTAGCAAGCTAACCCTAGCACAAAGGAATCTCTAATAAAATGGCGCCAGAATTTATTCTCCTAACAGGGATATATCATTCGGCATTGGTAGTCCCTAAAACTTCTTTCAAAGCCAAAAAAACCCCACTTTGTTACAATTTCAGCAGACCTGGCGAACATTTTTCACAATGGAGGGGGGGGGGGGGGGGGGGGGGGGGGGGTGGGGGGGGGGGGGGGGGGGGGGTGGGGGGGGGGGGGGGGGAAGGAACATCAAGAGAACTGCCTTTAGCTTCAATAAATTTTCAAAACTTTGATGGCCATTTCGGCAAACTTGCAGAAGAAAATAAATCCTATCAAGATCCCTGCCTGAAAATCTAGCGCTTACATCGTTATAATACAGAGCACTGGTCTATTTTGCGTGGGCAGAATAACATCTTGATAAAAGAGAGTTTAACAAGTTATCTGAGGCTGAACAAGACGGTCTAAAACTAAAGTAAACAAGGCTAGAAATTACTTGAATTTGCTGCGATTCTGCTGTGAAGTGAAGAAACTTTTTGTGATGAGGTTATAGGCTGGATCCTCTGAATCTCTCCCCTCTTTCGCACCAGTGCTGATAGACTGAAATAATGATCAAAACAATGCCAAGATATATTAACAGAAGATGGCAAAATCTATATCAGTCCACTTCTCGATCATGTTATCTATTTGTTCAATCAATAAGGAGTTTGGCTGGGACGATGAATGAGCACTTCTGGGGTGGTAACGCAAGACAACTCCCGTGATCTTGCCGCGAGGTGGCGCCAGTTACCAACCTCACCAGAACCGACCATTGTTTGTTTACCGTATAAAATGCACGACTTACACACGAACTGTTACCAAACCGATATGCTATTTGGGACCAATGCAAGTTTGTTTTCCTTTCTCGTGTGATCTTGCCGCGAGGTGGCGCCAGTTACCAGCCGAAAGAAAGAGGGGGCATGACCTCACCAGAACCGCCCATTTAGATTAAGTCTAGTATCACACAACTTTTAGAAAACTAATTCAAACACATGTTTACCTGCATTTAACCACTATTGGCCAGTAACACAACCTGGAAACCAACCAAACAGTCTCAATCACCCAAGCAATCAATGAATTCCTCAATCAACCCCTCAATCAATCAAGCTACCCAGTAATCTTTCAAATATTATTTTCAAAACAAAAACAAAGGGGGGAAGGGGGAGAGGCGTATTTTCATATTTTACCTTTGAGGCATAAGGCCAAAAAAAAAAATAGGTGTGGTTACGGTAACATAGCCAAAAAAAATAGGGTAGGTAGGTAGGCAATCACTTTTTTTTTTTTTTACTTTTTTTTCTAATGTGTACAAATTAAACCTACTTGACAGGGAAATAAGTGTGCGACTCGGGCGCTTTCGCTTTCATTGCGTTTTTTGCACTCATTTTTTTTAAAATTTTTTTACAAATGTAATAAAAAGTTATAGGATCGGCCCCTAAAAATAGGGTAGGTCGGGTTACCGTAACCACACCTATTTTTTTTTTAGGCCTAACAAAAAATGTACCCACATTTTAACACTCCCCCTCATTACAGACCTCAAAAGACATTCCAGAACTAACTCTGTTGGGTTTGAATGGGTGTTAAAGCCATATGTACTCGATGACTATACACGCTAATTGCTTTACCCACAGCTGGAGACATGCTAAATTAAAGCCATATGTACTCGATGACTATACACGCTAATTGCTTTACCCACAGCTGGAGACATGCTAAATTAAAGCCATATGTACTCGATGACTATACACGCTAATTGCTTTACCCACAGCTGGAGACATGCTAAATTAAAGCCATATGTACTCGATGACTATACACGCTAATTGCTTTACCCACAGCTGGAGACATGCTAAATTAAAGCCATATGTACTCGATGACTATACACGCTAATTGCTTTACCCACAGCTGGAGACATGCTAAATTAAAGCCATATGTACTCGATGACTATACACGCTAATTGCTTTACCCACAGCTGGAGACATGCTAAATTAAAGCCATATGTACTCGATGACTATACACGCTAATTGCTTTACCCACAGCTGGAGACATGCTAAATTAAAGCCATATGTACTCGATGACTATACACGCTAATTGCTTTACCCACAGCTGGAGACATGCTAAATTAAAGCCATATGTACTCGATGACTATACACGCTAATTGCTTTACCCACAGCTGGAGACATGCTAAATTAAAGCCATATGTACTCGATGACTATACACGCTAATTGCTTTACCCACAGCTGGAGACATGCTAAATTAAAGCCATATGTACTCGATGACTATACACGCTAATTGCTTTACCAACAGCTGGAGACATGCTAAATTAAAGCCATATGTACTCGATGACTATACACGCTAATTGCTTTACCAACAGCTGGAGACATGCTAAATTAAGTTCACTGCAAGATATTGTGGTCTAGGACCCCTTAAATGTTGAGATATTTGAATTTTTATTTTGATCTAGATGGTATCAGCTTATAGATTTGCCAACAGAGGAAACGTTGACGCAAGGGAAATAACTCCGCGTCTTTGTTGACATCCTCACTTTTTCAGAGGCTAGAACAAGCTGTAATGCATGTATATGGTCCGCGCATTGCGACATATCGTCATTATATGGCCTTATGATGCATTTGACATCGATTGTGGGCAAACTACACATCGTAAACACGGGAGCGAGTTAGTAAGCCTTTAAAGACTTCTTCTTCTTCTTCTTCTTCAGCGTTCCAGAATTTTCTGGTTACGTGTGAGCTCGTTTGCCCATTTGGGTTCCCCACACTATACTCTGAGAGCATAGTCAGCTTTACTCCGCTTTCGTTGAGTAGGCATGCTGAGTATTTTCGTGTTTCCATGACCCACCGAACTCCGACATGGATAACCGGATCTTTTCCGTGCGCACATGCATGGTCTTGTGCTTGCGTGTACACACGAAGGGGGTTAAGTCACTAGCAGGTCTGCACATAAGCTGACCTGGGAGATCGGAAAAATCTCCACTCTTAACCCACCAAGGCGGCAGCGACCGGGATTCCAACTCACGACCTCCCGATTAGGAGGCCGACGTTTTACCACCACGCCACTGCGCCCGTCATGTTAAAGACTAAATAAATACCCTTGCTTTGAGTGAGACAACGAATCCACAGGCCAGTCACTAGCGAGGGGTCTGTCTGAAACATGTGGACAAGGGAGAGATTGTTTGAGATTGACGGAGATTGTTTGTCTCGCTAAAAGCAAGGGTATTCACTCTTCCAGAACCCACACAAACCCAACAGAGTTATACAGTGGAACCCCCTTTTTACGACCTCCACAAACCTCAGATAATCAAGTCTGAAAAAGGAGGAAGGAAGGAGTCTGAAAAAGGAGGGAGTCTGAAAAAGGAGGGAGTCTGAAAATGGAGGGAGTCTGAAAATGGAGGGAGTCTGAAAATGGAGGGAGTCTGAAAATGGAGGTAAATTTACAGAGGTTATGAACAGAAAATCTGAAAAATAAGGTCTTAAAAGGGAGTCTTAAATTGGGTGGTTTTAAAAGGGGGTATCATTCCACTGTTGTAGGCTGGATCCTCTCAATCTCTCCCCTCTTTCGCACCAGTGCTGATAGACTGAAATAATGATCAAAACAATGCCCAGATATATTAACAGAAGATGGCAAGGTCGCAGGTTCAAATTCGGGCCGGGACGGACACGGGTCGACTGTACGTGCAAACCCAGAGACAGAAGCCATGTCCCATCCCCGTGTCACCTCGGATCTGCAATAAGTGCAGATGGCTGATACCACCTAAACACGCATACACTTGTGTATCTCATCAAAAGCCGTGTGAGCGTAAAACTCAAATCATATAACCCATATCTTGTCCTTAAGAGGCGAAATATTTAGCCTGTAGGACATAAAGCATTCTCTCTTTCCTTTTTTACATTTACATTTAGCCTTACGCGACTTGTTGTATACCGAGAGGCATAAATTCCGCAAACTGAACTTTAAAAAATCCAAAAAAATCAACTCGGTGGTGAATGTTTTCAATGTTTGAATATTTTATTTATTGGCCATTTTAGTGTTTATAAACCTTCGCTTTATTGATTTTGAATAGAACATTATGAAATGACAATTTTTCAAAAAAAGTGACTGAGTCTAAGCGCAATGATTTCGGAAAACGTTCAGTGTTCATCACGTTCAATGCTTTGGCCAGCTCTAAGCATCCCAATCGCTTGCTGAGTCTCTCTCCTTCATCAAGACGTGGCATGATTGCGATATCTGATACAGCCAAACAGCCAGTTGCATTTCATAGAGCCATACACTATCTTTTTTACGTTATTGTCTCCCGTTCAGCCCATGGTCTTTATTAGCACAGTGAGCTGTGGCTGGATCAGCAATACTGCAAAGCGCACGCTGACAGCATGAAACATTTGCTCCGACACTCAAGATGTCAACTACAAATTACAGGTTCAATCTGATTTTCGTTTGAGAGCAAAATCGTTCAATGCACTATTTGCAGAATTTATGCCTTTCAGTATAAATTCACAAGCGCAAGTTCTACAGGCAACCTTGATTTCTCTTCCACCTCCACGCCCTCACCTCAGCTTCCCTCATCAGCAGCAAGTCCGTCATGTTTTTGAACGTTCCGTGCACGTGAAGCACTTCTGCGGCCGTCTGTCTCATCACAGCTCGAGTTTCCTGCAAATTTGAATTGGAAGAACTGAAATGACAACCTCAAACTGACATCAAATTACCCAGTCAGAAGGCACATCAAAATAACGTGCTCATGTGAAAGATGCTTCTCTTTATAATAATTTGTTTTTTCAAGTTCTAAGTACATGTATCTGACCCTCCCCGCTCTTCCTGTTTTCCATTTTAAAATATAAGTATGTGTTTGTGTGTGCATGTCTGTGTACATGCGTGTGTGTGTGTATAGTGAATAGGTGCACGCATGTCGAGTGTTTGTGTGTGCATTTATTATCATACAGCAGTCCCTGCAATGTACGGCCCCCGGCGTGAGCGGACACCTGACATGTACAGACACATTTGCTCGGCACGGAGTGTTTTCCTTCTATATTTGCCCCCCCTT
>NC_090257.1:10832825-10872825 GCF_037325665.1 Littorina saxatilis | reverse complement strand
AGAAAATACAGCAAGAGGATGAACAAATACATGAAATACAGTGGAACCCCCCTTTTAAGACCCTGTTTTTTCACATTTTCTGTTCATAACCTCCGTAAATTTACCCCCATTTTTAAGACTCCCTCCTTTTTAAGACCTGATTTTCTCAGATTTTTGAAGGTCTTTAAAAGGGGGTTCCACTGTATCTTGAAAGTTTTCTTATTTGTTCTGAATACTAAATCCCTGCTGGATGGGGGAGGGGAGGGGGAGAGAGAGAGAATATGCATGCTCTCCTATAAACTTCCGTAAATATCAAAGCATGAATCCAAAACTCTGAGAAAGTAAGGTCTTAAAATGGGGGTACATTTACAGATGATATGAACATACTTCTTCTTCTTCTTCTGCGTTCGTGGGCTGAAACTCCCACGTACACTCGTATTTTTTGCACGAGTGGAATTTTACGTGTATGACCGTTTTTTACCCCGCCATTTAGGCAGCCATACGCCGTTTTCGGAGGAAGCATGCTGGGTATTTTCGTGTTTCTATAACCCACCGAACTCTGACATGGATTACAGGATCTTTTTCGTGCGCACTTGGTCTTGTGCTTGCGTGTACACACGGGGGGTGTTCGGACACCGAGGAGAGTCTGCACACAAAGTTGACTCTGAGAAATAAATCTCTCGCCGAACGTGGGGACGAACTCACGCTGACAGCGGCCAACTGGATACAAATCCAGCGCGCTACCGACTGAGCTACATCCCCGCCCACCTTCATATTCCAATCCCCAATAATAATGTGAACATACAATCTGGATAACTAAGGTCTTAATTAAACGGGAGAAAGTCTTAAATTGGATGGGTCTTAAAAGGGGGTTCCACTATATCAATTAAAGAAAAATAGTATCAAGCCCATAATTAATCATCCGTATCCTTATCAGTACATATCAACCCCCAACAATTCCTTTAATCATAAAAAGGAAAGTGTGTAAGCTCAGCAATAAGGTAATTTTTCATCAAAGCAGCACCTAAGTTCAGTGGCATGATTCATAATCCTTATCACATACAAAAAAGACAGTAGCAAAAAACATATGTGACCCTCCACCACGGAATGAGTCGCATGTCACCTTTGCATGATTTTCATATTTTTACATTTTCCTAGGGAGTTTTTTATGCTCTATCCAGTGGTGAAAATCGTTTTAGAAAAGAGCGAAAACTGTTTGAGTTATAAGCCTGTGACTAAGATGACCCTCACACTGTTACAAGACACTCCCCGGACTTATATTAACTCTTACCAGTTCGCTCCCTTATCCATCGTAAGCAAGCTTACGATGCCCCCCCCCCTGTAGTTTTCCACTGACCAATTATCTAATTATCGAGACAAAAAAATGTGTTATTTTACATTGGATGGGTCGGACAGTGGATAAACTCATATGTTACACACACTTTATGACAAAAATAAGCTGGGTTTTTGTTATAAGTTAGTTATAGGAATGCATTATTAGGCAAAAAAAGAACAAAAAGTCTGTTAACGGTAACATAGGCCAATAAAATAGAGTCGGTAGGTCGGGACTTTTTTGTTTTTTGTTTTTGTTTTCCCCCCAAAAAACATATTTTTACGTTATTTTGCCAAATAAAAAAAGACCTTTTTTTTCTTTTTTTTCAAAAATCCATATTTTTAAGTTATTTTGCCCATTTTTTTTTTTTCTCCCAAATACCAAAAAACAGTCTAGGGTCGCGGGAAAAAATAGGGTCGGTCTGGATACCGTAAACAGACTATTTTTTTGTGTGCCTTAGGCATGCGTATGTCATGAAACGTCCAACTTTGAAATTTGGGTGGGGGTATTCAGGTGACAATAACTTTTTTGTTTATCAGCAAAACTCAATAAAACTTTGCTATGTTATGTAAAATGAATGCCAAAACAGACTAGTTAGCAGCATATCTAAAATAAACTGAACACAAAAAAAATGTCTTCTTTGTGTTTGTCACGTGTTCCAAAAAATGGACGTACAAATTTCAACAAAAATCATGTTGTCACCCCCATAACATTTTTTACCTTTAAAGATAGCACAATTCTCTTTGCAAATATAAAAAGCTTATTCATTTTCCTTTCATTTGATATCTTCTTCTGCGTTTGTGGGCTGAAACTCCCATGTACACTCGTGTTTTTACGTGTATGACCGTTTTTACGCCATTTAGGCTGCCACACGCCGCTTTCGGAGGAAGCATGCTGGGTATTTTCGTGTTTCCATAACCCACCGAACTCTGACATGGATTACAGGATCTTTTCCGTGCGCACTTGGTCTTGTGGTTGCGTGTACACACGAAGGGGGATAAGTCACTAGCAGGTCTGCACACAAGTTGACCTGGGAGATCGGAAAAATCTCCACTCTTAACCCACCAGGCGGCCGCGGCCGGGATTCGAACCCTCGACCTTCCGATTACGAGGCCGACGTCTTACCACCCCGCCACAGCGCCCGTCGTTTCATTTGATATATAACTTTCTATATTTCATTTAGAATATTGTGAAAGGTGAATGTTCGCCTAATAGGCTTGAAGTTTGCTGGTCGATGTGAATGCGTTATATATTGTGTGTAAAAAATGTCTGTTTGTCTGTCTATCTGTAAAAAATTCCATTTCAAACGGCAGAAATTAATATGTAAAGCGCGGAGAGCACAGTTGTGGTTCGCGCTATATAAGCTCCCCATAATAATAATAATAATAATAATATGACCCCAGATAGCCACTCGGCAAGTAGGCACCAACAGCACTGTAAAATATGCCCTAAAAACCCCGAACTGGTAAGAGTTAAGCCTAGTGCAGAACCGCGCGAGGTGACATGCAACTCATTTCGTGGTGGAGGGTCACATATTGTAAAAGTGGTATTACATGTAACATTCATAACTTTTTTCTTCAAAGGTTCGCTTTGATCAAAACATCATAAGTCATTCCAGGAGTGTCACACCCAACAAAAAAGATTGAACCCTGGCTTTCATACAAGGATCGGGCACGCACAGTACTGTGAAACCTGTCCATGTGTACCCCCACCAATCAAGAGATTGATCGGTGTAGCTGAAAGAAGACAATTATTCCATACAAGACAATTAGGTAACAGAACAGCTACAATAAAAGAAAATTAACAGACATAATACAACTCCAAAGTTGAACCTGCAGAAACAGATTGTATGAGAGAAGTTTAGTGTCTTCATTTTGACAGTATAATGTCTTAGAAAATAAACATTGTGAAATTAAATATATTTGAATGACAGAAACACTCTTACGATGCAGTAATTTTTCACACATGAAAATGATTGTCTGACTTCAGTACCATTAGGCACCACCAAACTCCACACCGACCCCACCACCCCCTAGCTCCCACCCCCATCCAGCCCTTATCACCAACCTTCAGCTCAGGCTGCCCCTCTCCGCATTAATTACCCTGTGTCATGTGCACACACAATCTTTTTTTCTCTCTCAGCCCTGTCATTTCTTAAAACATGTTCAAATTCACTTTGACAGGTACCATGGTACCATAAGAAGCCCAGTTGTCGCCCAGGTAGCCAGCGCCTACCATAGAAATGCTCGCCTACCATAGAAATGCTCCGTGAACAGGCCTGACATAAACGTCAACCCTTCAATCAATGACTATCAGAGAAAGTTTTGTTTACCCTGTCCCCTCCCCTACCCCCTTTCTTTTGGAATTTCAACTTTCACTTTAGGTCAACTGTCTCCTTTATGACACATTGATGATAAAGCTTTCAATTGCCTGATAGATAACCCTCCCCCACTACTGCAGTCATAACACTCACCCCTGCCTTCTCTAAATCACTGTCATCCCTCCCCATGTCTTTCCCCAGGTTCAAAGTTATCACTCACTTACTTTGGTGAGGATGACTGTGGAACATATTAAGAGCTTTACCCCCACAGTGGAATCGTCCATTCATTGCCTGATAGATAACACCCCCCCCACACACACACACACACACACACCACCACCACCAATAACTCTCACACACACACACACACACACACACACACAAACACACACACAAACACACACACACACACCTTCTCCAAATGACTGTCTTCCCTCCCCATGCCTTTTTCCAAGGCTCAAAAAAGCAATCACCGCTTTGGTTTGGATATTACAATGTAGAACATAAGTGCCTTATTTCTACAGTGGAACCTCCATTCTAAGACGCCAAAAATTATGAAAAAATCCGGTCTTTCAAAAGAAGGTGTTATTTCAAAATGGAGGCAACGTCCTTTACAGGTGTTTTGAATAGAAATTTGAAAATCAAGGTTGTAAAAAGGGGTGGGGGTGGAGGTGGAGGTGGGGGTGGAGGTGGAGATGGAGGTGGAGATGGAGGTGGGGGTGGAGATGGAGGTGGAGGTGGGGATGGAGATGGAGGTGTAGATGGAGGTGTAGATGGAGGTGGAGATGGAGGTGGAGGTGCGGGTGGAGATGGAGGTGGAGGTGGGGGTGGAGGTGGAGGTGGAGATGGAGGTGGGGGTGGAGGTGGAGATGGAGGTGGAGGTGGAGGTGGAGGTGGAGGTGGAGGTGGAGGTGGAGGTGGAGGTGGAGGTGGAGCAGGCCAAACGTCGGGGTCTTAAAAGGGGGGTTCCACTGTATCACTTTTTATAGATCCACTTGAGGGTACTCTTTCTTTGTGCCCACCCCGTTCTTTCTAAGCTGTCTACTGAAACCTAAGTGCTGGGTTTGGTCCTGCATGGTTAGGCCAAAAAAAATAATAGGTGTGGTTACGGTAACATAGTCAAAAAAAATAGGGTAGGAAGGTAGGCAATCCCTTTTTTTTTTTTTTTACTTTTTTTTCTAATGTGTACAAATTAAACCTACTTGACAGGGAAATAAGTGTGCGACTCGGGCGCTTTCGCTTTCATTGCGTTTTCTGCACTCGTTTATTTGTTGTTTTGGGTATTTTTTTGACAAATGTAATAAAAAGTTATAGGGTCGGCCCAAAAAAATAGGGTAGGTCGGGTTACCGTAACCACACCTATTTTTTTTAGGCCTTATGGGAAGATCTATTTGCTCAGACACTGTCTCCTATGAAGGGAATTCCGTTGTGAAAGGGAGAGTGAAACCGATCTTTGTAGGAGAAAATGTGGATGGTTGTTAGCTTGCTGACTTAATATGAGAGAGAGAGAGAGAGAGAGAGAGAGAGAGAGAGAGAAAGAGAGAGAGAGAGAGAGAGAGAGAGAGAGAGAGAGAGAGAGAGAGAGAGAGAACTCAGAACTCAGAAAGTTTATTGTTTAGGCCAACTGACCCGTTACAACCGGTACATCTCTCTCTCTCTCTCTCTCTCTCTCTCTCTCTCTCTCTCTCTCTCTCTCTCTCTCTCTCTCTCTCTCTCTCTCTCTCTCTCTCTCTCACCCACTCTCACACACATAAACACAGAGAGAGAGAGAGAGAGAGAGAGAGAGAGAGAGAGAGAGAGAGAGAGAGAGAGAGAGAGAGAGAGACTTACACGCAGAGGAAAAAGAACAGATCTAGAGAGATTTTTTTTTAAAAACAGAAACAGAAAGAAAGAAGAAAAAGTACAGAAGATCTTTGAGATTTTAGACTGTATGTAAGATGACAAATGAATGAGATGAAAAGAAGGACAGGTAAGAGAAGATATGTTAGAAAGATTTTCAAGTCAGCTGTCAAATGAAAGAACACCTAACAAAGACAAATGAATAATATTAGATAAACAATAAAAGAACTGAAAGTGGATGACACAAGACCCATACAAAAGAAAGACATACCAAAGAAAAGATTACAGGGAAGAATACGGAGGGCGAACAAAAAGAGATGACTAGTCAAATTAAATGACAACCATAATTCTTGGCACAAAATCAGGACACCTTTTCTACTGTCACTCACACAGGTGCTAGGAGAATTTGATAACTTCTAACACAATAAAATAAGAAAGCATTTGTTTGATTGAGCTGCTTATAAGAATCCTGTTCTATTCGTCTAATTCTATGAGATAGGACAGACTCTAAAACTCTATCACACAACACACACTTCTCGTACATACAACATGTTTATTTCAAAAACTGTACAAATAATCCAACAAACATCATTCAGGTAGAGCGAGTCGCAAAAAACGTGAATATTTTTTAGACATGACTCTGCTTTACTTCATGGGAATTCCTATCTCTTTCGATAAGTCAAACACTTTTCACAATGTGTACATATGCTACTCATGATATTTTTCTTCTCATAAAAAGTTTTCTGAAATAAATAGACTCCTAAAAACAACAAAAGACTGACAATAACAATAAGCTACTTTCTAATGTGACTGAAGACAAAGTTTAAATCAAATCTGACAAAAAGAACGGGAGCACAGTCTTCATTTTCATTTCTAACACAGCACAGAAGATACTGAATATCTTGCAAGTTTTAAAGATGAAATATGTATTATGTAGCTGTATATTTCACAGTTTATGTATACTAAATATCATGATTTTTTTTAAGATAAAAATACACTGGCTGTATTGATATATGTGTCAAAGATAATGTCCTGTTGTGGTACCTGTACGGTTATTTAAAATCAGAATCATCAAGGTACGGTATAAATTGTTACAATTTACATTGTATGTATCACATTTATTGCACTTGCCTATAACACAGAAACATCATCCGAAAAGCCACCATCACAGCTGAATTTTAAAACTGTTTTAAAAATTCATATGCAGGAATATGCTAGATGTATAAGTTCAAATATAAATAAATCATGTGCAGTATAATGCACACTAAAGATAAAAGATCCAGCTAACGTACCAGAAACCAATATGTTTTTACTTTTACTTTTACGGTTTACACAATCGAACAATAACAAAAAGAAGAAATTATTTCTGTTCTATTGGTATGAGTTAACCAATGCTTGAGTTATATATTTGAAACTGAAGGAAAGAAGGTTCACTTCTGATGTTTTATTTTCGCACAAATCACAGCTCTGCTTACATTTAATCAACATTCTGCAATATTTACTGGCGGCATTCACAATCACATTCAGCACAAACAAGACTGACATATCACCTAAGTTATATGATGCAGGGTACATGTTGATATCACACACAAGACTGACATATCACCTAAGTTATATGATGCAGGGTACATGTTGATATCACATACAACTTACAAGCAGCTCAATACAAACAAAAACTTTCAGAAAATAACACCTTGATTTTATTAACTCTACACTTACATTTGCATCAAGTGACTCAGGTCCATATCGAAGCTCACAAGGTATTCCTTCTCAAAATTGGCATCTAAAATGCTCATCTTATTTGTATCATAATATTGACAGACCAGAAACAGAATAGTGGAGCTATAGTCTCTGAGCTGGTTACTGAACTCGTGTCTTTATTACACAACATTTTGTACACAAACCTTTCAACTTAAACCTTTATCCTCGGTGCATCTCCCCAAACATCAATATTAGGAGTGAGAAGTAATATTTATTATTTCGAAGATGCACAGGGAATCCCACATTATCTAGCAACTACAACAAGTTGAATAAGTCCTTAAAGTTTTACACTGGAACTCAAATACAAACCATAAACTTTGCGGCCAAGCCAAGCCTTTGTTAATTCTGATGAAGACACATGTACCATGCTTGGAACAATTCATGACACACAAAGACAGAATAATTTCCTTGATCTTTGCACCAGGAAAATCAACAACACAATGACAACAACAAAATGTTCAAATTAACTTTCAACAACAGCTTACCAGTATGAATGTCAAAAAAAGTGCCAGGAATTAAGAACAAAAAGTGCATGCCATGATAGAAAAAAGATAAACAACTTCAATATTGTTGTTTAAGTCTTCCTTCAAAAAGCTTTTTACAAATGTCACGGGTAGTTTTTCTTGTGCAATGGAATAATCCCTGAAAAGAATACTCACTTTCTTTTACATGAGAATCTTGATGGATGAGGCTTTGTTTTTGTGTGTGTATGCACGGAAATGCGTGCACACCCACAAACTCGCGCGCAGAGAAAGCAAAAAAGAAAACCAGTGAATCAACACTGCTAAAACAGTCCCTGATGAGTAAGCACCTGCAACATAACACTCTCACAACCGATCTCACCATGCTGTAGAACTGTGAAGTGGCATAGGTACAAACACAACCTTCTTTTGTGGCTTCTTTTTTGGCGTCTTCTGTTTTGGTCGCTCTATCCAGATCTCCCTTACTGGGCGACTATCGATCACTTCTGACTCCAAGCTCTTAGGAATATACTCTCCACTGCGCCATGGTGGGTACAGATCACTGTACTTTGGACAGACCAGAGATCGAGAGGGGTATCTGTCTCTGCAATCCCGGTACCGGTATGAGTACCTGTCTGCCTCATCCCAATTCCGGACAGGGTATTTGTCCTCTTCCACATACTGATACGGAAAATAGCTGTAGTAGCCATCATCATCGTACACAGGTGAGTAAAGATCGTAGTAACTGTTGTAAGCAAGAGGGGAGTAAAGGTTATACTTATGACCCCAGTAACGCTGTGTCATCTTACCCTCAGGCGTTGGCATGCGATGGAGAGCCAGCCGTTTCTCTCGTAGTCGCTCCTGTGCTTGCTGCAGTCGCTGTTTTTCTGCCAGCAGGTACCTGGAATGAGAAGGTGCATAATCTTTTCAGTACTGTGTCTTGGCATCAGAGAATGCTGCATGCTGATATGTATATATGTACGAAGAAGTTACTGAATGCGTAAGCTATCAAAGATCATAAATCCACAGTGAGTTAAGGCTGCTTAAATGTTCATGTTTCATGGGCTAGTCGATCCAATACCTTAATCAACTAACAGCCATCTAACATTGAAGAAAGTCTGCAGACAAACGATTTGCTGTGGAACCCCCATTTTGAGACCTCCAAACACATATGATAAGAAAATCAGGTCTTCATAAGGAGGAGGTATAAGTCTAAAAATGGGAGTACATTTACAGAAGTTCTGAACAGGAGATCTGAAAAAGATGGGTCTTTAAAGGGAGGACGTCTTAATTGGGGGGGGGGGGGGGGGGGCTTAAAAGGGTGGTTTCACTGTATTACAAATGAATTTCTGAACATATACTATTTTGCAAAAAGATGTTTTGGTCTTTTTCTCATTAGATTATGGATATCTCTAAAACCACTCACCTATTCAACAACAAAAAAGTGCATTTTCAGAGTACTTCAGTACGTTTTTTTCTGTATTTCCTCTACAACCCATGAACATGTACAGTGTTACAAGTTACAAACCAAAACAAAAAAAGACAAAATAAAATGAATCACTCACTTGTACTGCATCGCCTTCTCATGCTGCTGGTCAGAGAATTCTTTGGTGCGTTTAGTGATAACCTCTGTGATCACCATCTTGGGGGCAGGGCTCAGGGGAGGGCCTGTGTGAAGTAAACAGATTACGTTGCACATTCACGTTTGAGTTGTGGTGTTGTTGCTGTTGTCTTATTATTGCTATTGTTGTTGCTGTTGTCTTATTATTGCTGTTGTTGTTGCTGTTGTCTTATTATTGGTATTGTTGTTGCTGTTGTCTTATTATTGCTATTGTTGTTGCTGTTGTCTTATTTTGATGTTGTTGCTGTTGTCTTATTATTGCTATTGTTGTTGCTGTTGTCTTATTATTGCTATTGTTGTTGCTGTTGTCTTATTATTGCTATTGTTGTTGCTGTTGTCTTATTATTGCTATTGTTGTTGCTGTTGTCTTATTATTGCTATTGTTGTTGCCAGTTTCGTTGTTTACTGTAATTACAGTATCTGCTTTGAAATCTTCTCCCTGCCGTTTTGTTATTAAAAAAAGGAATTTTCTACAGTATTATCAATATTATAGACCCAACAATTAATGTAGCACCAAAAGCCTACCCCTCATTGTCTCACTTGTAAAATTTAGGTTTGCTGGTTAACAATAATATCTTTGCAGTTCAGGACACATTCCTATAATTATAAAGACACAATTCAATCAAACTCAAGGATAACATGTGATTGTGAGTGTTCATTGGATTCTGAAATCGGACACAATAAATTTGATTTGCTTTATACTCATTACTGGCATGGTGTTAAATGATTAAAACAATATATATTTGAAGATTTCTAAAAAAAAACCACAGATTTATCAGATTAATTTCATCATCATCACCACCACAATGCACCACTCTGAGAATACACACTATCTATTCACACAATAGAGAGGAAAGGTAGACTTTCTTGTCTGTAAAACAAAAATCCTAAATGAAAGAATACGGATTTAAATATGGTAATCAGTCTGATAACATATCTGCAAATATAAAATAAAATAAAATGAGACACTTACTTGGTTTTGTGTAGATTCTTTCCAGTTCATCTTGCAAAACCATGTTCCGAGCAGTCAACTTTTCCTTCACACAAAAATAATGCCAAAGTTTACCTCACTCATTATCCTAGTGGACTGATAATGAACTGTTCGAACATGTATACACACACCTACACCCTTTCCCTCCCTCTCTGACAGTGCTCTATTTGCATTTCAAATGCTGCCGAGTAACTTGAATTCCATAATTTGTCAATTTCTGCTATCTACGTATGTTACATGTACTGACCAACAGCACACTTCTCACAAAGCATAACCTTCAGCAGTGATCGAGGTACCACTTCCAGAAACAGCTGCTGCATACCAGAGAAATACATCCGGACAAAAAAAATACACGCGCAAATATATTTTTGCACACGTTCCATAACATTTTATTATGTTAAACGTAGAAGACTCAGAAACTCAGATAATGTAGAAGAAGGATATAAACAGAGAACACTCAATAAGTCCTTGCAGCAGTCAGCTGAACTTGTTTTGCTGAAACCACTGAAAGAAAGTAACTGAACAAGATCGAACAAAACTCACAATCTGTCGTTCAGCTCGTAGCCGCTGAGTATCCTCAACATTCTCCATCTGCTGGCGAATCTTTACGTTCTCTTCTATTTTTCCGTCAACGTTAGCGATTTCTTCCTTCAGTTTGTTCAAGAACCTCTCCTGCAGTTTGTACGTGTCCCTCGGAAGATGAATATCTCCCATCATTTTGAAAGGTCTGCACATGTGTGATAATCAGGATTGAATTTGAAGTCTTATTCTTAATTCTGTCTGCTTTTTTCAGCTTGCTTAAACATTTTTAAAATTAAGAAAATCAAACTTACACTGCCTTTGAAATAGGTTTACTGCCATTTTGATTGTGTTTTTTTTAAAACATTTTTCAAAATAATTAAATAGAAAAACACACCAAAAAACATCAAAATTATATATACAGATCAATTCTCAGTCTAACGCACAGTAAGTAAAAATAACAATACCAATAAAAACAAGAACAAATTGTTTAAATCAAATGTATACAATGGCTATGCAGTAAGTTCAACATTCATGATTAAAATAAATCAACCATTTCTTCCTTGCGTTGAAACGGTTTAAGCACATACAAAAATGCATGCCACTTCTATGCAACCTACCAACATTTGTGCTGGCAATTTCGTTCTTTTTGACTGTTCTTCTTTCTCTTTTCTTCCATGTGAACCACCAATATAAAAAATGTATCCTAAAGTTTCCAATGAATAAAGCTGGCTCTTGGTGAGCATTTCTTCTGCTTTCCCATCGTCCAGTTTAAACCAGACTAGCTTGATCACAAAATGGCCAGGAACGGTAGTCAACGACTGTGAATAGGGGCGCGTGCACTGAAGACGCTGCCATTCAATACACATATTTCTTTTCATCTCTGACACAATCGCACATTCACGGGTCGGGAAACGCAATTTGCCAACAGATTAGAAGCAATCCTACCTTTATCTTGCTATCTTGGATCAAATAAAAGTGGTAAAATGTTGAGTTCCTGCACAAAATGTGCATACATGAGAAAGCCAGGGGTCTGCCGTCATCTTTCTAGGAGATATAGCGTCAAAACGCAGAGCGACACTCTTTCGCTTGAAGAAGGTCCGCCATATCTAAACAACTTTCATTGCCACAGAGTTTTTAAGTGTGCTCAATGTTGATTGGTCAAAATGGAGGTGAAAGGTCAGCAAAGGGCAGAGAAGAATGAGTAGAAAGGCAGTAAAAGCTAACTAATTACTGCGTGACCATGCGCGACCTCAAACTAAAGCTGTTACATATGATTTTACGTGTACTTGTAATATTTTTGTTGTTCTAGTATCTCAATAGTATTTTCTTACGTTCAGACAAGTTTTACGCCATAGAAATGTAAATGCTTCAGTTTAGGATCGCGCGTGGTTGCGCAGTAATTAGTCAGACCAAAGGCAGCTATCTCCAGAGTAACTTCCCTTACATTGTGTTTCACAATGGAGTGCAAGTTTCTACTGTGAGTTGAACATTATTACAGTATTTATCAATTTCTGATTAGAGTACGATTAATATGAAACAATTTGGATCTCATCTTTGATATCTAAGACGGACAATTCCCAACTTATGTGCGTCCTAAAAAGACTCGATCTGTTTCTCGAGGGCCAGATGCAAAACAGTATTCCTATGCTTATTCTCTTACCCTTGTAAAATAAAGAATTGTCATTGTCATTGTCTCTGATCTCTCTCTCTCTCTCTCTCTCTCTCTCTCTCTCTCTTTTTGTTTTTGTTTTTGTTTTGTTTTGTTTTTGATCTCATGCTGTAGAAGGGACAGTCATTAAACTGCAGCTTGTAAAATTTTTATAACGATAGAACTGTGAGCTGAACAACTTTAACAGCTACTGAGCTAGTGCTTTAATATATACTTAAATTTGAATTAGATTGTGAGGAGTTATTTTCTTTTCAGCTCACTGCATACATCATGTGTCTTTTCAATTATATGTCAAGTGTAATAACAAGGTGTCATGCCTACTGACCGAATGCCTCTGACCAAATCCTATTGACCGAATGCCTACTGGCCGAATGCCTTTTAATTGAATGCCTACTGGCAGAATACCTACTGACCTATAAACTATATATATGTGTGTGTGTGTGTTTTCTGTTAGGTTTTAACTGAATGAGAGTGATAACTTGTGTGAATAATTATGTCATTGTGTAAGTGTGTGTGTGCACACGCGTGATTGCAACCTTACATCGCGAATAATCGTAAATAGTAACACACACTCACACCTACAAACACACAATCACACACACACACACACACACACACACACACACACACACACACACACACACACACACACACACACACACACACACACACACACACACACACACACACACACACCATGGAAGCTATAATAACAATACTTTTTATCTTCAACAGGTTGTTCCATTGACACCAATCAACACAGCTAATGATAAAAGGATCCATGCATTCATGGGTCGATCCATAGCACTGATCTGCACTAGCTGTACACTAGTCAGTCAGGCTCAATTCCAGACCACAATTAATGGTTTGAACCACCAGCAAGTCAAGCAGAAGATGATTCTCAAGGAACATATAAGTGAACAAACTTTTATCATGGGCGTTCTGATCTTCTAGAATATACTGTACCAATTGAGTGTGTGACTTTGTGTGGCAAGCGTGGCCTGCCTTTGATGACCAGGGTGCAGTGAAGTGGTAATTACTGCAGAATATATATGTCGTATCCATTCTGTACAATTTGCGCATTATGTACAATGAGCAGCATATCTTGCACTTTGTATACAATGAGCAACAAGTTTTGCTCATTGTATACAATGAGCAAAACTGTTGCCCATTGTAAACATTGAGCAAGACCATAAAGTTGCACATTGTATACAATGTGCACCGAGTGAGCAAGATTGTTGAATGGCGTTCAAGCTACACTGATAATGAATCATAGTGAATGGTTGAATGGAATATGTGAGCAAAGTGTTCAAATAACGATGTTTGTTATGTTTAAGCATTGTTTTAATTTCAGTTCGCTAAAACTATACAGTGCATTAGGAATTTAATTATTGTAAATTAATTAAACAATAAAAACAAATACAACAAATAATGTTGTTTCAACACACGCACACACACATAACATTCGTTCATAATAACGCTCACATTGTCATGTCATTGCTAATGAGAGCGTCGTTTTCACCGCCTTTCACGCTTTTGCTAATAACGCTCATGTTTTCATGTCACGCTAAAACATTGAAACAACGACAACAACGTACCACAGAGGTCACCTGCTTCTTTTTTAAGCATGATGGTTCTTGCATTTAGCAGATCGGGGGTGGCAATGAGAAGTACATTGAAGCCGAGCTTTGAAGCATTTGCATTTGTTTGTTGTGCATACTCCGAGGCAGTTACATTTAGCGTAGCCTTGGCCGTGTCCACGGCTGGTTGCGATGGCGGCCTCTCTGACTGATTTCGTCTTGTTCCGGTTTTCTTCTGGAATGTCATCTTGGGTGAATAACCTGCTCTCGTTGATTTCGAACTGGTTTCGACTGAATTCCGAGTTTCAGTTGTCGAACTCTTTCCGTCATGGTGGTAAGGTCTTCCTGTGTGAACCACTTCACATGGCCAACACTTTGACGTTGCACTTCTGCATCAAACTTAGTTCGATTTTGATCCATGGTGGTCGCGTTCCATCGCCGGGCAGACTGACACTGACACCGAAACTAAAATACTGAAAGAAAGAGAGTGGACAGACAATCCAAACAATTTCAAACACGAGTTCGGTTCAGTCCTATTTGGTCAAAATCGCACGTAGTTTGCAAGATCGTTATTTGAACCCTTTACTCACAAATAGAAAAATTGTGAAAGGCGGTGAAAACGACGCTCTCATTAGCTGACGTTGTTGTTTCTATCTCTTACTTTTAGCATGACATGACAATGTGAGCGTTATTATAAACGAATGTTATGTGTGTGTGCGTGTGTTGAAACAACATTAATTGTTGTATTTGTTTTTATTGTTTAATTAAAGGGGCAGTCAACAGGTTGCTGTCGTTTCATGTTTTCGGGCCAAAAAGAGATTGCTTACTCTTTATTCTTTACTCTAGGTAAATGTAACAAAACATATATTTAAAAAAAAAGAAAAGACTTTGAATATTTTTTTGAAAAAATTGTTTTGGATTTTTCGTTCCATTCTTTTTTTTTATCACATGCACGCCAGTTCAAAACGCCGAAAGCAAAAAAAAAAAAAAACGCATGCATATTGGTCAAATTTGAAGCGAGTTACGGCCGTTTTAAAATAAAAAATATGACGTCCTTCTACTTCCACTACAAAGTTAAATGTTATTTCCAGCCAAACTAACAGCGCTATCGATGTGCGGTTTCACTAAAGTGGTTCCTATACATCAAAGAATTTTTTAAAACAAAGTTGTTTTTAGCTGTTTTCTGCCCTTTTAATTTACAATAATTAAATTCTTAATACACTGTTTAGTTTTAGCGAAATGAGAATTAAAACAACGCTTAAACATAACAAACATCGTTATTTGAACACTTTACCATTCACTATGATTCATATATCAGTGTAGCTTGAACGTCATTCAACAATCTTGCTCACTCGGTGCACATTGTATACAATGTGCAACTTTATGGTCTTGCTCATTGTATACAATGGGCAACAGTTTTGCTCATTGTATACAATGAGCAAAACTTGTTGCTCATTGTATACAATGAGCACGATATGCTGCTCATTGTACATAATGCGCAAATTTTACAGAATGGATACGACATATATATAGGCTGACAGGATGGGAGTACAAGGTCTGTGGCAGCTGCTTCATCCCGCAGGAAAACCTGTTTCACCCTCTTCGCTGGAAGGCAAAGTTCTTGCTGTTGGTATCCTTTTTGGTAAAAAATGTGCAGGTGGTTGCAAATGTTTTTGTGCTGACAATGGATGTAAACGTTGAAGACTTTTTGGCGTGTGTGTGTATAAGTATCATTGTGTGTGTGTGTGTGTGGCTTTATTTATGTGGGTGTTTTTTCAAAGTTAAGGGGTTACACAAATTCTTTTTGAACAAATTGAAATTGTGGTGATGTACAGTGTATTACATGTAGACTAGACTAACTTTGTAAAACTACTATTAACCCTACCTTCTCTTTTTTTTCATGTGTTAATTATTTAGGTTTTAATTTCAGATTCAAGGTTTATTGGAATTTAATTCGACTCAAGACAGAATGACCTTTTTCTGTTTCTTTATTCTGATTCTGAAATGGCCGTTCACAGTTTACTGAGCATGAAACAGAAAGAAGTATGTCTTCAGTCAAAGTTCAGTAATGACAGTGATTTGGTAAAGTTAAAAGTTTGACCTACTTCCTACTTGTATGGCGAAATGCAGTTTAAAGGGTATAAATCACAGCACATAAAATAAAAACCTTAACCAGCTTGAGATATCAGCATATGGCTGCACCAGACGATGAAGGGGATGCGTGACAAGGACGGCAACCCACTGCCAAACGCACATCTTCAGGGTCTCTTCTCCAGGGTCTGCAAGCTGCTCTTTTACCGCATCCGGCCCGTCTTCGTTTTCGATGGTGGGGTGCCGGCTTTGAAGAAGAAGACACTGGTAAGTTTGGGGCTTGAGGGATTGCAGCCAATGCAGGTGATCCTATCTATCTTATTACACCCCCGGTATAGGGGTGTGTATAGGTTTCACTCGATGTGTTTGTGTGTTTGTGGCGGTGTTTGTGTTCGCAAGTAGATCTCAAGAATGAACGGACCGATCGTCACCAAACTTGGTGAACAGGTTCTATACATTCCTGAGACAGTCCTTACAAAAATTGGGACCAGTCAAACACACGGTTAGGGAGTTATTGGTGGATTAAAATTATACAACGACCTATAGACGGACACCCCCGTTGGTCAAAGGGAAATAACCATTCTCACTGCCACCAACTGAGAAGGTTATTTCCCTTGACGGGGGTGTTTTTCCTATCAGAGGAATTTCTTGTTTTGCTTGTTTCTTCATATAAATGAGGTTTTTGTTTTGGGTATTTTTAAGTGGGATAAGAAAAACTTTATTTTGTTTTGTGCTTTTTAAACATAAAAAGGGGGTGGGGGGGGGGGGGGGGGGGGTGGGGAATAAAGAACTAAAGTTAAAAAAAATCAAACAGACAAAACTTTATGAACAAAAGAAACAAAAACAGGCTGAGAAGAAAAACTAGGCCCACTCCTTAAGTGTAAACTTCATTCTCTCTCTCTCTCTCTCTCTCTCTCTCTCTCTCTCTCTCTCTCTCTCTCTCTCTCTCTCTCTCTCTCTCTCTCTCTCTCTCTCTCTCTCTCTTCTCTCTCTCTCTCACACACTCAGTCTCTCTCTCTCTCTCTCTCTCTCTCTCTCTCTCTCTCTCTCTCTCTCTCTCTCTTATATATTTCATTTGTACGAGTATATTCACGCACAGTAAGATATTAGATGAACCCAAACATCTATAACACTTCATGCTGTAATCTAATTTCAGGCTGCTCGCAGAGAGCGTAAGGAGAACATCGACAAGGAGAAGGGGCACACAAGTCAGAAGATTCTGCAGAACCTGTTGAAGAGCCACGCTGTGAAGGGTGTGACAGGGGACAGAACTGAGCACATCAGTCTTCCTGCGAAGCCTGGCGCCGAGGCTGACATCTACCAGTTGCCTCCCTTGCCTGAAGTGGACAAAGGGTTGGTTTCTTGGGCTTTTTTGGTTTTTAATCTCTGTCTCTTTCTTTCGTTCTATTCATTTTCTATGTCTCTGTGTCTCATACAGTTCTAATTTATTAATCAAAAAACAAGAGTTGTAGGTTATTGGAATGTGTAATTATTGACAAAACAAAAGGTTACATGAGTGTTTGTCTGTCTGTCTACCCAACAGACCACTGGGTTGACGTACTTTATCCTACATACGTGAGAGAGACACCCGTGAGATAATAATCGTTCAAATCACACGTGTGTATATCATGTAAATGAGGTCATGTCAAGCAAGTCTGGCAGGGACCTGTTTTTCCACTGCTTATGATGCCAAAGTCACCGAGACAAACGTCATTATAGAAACACAAATTGCGCTCGCTAATTACCCTCGATGAATCTTTAGAACTAACACGTCATGCCACACTTTCAGAGTGACGTTTCTTTGCTTTGACGTAATAGATTGCGCGAGGCTTTAGAAGAGATCGAGGTTCTAAAACAAGCGTCTTCAATTTAGCTGCCCCGAATGCAGGACATTTTCAGTAAAATACACGCAAGTACAGTATGTAGGATAAACAGAATACTACATGGCTTGCTGTTCCGTACCAGATTTACACTCGTTGCTTTTTCAAATAGTGAACAGCTCGCTTTCGCTCGCAGTTCAATATTTAAAAAAACAACTCGTGTAAATCTGGTACGACACAGCAAGCCATGTAGTATTCTCTATGTAAATGTTACATATTGGTTTTGTCAGTAATGTTCCAATTACCTACAATTCTTGTGTTTTGATTCTGAATTTTGCAATGTAATCAGTCTATCTGTTTTTGGAGTTCTAATTAATTATCAATGTCAAACTGACAATGTTAATGTACATTTATATACATATATGCGTGGCATGGCTGCACATGATTGTGTTTTGAACTGCTTGAGAATATCTCATTGTTGCCAGTTTGTCGCTGTAGCCATACGTTCAAGTGCTCATTTTAAACATTATATGCAATTGAAATGTTATGTGCAGGTCAAAAGATCCAGTAGAAAATGGTGCTGCTTGGGAATGGGAGGCCGAGGAAGACCTGTTTGACCATCACAGAAATCTTGTCCATTCTTATCAGGTAAAATTGTCAAGCACAAATTTGCTGTGAAATCAGAGATATTGTTAACTGAAAAATGACTGTCTTTGATGTGGGTTTAGAATGCTGTGAAAAAAGGGATTCTACAGACTGAAGCGTTAACTTTCCATCACTGTCATTAAAAAAACCAAAATTCTCCACCTGGGACAAAGCAGAATTATTAGGTCAAAATCTGTTTGCGAAAAACAACGTACATCAGTACTTGCACTCAAATTACTGAGGTTCATAGACGCTGTCTCTTTGTTAATACCTTTTTTTATTTACCTTCTTGCATTGATGGAATTTGTTAGCAGATCTGTGTAAAGCGCTTTTTCTGTCAGTCTTAAAGTGGGTGATTGAGTTTTTAAAACATATTAAAGACCCATTTTTGGTGACAAATTTCAAACATTTCTCCATTTTGTGACCCCCTGTTCCCGGGAGTATAACACCACCACCCCCCCCCCCCCCCCCCAAACCCTTCCCAAAGTAAGCTTTTTTATTTTTACCCCAGTTCAATCTCTCTTACTGTCAAAACTAATTTTATCTCTGTTTTCCAGGATGACTTTCAGAATTTGGATGACATTGACTTTGACTCGAAGGAATTCAAGTCCTTGCCGGCGGAGATCCGTCATGAGATCCTGATGGAGATGAAGGAGCAGAGAAGAGAGAACGCTTTGGCTCGCATCGCAATCATGCCAGAGGTAAGCAGATTGGCTCATTCTTTTCTTTGAGACGCTGTGCAAATTTGAGTGCATAAATGCATTTATTGTAAGGAAATGGTTGTGTTTTTGTCTTGAAATGTTATTTTAATTTCTGCGTGTAAAAACGCAAGTGTTTGATGCATGTATACTTTGAATAATACTGTCAGGACTTCTCTGAGAATAATCATGAAAAGTTATGCTGCTGCTGAACATGCAGACGAAACAGACAGGCTGAAGAAAACTTTGTTGTGTTCTTTGTTTACAAATTTGCTTTTAAAATGGATTTGTAATCTTTACTTCTTCTTCTTCTTCGTGGATTTTTACATGTATGACCATTTTTACCCCGCTACTCACTGATTCAGGCAGCCATACGCCGCTCTCAGGGGAATAATCTTTACTGATTCGGTTACAGGAGTCGAAAGATTTCTCAGACTACCAGCTCAAGAAACTGATCAAGCAGAGCAGGCTGACGGGAAAAATTGAATCCCTCCGCAAAGAAATGAACCAGCAAGTATCAGGGGACATAACCTATGCCTTGGGAGACGACTATTACGGCGAAGTGGTTGAGGCGCAGCGGGTCGTGTCGGAAGACGCAGCGCACTACATCCTGATCAAGGGTCTCACACGCAAGCAACAAGATGCTGAGGCAGAACGATACAAAGCTAGGAAACTGTTGAAAGAGGAAAGGGAATCAGAGAGAAATCTTGACAAAAAGAAGATGGTGCTTGAAACTGTAGAGGAAGAGATTCCAGATGAAGAACTAGTTGCGAATGTCGATGAGTGGGAAAAAAGTGTTGTTGACGAGCAAACAGCAGCAGGAGGGAAGATTGTATCAGATGATGAAATGAGTGATGAAGACAAGGGGAAAAGTCGAAGAGAGAGGAGAGGAAAATCCTTGATGACGAGGAGTGGACTACGCAGTGTTGCCAAAAAGGGCAGAGGCAGGAAGACATCTGCCAGAAGACCCGTCATTTCAGACAATGAGGAAGATGAGGATATTGTTGATGTGTCAGAAGAGACAAAGACAAGTACTTCTTCAATCACAGACTGTATAAAGAAGGAGCCGTGTGAAGAGACAGAAATTACGGAACTGATCTCAAAAGATAGCAGTTGCAACAACAACGACCTGCACAATAAGGATGAGGAAGGGAATGGGCAAAACAGACCGTCAGATTTCAAAATTGAGAAAACTGATTCACCACTTACTGATGAAAAGGAAGGATATCATTCTACTGATGATAGGTGCAAGCTTCTGGAGAGCAGGAGTACAGATTCAGGAAATAGCCATTCACCCGATGAAGGGAAAACAGATTTTGCAGAAGAGGAGAGGGAGTTAGCAGAAACCAGAAACAGACTGTTGACAGAAGAGGAAGACTTGCTCAAAGCCAAAGAGGAAAAGATGGCTGCTTTGATGAAATCATTGGAGAAGAGAACGCAGGTCACAAAATCATCGCTGGCTGAGAGAAAACCTTCCGTAGAGGAACCCTCAGTAGATGATACGAGAGAAAAACTGATACATCAGGAGGAAGAACTGATGAAAGAGAAAGAAGCCAAAATGGCAGCCCTTCTCAAATCTTTGGAAAGACGCAAGCAACTTCAGTCAAAGTCAAATCCAATGGCTGTGAATTCTGATGAAAGAACAAACTCAGAATTTGTGCCTGAAAGGAGGGAAAATGCAAGAAATTGTGATCCAGACAAACTAGATTCTGAAGATGAAACACAGAAGCCTGAAGCCGGGCAAGATTCTCGTGGATTTTTGGAAGATGTTGTGGAACTAGAAAAGCGAACTGTTCTGAGAAAATCCAAAAGGCAGCAGCTGAAAAATGCGTCCTCATCAGAACCAAAGTCTTCATCGTCGTTGTCATCAACCAAGTCCTCAGCATTTCCTTCACTGACAGTAAACTACCTTGAGGATGTCGAATCTATGCTGGAACCAGACTCAAATGGAACAGCTGAATCCAACAAGGCTCATGCAGAAACAAACATGAACAACACTTCAGAAACAAGAGAAAAAACACAGCCAAACTTGGCAACTAAAAACACTAAAGACTTTGATACAGAAGAAGTGGAGGAAACAAAGTTCTTTAGTCGTACTAAAGTTATGGAAAAAAGTGAAGGTTGTAAGAATCCTGAGGGGATATTTGTGACTGCAGATAGCGTGTTAGCTAAAGAGTCTGCAAGTTCTCTGAGAGCGCCTAAGAGAAAACCAACGGGAAAGCTGGAGGAGCAGACTGTGGAAAAGAAAGTAAATACCGCACCCCCTCCTGTGATAGCTGCTCAGAATGAAGAGGAGGACTCAGAAGGTAAGGATTTGTGTGTGTAGGTGGGGGGAGGGGGGAGGGTTCACAGTTTGTCTGTGAATGTGTTAGCGCTAATGTGTCTGACCTCCCTGCCTGCATGTTTGTGTTTTTGTCTCCCTGTCTTTTATTTTGTCCGTATATTTATTTGTCTTTATGTCTATTTTTTTGTATCATTCTGTCTTAAAGGCATATTAACTCGATGAATATACACGCTAATTGCTTTACCAACAGCTGGAGACATGCTAAATTAAGTTCCCTGCAAAATATTGTGGTCTAGGACCCCTTAAATGTTGAGATATTTGAATTTTTATTTTGATCTAGATCGTCCTATTTATAGATTTGCCAACAGAGGGAACGTTGACGCAAGGGAAATAACTCCGCGTCTTTGTTGACATCCTCACTTTTTCAGAGGCTAGAACAAGCTGTAATGCATGTATATGGTCCGCGCATTGCGACATATCGTCATTATATGGCCTTATGATGCATTTGACATCGATTGTGGGCAAACTACACTTTGTAAACACGGGAGCGCGTACATATGCCTTTAACCTGTCTGTCAGTCTCCTAATCAAGAAAAATTTAGATTATCTGAAAGAAGGTAAAATTTGTACAAACTCTAGCCAGTTATTTCAGAATACTGTACATAATCATTGACCCCAGACCTGTTTACCCTTACGATTTTGGCGTAATTTATTACGATTTTCTGCAAAAAATACGCCATTCCGCTATCCGTGTCAAGACTACGATTTTCATAAATAAAAAAAATGTAAAAAAAAAAAATAAAAAAAAATATTTTATTTTTATTTTTTTTATCAATTCACATGTTTGGCATTGTTTTTTTCAATGGCAAAATGGGGTGAAAAAGCACAGCACTGAACAGAGATCATGTCTGTCTGATGAGACGCTGGAGAGCCTTATTCTAGGGGTGAAGTCTCGCCCTCACTCATTCGGCAAGCGCAAGTACAGTAGAGAAGCGCTTGACACACTGAAAAAGGCCTACTATGAGCAAAAGAAAAAGAATCAGTGATGCATGTGCTTTTGATGTGATCTTCTTTGAAATTATGATGACTACAAAAACTGACTGATGTGTTTTGTTTGTGAATGATGGATATATGTGCATGATTGCGTTTCGCAGACACAGTTGTCATGTGCGTTGTAATTGGCGACAAATGCTAGATGATTACTATTTTTGTGCCAGGATTACTATTTTTGGGGCTGAGCATTACTCCAAAACACTTATGAGGGTAAACAGGTCTGTGACCCTGGTTTTTCTTACATGCGTACATTGACCTTTTTTTTAAAACTTTTTTTCAGATGAGGGCTTCATGGAAATCACCATCGATCCTTCCAGAGCGCCAGACGATGATCTTTTCCCGGCCAGCATGTTTGTCACAGGAACAGATGCAATTGGCACAAAACAGCCTCAGAGTACTCGCTTCACCCCACTGGAAGCAAAAGGTTCCAGCGATGAAAATGAAGATGGTGAAGATGATGAAGAAGATAACAAGATCGATCAGACAGATGGAGAGGAGAGCGCAAGTGATGATGAAAGAGTACATTCTCCAGATATCAACCAAGAAGCCGGCATAGAAGTTGACTCAGATGTCCCTCAGTCTGGTAGTAAGATTACTAGGTCTCGTTCTGAAGAGGCGGCAGACCCTATCAAGGAAAGCCATGGAAACGGGTCTACAAGAATTGTTCGACATGAAAGTTTCAATTCAGAAGTGTCCATCCCTTCATTCGGGGAGGAGTCAGAAGCTGGCACAGAGCCTAGAGACGTTTCTGTTGAATTTGCAAAAGATGAAGAGATCCGCAACTTTACGAAAGGAGTCAACTCTCTGGTGAGCATTTGTTTTGAGTGGTTGTTTATTTTTACGTCTGTCTGTGTGTGTGTATGTGCATATGTTTATGTGTGTGTTCATGTTTGTCTGTGTGTTTGTCAGGCGAGAATGAATGTAAGAAATCATGTTTGCACCATGACAGTCTGTTCACATGTCTACAGTTGTGTTTTTGAAGGCTTTATTCCGTTCTGCTGCATATGCAGTTTGTAAAACATGTCCTACATTAACAACAGCTGCTTGTTTCTTTCTTTCTTTCTTTCTTTTCTTTCTTTTCAACGTTTTATTTGTCATTTGGCAACCTTTTGTTTGAGCAGGAAATTAAGACTTCTTTTTTATGAGTTCAAATGTTCATAGCAGAATCCAACCTTATTGTCTGTCTTTCCTCAGGGTGACCTCTATGACCTTCAACGAGGCCTTGCAGCTGAGCGACAGGCCTTGACGTCAGAAATGGGACGGCAAGCCAGGCTTGGAAAATCCATCACGGAGCAGATTAATCTAGAGGCTCAGGTATGAGTTTTCTGGTACTTTGTCTGTGACTGTGTTTACCATTTCAATCTCTGTGTGTATGTGTGTGTGTGTGTGTGTGTGTGTGTGTGTGTGTGTGTGGCCATGCATGCATTTGTTTTTGTCTGTTTATCTCTGTCTGTTTTGCCTGTGTGTGTGCTCAAGTGTGTGTGTGTGTGTGTGTGTATGTGTGTGTGTGTGTGTGTGTGTGTGTGTGTGTGTGTGTGTGTGTGTGTGTGTGGCCATGCATGCAATTGGTCTGTGTGTCTGTGTGTGTGCTCGTGTATAATTGTGAGACATAATACTTGCTATTGGTAACGATATCTTAATTGCTGACTGTCTTGCTGGCTTTCTTTCTTTTTTTTGTTTTTGTTACTTTGTGTGATTGCACACCTATTCCAAGCCTAAAGCGCGAGTCTTATAAATTTCAAAACCGTATGCAATCATGACCTTGACCGGTTTGTATTGATATTGACATTAGTGCTGACTTTCACATTTTTCTACACGGACTGTTGCAGCTGTTTGGTGTACCTTACAAGGTGAGTCCCATGGAGGCAGAGTCATTGTGCACATGACCTTGACTCGTTTGTACTGACTTTGACATATGGGGTAATTTTTTGTGCAGAAATTGTTGCTGCTGTGTGATGTGCCTTATGTGGTGAGTCCCATGGAGGCAGAGTTTGTGTGCACATGACCTTGACCTGTTTGTACTGACCTTGACACCTGGGCCTCTTTCTGCAGGAACTCTTGCAGCTGTTTGGTGTGCCTTACCTGGTGAGTCCCATGGAGGCAGAAAGTCATTGTGCACATGACCTTGACCTGTTTGTAATGACCTTGATATCCTTTTCTGCAGGAACTCTTGCAGCTGTTTGGTGTGCCTTATGTGGTGAGCCCGATGGAAGCAGAGTCTCAGTGCGCACAACTGGAGTTGTTGGGTCTCGCACAAGGAACCATAACCGACGACAGTGACTCCTGGCTGTTTGGCGCCTCTAACATCTACAAGAACTTCTTCAACCAGAGCAAATACGTGGAGTACTACTCTGCCAACGCCATATATCAAAGATTCTGTGAGTACTTTTTGCAGTGTGGCACATCAGAGTGAGTGCTACTGTGTGCTTTTTGTGTGTGCTTGTTTTGTTGAGTTGTTAGTTTTTTTTCTCATGAAAATTGAAAGACTTCAAAGAGTTTGAAACTAAAACTGGCTGAAGCACATGGAAGTAGACAGATATTAACCCTTACACTGGTGCAATTCCGTAACACATGTTACATAGCCACTGGTGAATTTACAGAAAGAAAAATAAAGAAAAACGGTCATATAGGTTTTCGCATCCATGGGAGGTAATCGGAACCGACCAAACAGACTGAGCCAGTAGCGCGACATATGTCGTGACAACCACGTGACAGTATACATAACGTAGCGCGACATATGTCGCGACAACCAGCATAAGGGTTAAAAAGTAAAGACTGCATTTGATTTGTTTGTATGTCATTGCGAGGTTGGGAAGAGGCGGTGATGAAGCAATTGTGTGAGGTTTAGGCGATTTAAAGGTTGGGAACGTTAATGTTGGAAGCAAGAAAACATTCCTCCTATCTTATACACTCTAATGTTACATGGGGCTGGTCGGTAACTGGGTCAGCAGCACACTGGCTTTGTAATCGTCGTCACTGTTAGTGTGAGGTTGAGGCCCAAGTATGGTGGGGAATTCTTCTGTATTTCCCAGAATCAGCATTTAGTGCAGACACTGAGGGGATTGAATCATACAACCCTTATGTGCAAGAGCACGCAAAATATTACAGATTTCAAGTTTCCAGCGGAAGTCTGGGGATTTGGAAACAAACTGATACCCAGCAGGCACATTCTTGAAGAAGGCATTATGCTGCTGAAGTGGCAGGGTAAATAATTGTGTGGCATGCAAAACTATCACCATAGGGTGACCCTGAAAGTGAAAAACTCAGGAACGCAGAAAAAGAAGAACACTGTAACAGTGTAAGAAAATCAACTCTGACTTTATCAGCAGACTCTGAACAGCGTGGATTTTTCTTGGGGAAAAAAAGGACACTAATGCCAATGACAGTGTCGCGACATGTGAATTCCACAGCTTGACTAAGTGTAATAATTTTTCTCAATGCAACTAGCCAACTTGTTTTCTTTTGACAGGTCTGGATCGGCGGAAGCTGATCAACATTGCACTGCTGTGCGGCAGCGACTACACACCAGGGATAGCCGGGGTGGGGCCCGTCAGAGCCATGGAGGTGCTGGCTGAGTTCCCTGGAGATGGGCTGGAGGGACTCAGAGCGTTCAGGTGTGTCAATGAGTACGGTCAATGAGTATTATATAAAGACATGTGAACTACAGGGTGACCCCCCCAAAAAAGTACCCTAACAAAACGTCATAAATTGAACAAGAAGAACACTGCCACCAGGAAGCCAGAACAGATCACTGGCCACAAGGTGCCATACTGCAGGAGCAACTCTGGGGCACCAAAGACTCCCTGATCCTGACCACTAGCTTTATTCAAGCTACAAAACTTGAAGTCTGACCTGAGGCCAAAAATCCTGGAACGCCGAAGAAGAAGAAGAAGAACAAAAATAAAGCAATCTTCATAAAATTTATTTACACACACAAGTAGCCTCTGCATGATTTGCACAGAAAATTTTAGCGTTCTAGCTTGTCTTTCAGGAAAGTTATGCTCATTCTACAGAACATGCTCCAAATGGCCTCCACCGGATTTAAATCCCCCAGATTTCTATCTTTGGGGGTTCCTGAAAGACAACGTCTACAGGAACAACCCACAGACAATCACAGAACTCAAGAGAGCCATCACAACAACCATTCGCGGAATCTCGCGACAGGAGTGTGTGCGGGTGATTGATAACTTTGCGCGGCGAGTTCAAGTTTGCCTGCAGCGGCGCGGAGGCCATTTGGAGCATGTTCTGTAGAATGAGCATAACTTTCCTGAAAGACAAGCTAGAACGCTAAAATTTTCTGTGCAAATAATGCAGAGGCTACTTGTGTGTGTACATACATGTTATGAAGATTGCTTTATTTTTGTTCAATTTATGACGTTTTGTTTGGGTGCTCTTTTTTGGGGGGGTCACCCTGTACTAGAAACTAAAGTTTTGATTTTACAGTACAGTGAAAGTACAGTGGAACCTCTCCTTTGAGATCTCCAAAAATCTGAGAAAATCAGATCTTAAAAAGGAGGGAGTCTTCTTCTTCTTCTGCATTCGTGGGCTAAAACTCCCAGGTACACTCGTGTTTTTTGCACGAGTGGAATTTTACAAGTATGACTGTTTTTTACCCCGCCATTTAGGCAGCCATACCCCATTTTCGGAGGAAGCATGCTGGGTATTTTCATGTTTCTATAACCCACCGAACTCTGACATGGATTACAGGATCTTTTTCGTGCGCACTTGGTCTTGTGCTTGTGTGTGTACACACGGGGGTGTTCGGACACCGAGGAGAGTCTGCACACAAAGTTGACTCTGAGTCTAAATAAATTTCTCGCCGAACGTGGGGACGAACTCACGCTGACAGCGGCCAACTGGATACAAATCCAGCGCGCTACCGACTGAGCTACATCCCCGCCCCGGAGGGAGTCTTAAATCGGGGGGTCTTAAAAAGGGGGGGGGTTGTGCCACTGTATTGTAAAGACATGAACTTCTAGAAATAAAAATTTGAATTTTCTGTGACTCCTTTGATGGCAGTAATAAAAGTATATGCACGATAAACATATTATTATTAATCAGCTTAATGCCTCTGGTCTCTTGTAGTTATCATCATAAAAAATGAATTTACATTGGAAATCGTGTGTCGACTACACTATACTTATAATAAAATGCAAGTGCGATGACCAGAACTGGGAACCCATACGATTTCACCGTATTTTGTACGCATGATTGTCTAGAATACGATCAGTACGGTCAGTGGATGATAAATACGACGAGAAAAATTCCTAGGCTACTTTTCTTCACAAACGCACCCCGAAGCCGATCCAGTATTTTGACACATGATTACAGTTTTTGTCAGTAAACATTGAAAGAAGCATTTGTTTTAAATGTTTCGGTAAACTTAATTTACTGTGCGAAGGACGCATGCGAAGCATGTTTGAATCATAGATGTTAAATGCTGTGTGGAGTACGCTCATTTTTCTGAAAATACACAAGTTTGTTTGAGAATACTCCAAGTGCAAAACAGGGGTTCCCAGATCTGGATGACACTTATAATCGTCTTTGTTTCTTGTGAAGGCTGCAAAGACAATATATGTAGGTTGAACATGTACCATAAGAAATTTGGTTTTTGCAATGTTCTGAATTCACCCCATATTCTTTAATGGTGAGAATGAACATTTTCACAGAAGAGGGACTGAAAATGTTTATTTTTTTAGCTTTGCAATGACTTCTATTGCCTGCTACGATTGTGTATGAGCAAGAACAAGACAGAAATTAAAAGAGAGACAAAGACTCGAACAGGTAATCAAAGTAGAAACTTGAAAAAGGATAGATAAGTCTTAGCTGTCATCTGCATTTTTTCTTTCCTTTTCAGGGAATGGTGGGAAGACGCCAAGGATGGAATTTTGCCTCGCAATCAAGGCAAGGTCAGAAACAAGTTGCGGAATCTGGAGCTTCATGAAGGTAGGCTAATTTTCATTTATCAAGCGTTTGAATTGTCTGCCCTTTCTCATTAGCGGAGCACAGAAGAAACTTTGCATTGCATACGTGCTGTCCGGGATAGGTGTTATTTCCACCAGTTTAAGATAAGAAATCACTCAGTAAACTCATTTTGCACTACTTCAAATTTAATCATTTGAGAATATGCGTGAAAGTTTGAAGTCAAACGCATTGTTAATATGAAATTAATATGTAAGCGCCTAGGGCTATATCTAGATTAGGCGCATAAAAATGATCACAATAATAATAATAATTGTGTCTGTTTGGTGTGAACGTACCACAGACAGTTCCACTTTGAACCAACAGTACCCTGTCTAAAGGCGTGTTTCCTCTGGCAGGTTTTCCGAGTCGTCAGGTGGTGGAGGCCTACCTTCACCCGTCCGTCGACGAGTCTGAGGATGGCTTTACCTGGAGAATGCCTGACGTCGAGCGCCTCCAACAGTATCCTTGGAAACAACAACAATGACAACAACAACTACTACTACAACAATACCACCACAACAACTACAACAACAACACAACAACAAATTTATTTTATTTCTTTTCTTTCTTCGTTTACTGGTTTAGTTGTCAGTGTTTTAGACGGGCACAAACATGGTTTGCCTTTCTTGTGGAAGGTTCGGTGTTGGACTTTCAGCCACCCCTGGTGTGGGATAAGGGTGGAGTTGTTTTTTTAATCTCCCAGGTCAACTTTTGTACAGACCTGCAAGTGCCTTATCTCCCTTTGTGTGTACATGCAAGTGCAAGACCAAGTACCCCCAGAAAAGATCCTGTAATCCATGTCAGAGTTCGTTGGGTGATAGAAACACACAAAAAAACAGTATGTATTCATCGGAGTTGGAGTATGACTGCCTAAATGGTGGGGAAAAAACGGCTGTACATGTATAAGCCCATTCATTCCTATGAGTCTGGGTGGGAGTTGCAGCTCACGAATGCAGAAGAAGAAGGTTTTAGGTTTGGTGTTTTTAACTTTAAAAAAAATAATAAAGTGGTACCTGTGATGTCAATCAATCAATCAATATGAGGCTTATATCGCGCGTATTCCGTGGGTACAGTTCTAAGCGCAGGGATTTATTTTTTTAATTTTTTTATTTATTTATTTTTATTTTTTATTTTATGCAATTTATATCGCGCACATATTCAAGGCGCAGGGATTTATTTATGCCGTGTGAGATGGAATTTTTTTTACACAATACATCACGTATTTACATCGGCCAGCAGATCGCAGCCATTTCGGCGCATATCCTACTTTTCACGGCCTATTATTCCAAGTCACACGGGTATTTTGGTGGACATTTTTATCTATGCCTATACAATTTTGCCAGGAAAGACCCTTTTGTCAATCGTGGGATCTTTAACGTGCACACCCCAATGTAGTGTACACGAAGGGACCTCGGTTTTTCGTCTGATGTGAGGCCCCTCTGACGTGAGTACACCTTCCATGAAAGGAAGCCACCTTTTCTTCATCTGACTATTATCATTACCAAACTATACCTGTTATTAAAGGCCACCTGCAATGCAGGGACACTTTAGGCTGTCCAGAGGCAGGTGTTCTTTCATCACAGGTACCACTGTAACCGTAAAAGTAACCGAAGTAGCTGTTGATTGTGAAAGTGAAATGACCTTGCTTGTATTAAGAATGTCTGCAGAAAGGCAAACCCGCTGTGCTTTTATTTCCTTGACCCAATCTACAGATACGCCAAGAAAAAGTTTGGCTGGACAAGACAGAAAGCTGACGAGGCGCTAGAACCCATGATGAAGGAACTCACCAAGAAAATGGTCAGAAATCTCTCTGGTTTTTCTCTCTGTCTGTCTCTCTTTCTCTCTGTCTCTTTCTGTCTGCCTCTCAGTTGCCCACTTTTACACTTTCAAAAAGATCAACTGATGAACTTCAAATCTGGAAATGCCCCCTCCCCCCTCCTTCCCTCCTCCCCTCCTCCCCTCTTTCCCCTCTTTTCAAGACCTTCTTCTTCTTCTTCTGCGTTCGTGGGCTGAAACTCCCACGTACACTCGTGTTTTTTGCACGAGTGGAATTTTACGTGTATGACCGTTTTTTACCCCGCCATTTAGGCAGCCATACGCCGTTTTCGGAGGAAGCATGCTGGGTATTTTCGTGTTTCTATCACCCACCAAACTCTGACATGGATTACAGGATCTTTTTCGTGCGCACTTGGTCTTGTGCTTGCGTGTACACACGAGGGGTGTTCGGACACCGAGGAGAGTCTGGACACAAAGTTGACTCTGAGAAATAAATCTCTCGCCGAACGTGGGGACGAACTGACGCTGACAGCGGCCAACTAGATACAAATCCAGCGCGCTACCGACTGAGCTACATCCCCGCCCTTCAAGACCTTCAAAAACCTAAGAACATCAGCTCTGAAAGGAGAGAATGTTTTGAAAAGGGAGGTACATCTACAGACATGAAATGCAAATCTGGAAACATAGGGCTAGTGAAGGAAGGTAGTCTAAAAACGTGGGGTCTAAAAAAGGAGGTTCCGCTGTACATTATCAGGGGTGGGACTTTTTACCGCGAATCCGCGGATTTCCGCGGACACAGACACAACTGACGAGTTCTGCTGGAGTAATCTATTTTTCCGCGTCCCATTTCATCACAGTATCTAAAACTTGTTGACTGAATGATATGGAGAGAAGTGAAGATGGAACAGACGGAGAGAAGTGAAGATGGAACAGAACACTGGAGGCTTGAGAGTTAAATTGTGCCGACTGAAAACTCCTGATAACTTAACTAATAGTCATTTTGAGCTTCAATGCTTTGAATCATACTATTGCCAGTATTGGAGTAAGTATGCGCCATTACAATGTTACAATTGTTGTGTGAAAGTGTGTTTTTTGTTTGTTTGGGTGTTGTTGTTTTTTGTGGGTTTTTTTGGGGGGGAGTGAGGAGAATGTTTTTTTTTACCTGATCCAAATGAGTTGAATTTTAGTCTCAGAATGCCCCAGATTGCACAGATTTTAATGTACAATTTAAAAAAAATCGGGGGGGAAAAATCCGAACCCCCCATAAAAAAGGGATTTCCTCTTTTTTCATCACAAGAGAGTCCCACCCCTGATTATAAATGACTAACAGCATTTGTTTGATTTCACAGACGCAGGGCAGAATCCACAGTTACTTTCAACCGGAGAACTTCCTGCCTCCAAAACAAGTTCAAAGCAAGAGACTCCAGGCAGCGTTGGACAAATTCCAAGGCAGAGGCGACTCTGAATCTGAATCCGAGTCTGAGTCTGCTTCCCAGTCTGAGTCTGAAGAGTCTGATCCACCTTTGCCTGAACTTGGAGAGAGTGTCATCGACAAAGCCAACCAGATTCTGTCAGGATCCACAAGGGGTAGAGGTCGAGGGTCAAGAGGTCGAGGTGGGAAGAGGGGAGGTAAATCAGCAGGGCAGGAGGTCAAAGTTCAAGGCGGGAGAGGAAGGGGAGGTGGACAAGATCCGCAGCAAAGAGAGGTCGTAGGTCAAAGAGGGAGAGGAGGGAAACCACAGGCCAAGGTCCAAAAACAGACAAGAAAGGGGAGTAAGTCTGAAACGGAGAAATCCCCAGTTAGAACGCAGCGTGTGAGAGGGAGGGGGCGGGGGGCGGCACACATTCCCACGGCGGTCTCCAGACCAGCACAGCCCAGACAAGCTCTGCTCAGGGACGAGGTCAGTCTCTCAGAAAGCAGTTCCAGTGATGAAGACTCGGATGAACCGCAAACCAAAAAGCAGAAAATTCACCAAGGGCGACCTGTTTCGCATCCGCACACCAAACAAGATTCTGGGTCAGTGGCTGCAAAATCTACAGTTGCTAAGCAAAAAGGTTTGACACCTTTGACAACAACTAAAAGCATAAAGAAAAAGCCTGGAGGACCAAATGTTAAAAAAGTGGCTCCCGCCAAATACAGACCTGCGCCTGCGAAGCAGAAGGCTAAGGGGGAAGTTTTCAGCTGTGGCGCAAAAGCGCTGTCAGCCACAGGGGATCAGGCTGCTTTAAGAGATGCTTTGGGAGGTGACCTTGACCCCACAACAATGACCCTTGATGACCTTGGCAGTGATTTTAGTGATGATTGAGAAACAGAATGTTGAATAGTGTTTCTGTGCCTTTTATTCTTCTCAGGCAGCTGCAAGAAAGTGATATTTTGTATTGAAATGAAATGAATGAAGCTCATTAAAAAAATTGTACATTGTACGTTGTTTTGTTTTTTTGCATGGTTTACGTGTACGTACTTTACTCCCCGTCATAAAAAAAAATAGACAAATGTGTTTGTGTACAGATCTTGGTGATGAGGTCGTTTGTGTTAAAACCACTGATATCACAAAACAGGCCGTTCATTCCCCAACTATACAAGAGGTAGTACAGTATCTGTACAGTAGACAGGCATGGGAATTGTCCGCCGAAAGGCAAATTTCCGCCGAATTTTTTTTTGTTCCGCCGAAAAAGCAAAAATGTCCGCCGAAAAAATAAATGGGGGAGGCAAAAATCGTTCTGAAAACTGAATTTAATGGCAAACTTGGAGCTCAGATGACACCAAATTGCACAATTTGGGTTCTTTGGAGAACAATTTTAACGGGGAGGAATGCCCCCGGACCCCCCTAGTAAGGCTAGGCGCTTTGCGCCTTCGACTTTGATATTACTTATACATTTTCAGCCTTTTTTACTTTTTTCAATTCCCATGCCTGAGTAGAACATAAAACATAAACTCACACCCAAAATCAATTACACAAAAGCAAGATTCCCAATGTTTAAAATCAACAATTCTTCAGAACAGATAAAACTGGACAAGTTTTGCACATCAATCAAAAGAACAATTTTCTATCCAAAACAATCGGTTTCTGTCCACACACGCAAATCTTGAATGCATTGCCTTCCAACTTTGAGAGCGTTGTGTGCTAACATATTTTGTAAAATACACACTATTGAATATGGTGAGGAATGAATGGCCTTTGTACTAACATAACCGGTTTGAACATAAATGGCATCATGAAAAACACAGGCGCATATGCCCACGGTTTTTTTTATGATGGGTAGCATACATATCAGAATTTGTTGAGAGATGTGGTTGCAGACACAATGGTATCCATTTACTCTCTCTCTCTCTCTCTCTCTCTCTCTCTCTCTCTCTCTCTCTCTCTCTCTCTCTCTCTCTCTCTCTCTCTCTCTCTCTCTTATGATCGCTGATCGTTCGAGTTCCCAAACCCCACGTACCCTTTTGTAATGGACCCTGTGTTTACGCAAATAAACATTTTGACCTCTCTCTCTCTCTCTCTCTCTCTCTCTCTCTCTCTCTCTCTCTCTCTCTCTCTCTCTCTCTCTCTTCGAGTTCTCTCTCTCTCTCTCTCTCTTCGAGTTCTCTCTCTCTTCGAGTTCTCTCTCTCTTCGAGTTCTCTCACACACACACACACACACACACACACACACACACACACACACACACACAATATAATGAAGATTGCACTTTATTTTAACATGATCGCCATCAGTGAGGAATAAGGCTAGGCCTAATTCTTACAACCTGTTCTTACATCCAATGCCGAGTTCTAAGAAACAATACAAAAGGTCAAACATGAACTTCATTTTGCAAGGAAGAAGATTTCAGACTGGGCCTTTTCTTACAATCTGTCTTTGGGACGAACAAATACACAAAACAACAACAGCTATACAAATTATACTTAGACAAACAGAAACACTAAAGAAGCAAAGATTAAACTACAAACACTAATGAGAGAGGGCAAAAGAGATCAAATGAAAGAGTATTTTTCGAGTATTTTTCCCAGTGCGTCCCAGGACCCCCACTTTCACTTTTTAGAAGGTCCATTGACCCCCACTGCAGAATTTTAGAGGGTCCATTGACCCCCACTGCAGAATTTTAGAGGGTCCATTGACCCCCACTGCAGAATTTTAGAGGGTCCATTGACCCCCACTGCAGAATTTTAGAGGGTCCATTGACCCCCACTGCAGAATTTTAGAGGGTCCATTGACCCCCACTGCAGATTTTTAGAGGGTCCATTGACCCCCACTGCAAATTTTTAGAGGGTCCATTGACCCCCACTGCTCGGATTTTTAGAGGGTCCATTGACCCCCACTGCAGAATTTTAGAGGGTCCCAAGGGTCCAACAGCCGAAAAGTCCCTGTGTACTTATAAAACAGTGTGGTCAGATAAGCACTACCATCGAGCTTCTTTTTTTTTCAACCGGCAGCCCAGAGAAAGTGAGAGAGAGAGAGAGAGAGCAGCCTTGTTGCAACGCGCACATGTTTTTACCCGATGTGTATTGATTTGTGTCCACCGTGCTATAGTCGAAGGCAAAGTTTGAAGTTCACTCACTGCTCCACGGGTATCAGCAAACATGACGCCGAGACAAACTTTGGTACAACTTATGACGGGCCGGGACAGAGAGAGTGTATGGAAAGCCGTTTGGCTCATAACCATTACACGTGTAAAAAATGATTAGTACACGTGTAATAAATAATTAATACACGTGTAATTAATTATTAATACACGTGTAATAAAAATGTCATACACGTGTACGAAATGATTAAATACACGCGTAATAAACATTTCTTACACGTGCATGAAATATTTATTACACGTGTATTTAATCATTTCTTACACGTGTATGAAATATTTATTACACGTGTATTTAATCATAGCATAAGAAAAAAGATAAATTGCACGGGCAATAAGAAATAAATACACGTGTATTAATAATTTATTTCACGTGTATTTATGATTTATTACACGTGTAATGGTTATGAGCCAAACGGCTTTCCATAAGAGTGTGGGCATGTATAGTTGGCTGCTTGGTTATCATTGTTTATCGACTCTCCAGCAATCAACTTGTGCTAGTCGAGACCGATGTAAGTCTGTTTTGGGATGGAGGGTGCAGCAAGGGAGTGGGCTGAGTTAAAGGTACCATTCTCTGCACGTACATTATCATTTGTATTTGCGTGTGTACATAAAGAATGTTCATAAATAAAGAATAAAGAACCACATATCTGTCCAGGCTTTTTGCATAGGGCAAGAGCGTCTTCTAAATTACACACCTTCCAAAGATCTACAGTTTGGTTGCTTTATAAACACAGAAAAGGAACTTATTACAATTGAATTGATCTCATAAATGACCGTGACTGATGTCAAATCAGCACACACACAAACGCGCGCACACACACACAAACACGCTCGCACGTACGCACACACGCACACACACACAAACGCACACACATACATACACACATACACACACACGCACACACACGCACACACACACATACACACACACGCACGCACACACATACATACACACACATACGCACACACACACATACACACACACACACTCAACCCCCCCCACACACACACACACACACACACTGACACGCGCGCACAAACACACACACATACACACACACTAACACACACACGCACACACACACACACACATACACGCACAAGAATTCACCCTGTAATCAGTGTCAGAGTTCGGTGGGCTACAGAAACACGAAAATACCAAGCATGCATCCCCAAAAGCGGTGAATGGCTGCCATAATGGTAGTGGCCAGGCTATACATTTTGCATTGTGATATGTGTTCAAGTGGAAGAATTGCGTAATCCTGGTCCAACTTGAACACATACGACAATTAGGCAGCCATACACCGCTTTCGGAGGAAGCATGCTTGGTATTTTCGTGTTTCTGTAGCCCACAGAACTCTGACACTGATTACAGGATTTTGTCCGTGCGCACTAATTGGTCTTGTGCTTGCGTGTACACACGAAGTGGAATAAGGCAATAGCAGGTCTGCACATAAGTTGACCTGGGAGATCGGAAAGATCTTCACCCTTAAACCACTAGGGATTCGAACCCACGACCTTTCGCCGGTGTAACACGAGAAAATGACTCCCACGAGATTTTTACTCCGGAGTAAACATTTCGTGCGAAAAAGTTACTCCCTTTACGAAAAAGGCACTCCCCCATTTCACGAGAAAATTACTCCCCAAGACAGGTGAGTTCCGAGTAAACATTTCGTACAAAAATGTTACTCCCCTGACGAATAAATAACGAATAAATTACTTCACCCAAACACAAGCAATTTAACTTCCCATGCCAGGTGTACGACATTTTTACTCCCTTGTCCCCTGTTAGTCTTGGTGGTGGAAGGAGGGTAGCGCGACATTCGTGTGCGCGAGATCACTTATTGGCATTATCCCTTCGCCCGCATCCCATTTTTGCATACGATATTTTTACTGGAAGTAAAAAAAATGGGGAGTAAAAATTTCGTGGAGGGAGTAATTTTTTCGTGCCATGTGGAGTTCTTTTCTCGTACGAAAAGTGTACTCGGAGTAAGAATTTCGTACGAAATATTTACTCCGGAGTAAATTTTTCGTGGAGTAAAAATTTCGTGCAACACCGGCTTGGGAGGTCGGTGTCTTATTCACTAGGCCAAGGTACCTTTACGGTTAAGCAAGATGAGGGCGTTGGATGGGGTGAGGAGGTGAAGCGTGGAAGAGGGGAGGCTTTCAAGACAAAAACAACAAGTCGCGTAAGGCGAAAATACAACATTTAGTCAAGCTCAGTCGAACTCACAGACTGAAACTGAACGCATTGCATTTTTTCCGCAAGACCGTACACTCGAAGCATCGTCTGTCCACCGCTCGTGGCAAAGGCATGTGAAATTAACAATCCAGAAAAGCGCGGTAGCGGTTGCGCTGAGGAGGATAGGACGCTTTTTCTATATCTCTATTCTTTTTAACTCTCTGAGCGTGTTTTTAATCCAAACATATCATATCTATATGTTTTTGGAATCAGGAACCGACAAGGAATAAGATGAAATTGTTTTTAAATCGATTTCGGAAATTTAGTTTTAATCATAATTTTTATATTTTTAATTTTCAGAGCTTGTTTTTAATCCGAATATAACATTTTATACGAATTATACGTTTTTGGAATAAAAAAAATGATAAAGAATACGATAAACATAATTTTGAATCGTTTTATAAAAATAAAAAAATTATTTACAATTTTCAGATGTTTAATGACCAAAGTCATTAATTAATGTTTAAGCCTCCAAGCTGAAATGCAATACCTTCTTCTTCTTCTTCTTCTTCTGCGTTCGTGGACTGAAACTCCCACGTAAACTCGTGTTTTTTGCACGAGTGGAATTTTACGTGTATGACCGTTTTTTACCCCGCCATTTAGGCAGCCATACGCCGTTTTAGGAGGAAGCATGCTGGGTATTTTCGTGTTTCTATAACCCACCGAACTCTGACATGGATTACAGGATCTTTTTCGTGCGCACTTGGTCTTGTGCTTGCGTGTACACACGGGGGTGTTCGGACACCGAGGAGAGTCTGCACACAAAGTTGACTCTGAGAAATAAATCTCTCGCCGAACGTGGGGACGAACTCACGCTGACAGCGGCCAACTGGATACAAATCCAGCGCGCTACCGACTGAGCTACATCCCCGCCCCTAAATGCAATACCAAAGTCCGGCCTTCGTCGAAGATTGCTTGGCCAAAATTTCAATCAATTTGATTGAAAAATGAGGGAGTGACAGTGCCGCCTCAACTTTTACAAAATGCCGGATATGACGTCATCAAAGACATTTATCAAAAAAATGAAAAAAACGTCTGGGGATATACCCAGGAACTCTCATGACAAATTTCATAAAGATCGGTCCAGTAGTTTACTCTGAATCGCTCCATCGCTCTACACACAGACACACACACACACACACACACACACACACACACACACACACACACACACACACACACACACACACACATACACCACGACCCTCGTCTCGATTCCCCCCTCTACGTTAAAACATTTAGTCAAAACTTGACTGAATTTAAAAACCAAACAAAAACACCGCAGTTCTAATGAAATTTCGCAATGTCAAGTGTCGTGAGTGCACGGCAAATAAGGTAGCAAAGTTGTTAGATTTTTCGTGGCGTGCGCGTATATTGTCGTAACGGTGGAAATAGCAGCACCACCCACACCCCATATATTCAAGGCTATACCGAGCGTGCGCCGCCATATTTTTCTGCAACAGTCAGAATTAATGGCGGCGACACTAAAAGACACTTAGTACAGGTCTAAAATGGACTTACTGGCCTGCGAAGAAATTGTTTGAACACGTTCCAAAAAGTACGTATTTCGGCACGCGAGTTGGAGTTTTATAGTGTCTCACGAAAAAACCCTCTAATGTTTTTCAAGTGTATTGTTTGCTTTAAGTAGTTATGAATCCCTCAGTGTCTGCTCAATGTTTTCTATGAAAGAAGTTACACGTTGCAGAAACTGACAACAGTCTGTATAAACTGGCCTTGTTTTGTTTTGTTTTCTTTTTTTTCAAGAAGGTCAGTTTTGATGACATCGCTGTTGCTATTCGCAAATGAAGTCAGAACTACGCCAATGTAGTTACGATGTCAGAGGCTGAATGGGATCGCCATCACACATGCTGGATCCCCTCATGCGCTCACACACACACACACACACACACACACACACACACCATGCCCACGCACGCACGCACTCAAGCACGCAAACGCATGCACGCACTGATGCACCCACACACACACACTGACACACACACGCACGCACGCATGCACTCAAGCACGCAAACGCATGCACGCAGGCACGCACACACAAACACACACACACACACACGCACGTACACTGACACACACACACTCACACACACACACACACACACACACACACGCACTTCAATATATCACCTTTTTACATTTAGTCAAGTTTTGACTAAATGTTTTAACATATAGGGGGAATCGAGACGAGGGTCGTGGTGTATGTGTGTGTGTGTGTGTGTGTGTATGTGTGTGTGTGTGTGTGTGTGTGTGTGTGTGTGTGTCTGTCTGTCTGTCTGTCTGTCTGTCTGTCTGTCTGTGCGTGTGTGTGTGTAGAGCGATTCAGAGTAAACTACTGGACCGATCTCAAGTTATGAAATTTTACATGAGAGTTCCTGGGTATGATATCCCCAGACGTTTTTTTCTTTTTTTCGATAAATGTCTTTGATGACGTCATATCCGGCTTTTTGTAAAAGTTGAGGCGGCACTGTCACACCCTCATTTTTCAATCAAATTGATTGACATTTTGGCAAAGCAATCTTCGACGAAGGCCGGACTTTGGTATTGCATTTCAGCTTGGTGGCTTAAAATTAATTAATGACTTTGGTCATTAAAAATCTGAAAATTGTAATTAAAATAATTTTTTTATAAAACGTTCATCTTATTCTTCATCATTTTCTGATTCCAAAAACATATAAAAATGTTATATTCGGATTAAAAAAAAGCTCTGAAAATTTAAAAAATAAAAATTTCCGAAATCCGAAACAATTC
>NC_090257.1:10815325-10820325 GCF_037325665.1 Littorina saxatilis | reverse complement strand
CAAAGACAGAGACAGAGACAAAGACAGAGACAAAGACAAAGACAGAGACAGAGACAAAGACAGAGACAGAGACAGAGACAGAGACAGACAGAGAGATTTTCCGGACATTCTCACATCCGCATTTCAACATAACTCCGCTCTCAACCTAGTTTTGCCAACCTCATTCTCAGCTCAACCCCACCCCGACTCACTCTTCATTTTCACCTGGCAGCACTGGTGATCCGTGATAGCCTAATTAAGGGCAAACATACTAATCTTGTTTCAGTAGCGCTTGTGCAGAAAGCAGCTAGTTTGTAGATCTTTATTTGGTAGTGTAAGGATGCCCTGATAATTCACAAAATAACAATTGTTGTACGCTGCAGGCAAACCAAAATGTACCCCCCCCCCCCCTCCTCCCCATTTACCACCAATCCTGCTTTTACTAATCACGATACCCAATCATACCATACTCCGTCCCTACTCACTCTTCATTTTTACCTGGCAGCAGAGGAGATCCGTGAAAGCCTAATTATAGGGGCAAACATACTAATCCTCCTTCGGTGACGGTTGTGATGAATGACTAAATAAAAGCAACGCCAATAAACGAAGCGCGTGTTGCCCGCGCAATGCCAAATTTGAGCAAGCCTTTCATAATTCAGGTCACTAATAATGTTCTGCTGCCATTTTAGAATAATGCGGGTATGGTTTTGTCCCTGCTGTTGTAGATGCTCGAACAGAATTAGATATTTCATTTTTGTTCGTTGAAAAGTTTTGCATTAAAGCCACATCCATTCCTGCTGATAGCAAGCGGCTTGCATGATGATCTGAAGCTTTCATTACTGAAGCCTAACTTCCCGTAAAAGAAACAAGTCGCGTAAGGCGAAATTATTACATTTAGTCAAGCTGTCGAACTCACGGAATGAAACTGAACGCACTGTATTTTTTCACCAAGACAGTACAGCTTCGTCAATCCCCGCGAGAAGGAAATCGCTCATCTCCCACGTGCAAAACGCAGTGAAATTAACACGCCAGAATAGCGCGGTAGCGTATTGTGCTAAGCAGAGAGCGTGACAGTGCCGCCTCAACTTTCACGAAAAGCCGGATATGACGTCATCAAAGACATTTATCAAAAAAATGAAAAAACATCTGGAGCTACCATACTCAGGATCTCTCATGTCAAGTTTCATGAAGACCGGTCTAGCAGTTTTCTCTGAATCGCTCTATACACACACACACACACACACACACACACACACAGACAGACACACATACACCACGACCCTCGTCTCGATTCCCCCCTCTACGTTAAAAGATTTAGTCAAAACTTGACTAAATGTAAAAACCGACACCACCCCCCCCCTCCCCCCCTCCCCCTCCCCCCCCCCCCCCCAACATCAAAATATCCTCTCTCTCCTTACCTTCACTCCCGCCTCATAATCCCTCCCTCTCTTCAATACTCTCGATAGACACTAACACACACACACACACACGGACACACACACACACACACACGGACACACACACACACACACACACGGACACACACACACACACACACACGCACGCACGCACACACACACACACACACACACACACACACACACACAATCACACATACACACACAATGATCCGCTTTGTTTTTGTTTTCTCTTTGTCTTGCCTACTTTTATTTTGATGTTATTCATCAACAGTTGAAATCCGACTACAAGGGAGAAGATTGTTCATGATAATCTGTGAATATAGCAGGATTCAAAGACAGATTGACTGTGACAGACACAGAGACAGAAAAGAGCATACACACAAACAGAACGAAAGACAGAGACGGACAAAGATATACAGACAGAGACATAATTATTGTCAACCAAGATTATGAGTACAGTTTGAGCAAATTCAATGATTGACGGAAACTCTTGTTTTGTTATTAACTCTTTGCGATATCTTTGCTCTATTTTACAAGGCCAGCTGGCACAGTTGGAACTGAAAGAGTCCCAGCAAAGGATGGCAGCCAGGTATGACCGCACAGCAGCCAAGACTGCCACGGGTTCCGTGGAGTACCTGGAAAAAATCGTCAAAGAGAAAAATGAGAAAATCGCAGAGTGAGCATCTTAACTCATTACGAAATTATGATTTTTATTTGTTTGTTTGTTCTTGTGCGGGTGTTTGGTTTGGTGGATGGGTGAGTGTGCGTTTGTGTGTGTGTGTGTGTGTGTGTGTGTGTGTGTGTGTGTGTGTGTTGGGTGTTGTGTGTGTGTGTGTGTTTGTTGGGTGGTGTGTGTGTGTGTATGTGTGTGTGTGTGCGTGTGTGTGTGTCTGTGTGAGTCTGTTTTTGTTGGGTGGTGTATGTGTGTGTGTGTGTTTGTTGGGTGGTGTGTGTGTGTGTGTGTGTGTTTGTTGGGTGGTGTATGTGTGTGTGTGTGTGTTTGTTGGGTGGTGTGTGTGTGTGTGTGTTTGTTGGGTGGTGTGTGTGTGTGTGTGTGTGTTTGTTGGGTGGTGTGTGTGTGTGTGTGTGTTTGTTGGGTGGTGTATGTGTGTGTGTGTGTGTGTGTGTGTGTGTGTGTGTGTGTGTGTGTGTGTGTGTTGGGATGGGGCTTGCAGGTGGGGGCTGTGTGTATGTGTAGTATGAGAGTGAACATGCGCGCTTTCTGTTTGTGTGTGTGTGTAATTGGCAAGGGGGTGTCTGAATGCTTGTAGTATTTCTTATGTGATAACCAATGTGCTGTATTCTCTCAGTTTTGCTGATGTTATACGCTTGGTACATATATTTACTCATTTTCCTTAAATAACATGTGATAACATTACTTCATAGCTAAGCACATGATTTTACCTATGGCACAACACAAATCTCTAGCCTTCCTCTCTGAGATGCGTTTGAAGACAGACTGTTAAAAGAGAATAAATGTATGTACATAATTATGATAGAATAATGATGCATGAATTGAAGAAATGTATAAGAACACAAGAATGTATGAATGACAAAGAACAAATGTTTATTTTTGAATGTTTTATGTATGTTTTATTACGGACACAAAAGCTCAGCAATGCAATTTCTCTTTTAGAGATTAATAAAGTTTATTGTATTGTATTGTATTTCAATGATACCTTGCGACAGGTTACAACGAGAGAAGAACGTACAGCTGTGGGAGAGAGAAAAAGAAAAAGCGCTAGCTGAATACAAGACCAGGTTTGTTTGTTTGTTTAACGCCCAGGGCGGTGCTGCTTCTATATATATATATACGACTTGTGTCTGTGTGTGTGTCTGTGTGTGTGTCTGTGTATCTGTGTATCTGTGTATTCGTCATGCACGGCCAAAGTTCTCGATGGATCTGCTTCAAATTTGGTGGGCTTATTCAGAGAGACCCCGGACACAACCTCATCGATGAGATATTTCAACACGTGCTCTCAGCGCGCAGCGCTGAACCGATTTTGGTTCCACCTCAGCTATTTTGGTTCCACCTCAGCTACCCGGGCCCCCATACCGACACACCAAAGCCAAAGTTCTCGGTGGATCTTTTTCAAATTTGGACACCGTATTCAGCTACACCCCGGACACAATATCATCGATGAGATATTTCAACACGTGCTCTCAGCGCGCAGCGCTGAACCGAATTTGGTTTTTGTGTTCATTTCACCATTATAAGTAGCTCTTCCTTATCTTCTCATCTTCTCCATGTTTTCAGCGTTTACCTCCCTTCCTTCGTATGGTGCACTTTTGTATGAAGGGGGCATCTTCGGATATTCCCCGTTCTGTTACTATTTTTAGAAGGTCACCGCAGTGTCCAGAACGTAAATTGGACCCGTAAATTATCCTCACTGTAAAAGTGCAAAGGTCGAATCAATTTATAGCCACGCGAAAAATACACTGTCATCTATCTCTCTATAGATACGGCTTATCTGTGTTTGTGTGTGTGTGTGTGTGTGTGTGTGTGTGTGTGTGTGTGTGTGTGTGTGTGTGTCTCTATGTGAGGAACACCTGTGCATTGTTCAGTTCTGTTTGTGATGTGGTCTGGCGGCTTTTGTGTAATTTTTTTTTTTTTATTTTTTTTTTTATTTTTTTTTTTTTATATAATATCATATCAACCCAGTCCTGTCCTTAAGAGGCTGACAAACAATGCCTGTAGGACACAAATTTCCCTAAAAAAAGTAATTTTGTGTACTGGCCTTCCTTTGAGAAGCCATAACAGTTCAAAAGGGCTTAGAGATAAGCTCTAACTTGCTCAGTCCTGTTTGAGTGGAGTTCGCCTCCAAAGGTGATTAACACGGTTACATTCGTCGACAAGGATGGGACTCGATATGGTCAGGAATGGCATTATGGCCACTGAATCATTTTCGTGCTGTTCCCATTCCACGAATCTGGGAGGGACCTAAGCTTGGCGGGTCCATTGTTCGGACCCGGCGAAGCCGGCGTACGGCTCTAAGTACTTCTTCCCGGCGAAGCCGGCTACCCGGCGAAGCGGGTATTCATTCTAGTCTATCTATCTATATCTATATACGGCTTGTGTGTGTCTGTCTGTCTGTCTGTCTGTGTGTTCGCTATGCACGGCCAAAGTTCTCGATGGATCTGCTTCAAATTTGGTGGGCATATGCAGGTAGACTCCGGACACAATCTGGTCGATGAAAATTTTAAACACGTGCTCTCAGCGCGCAGCACTGAACCGATTTTGGTTTTTATGTTTTTTCTGTACATTCATTCCCAGTAACTCTTCCTTATCTTCTCCAGTGTTTTGCGCGTTTATCTCCCTTCCTTCGTGTTGCGTCAATCGCGTACGGTTCGCCAGGTATTCGGGTATTCGGCTCTACTTCTTTCCTCTACTTCTTCTGTCTCTTTCTGTCTCTCCGTGCTTGCGTGTACACACGGGGGTGTTCGGACACCGAGGAGAGTCTGCACACAAAGTTGACTCTGAGAAATAAATCTCTCGCCGAACGTGGGGACGAACTCACGCTGACAGCGGCCAACTGGATACAAATCCAGCGCGCTACCGACTGAGCTACATCCCCCGCCCTGAATGGCGGGGTAAAAACG
>NC_090257.1:10810325-10812825 GCF_037325665.1 Littorina saxatilis | reverse complement strand
TTTCTTTCATTCTTTCATTCTTTCTTTCTTTCATTCTTTCATTCTTTCTTTCTTACTTTCTTTCTTTCATTCTTTCATTCTTTCTTTCTTTCTTACTTTCTTTCTTTCTTTCCTTTTTACATTTAGTCAAGTTTTGACTAAATGTTTTAACGTAGAGGGGGGAATCGAGACGAGGGTTGTGGTGTATGTACGTGTGTGTGTGTCTGTCTGTCTGTGTGTGTGTGTGTGTGTGTGTGTGTGTGTGTGTGTGTCTGTGTGTGTCTGTCTGTCTGTGTGTGTGTGTAGAGCGATTCAGAGTAAACTACTGGACCGATCTTTATGAAATTTGACATGAGAGTTCCTGGGAATGATATCCCCGGACGTTTTTTTCTTTTTTTTTTATAAATACATTTGATGACGTCATATCCGGCTTTTTGTAAAAGTTGAGGCGGCACTGTCACACCCTCATTTTTCAATCAAATTGATTGAAATTTTGGCCCAGCAATCTTCGACGAAGGCCGGACTTCGGTATTACATTTCAGCTTGGTGGCTTAAAAATTAATTAATGACTTTGGTCATTAAAAATCTGAAAATTGTAAAAGAAAAAAATTTAAAACGATCCACATTTACGTTTATCTTATTTTTCATCATTTTCTGATTCCAAAAACATATAAATATGTTATATTCGGATTAAAAACAAGCTCTGAAAATTAAAAATATAAAAATTATTATTAAAATAAAATTTCCGAAATCGATTTAAAAACAATTTCATCTTATTCCTTATGGGTTCCTGATTCCAAAAACATATAGATGTGATATGTTTGGATTAAAAACACGCTCAGAAAGTTAAAAAGAATAGAGATAAAGAAAAGCGTCCTATCCTTCTCAGCGCAACTACTACCCCGCTCTTCTTGTCAATTTCACTGCCTGTGCATCGAGCGGTGGACTGACGATGCTACGAGTATACGCTCTTGCTGTAAAAATGCAGTGAGTTCAGTTTCATTCTGTTAGTTCGACAGCTTGACTAAATGTTGTAATTTCGCCTTACGCGACTTGTTCTTTCTTTCTTTTTTCTTTTCTTTCTCATTGGCTCACGTAAGTGTAGCCTATGCGATGATAAACTTTGTCTGTCTGTGCGTGCGTGCGTGCGTGTGTGTGTGATAGAAACTTTAACATTTCCGAGTCTGTGGATAAAGCTCGCATAAGAAGATTACGTCTCGGTCAAAAGTGTTTGACGTGTGTGATAGAAACTATTTGAAGACGTCACATTATGACGTAAGAGGGTTAGACGTCACGCAAAAGAATTACTGAAAGTCTCGGTCATTGTTATTGTGAGCGGGCCGAGACTACTTGGCAGATCCAGGGTCTCGCTTTCTTGTACAGTTTCACCTATGCTTACTGTGTGTGTGTGTGTGTGTGTGTGTGTGTGTGTGTGTGTGTGTGTGTGTGTGTGTGTGTGTGTGTGTGTGTGTGTGTGTGTGTGTGTGTGTGTGTGTGTGTATGTGTGACGGAGTGATTGAGTTTGTGTTACTGTTTGTCGATTTCTTACGTGAGCCTTGAAGGCTTCGCCTCTTGTTTTTCTTTGGTTCTCCTAACAATGGTCTAAGCAATTAGAATTTATATTCTTCTCTTCAACAGGAAACAAGACTGAAGAGGAGCTGAAACGGATTATTTACCTGCAAGAAAAGGTAATACATATAGGAGGAAGAAATTCAAATTAAATTTACAGTATTTATTTCAACGTTCGCCTTTCTCTATTGAAAGAAATGTGTAGAATATTTTTTTCTCGACATTTGTACTTTTCTTCAACATTTCAGGTTTAATTCAAATTGTAAACAGTACAGAATACTTATGGCTTTTGAACTAATTTGAATATTCTATTTCTGATTGTTGAAAGAACCATGAATGTAAGTGTACTGTGTCGGTCGAATAAGTGAGAGTTAATCGTTCTTACAGTTAACCGTGAACCAGACTGGCTAGTTCTTATTGTCTCTGTGGGCATTTTGATTAGATGAAATAATGTTTTGTTTCGAACTGCAACAACAAAAAACATTGATGCCACTGCCTTCAATAAATTAACCATTAACATTGTGATGGGTGTAGCGCCGCTTTTGCACCTGTTGAATTTTCACCAAAAGAATCCGTGATTCTAACTTTCACAAAAGGCATTAATGCTCGTACATACTGTGCCTTTAACTGGTGTTGTGAATAATGAACCACGCCGTTCAGTTTCCTGCAGTATTGATTGTGTTAGAGACGGGCGAAATGGCTTGGTGGTAAGACGCCGGCCTCCAAAACGGAACTTGGTCGTGGGTTCGAATCCCGGCCGCGCCTGGTGGGTTAAGGTGGAGATTTTTCCGATTTCCCAGGTCAACTTATGTGCAGACCTGCTAGCAAGCACAAGACCAAGTGCGCACAGAAAAGATCATGTAATCCATGTTAGATTTCGGTGGGTTATAGAAACACGAAAATACCCAGCATGCTTCCTCCGAAAGCGGCGTATGGCTGCCTAAATGGCGGG
>NC_090257.1:10757683-10810125 GCF_037325665.1 Littorina saxatilis | reverse complement strand
CCAGCTTTTTATGTATTGTGCAGTTTCCTGTCGGAGACCCAAGTCTGAATGAAGCCTATGCTTAGATTCGAATGAGTTTCAGCCTTTAATAATACTTGTCCCCTCTTTTTGGGGGGGATCGAAGATCCTGGATTTTGCGAATTAATCCCAGTGTTTAAGATAAACGCACTGTATCTTGCCGTTTCTTGGTCGAGGGTTTTGAATTTGCAAATAGAGTTAGGAACCCAGAGTTTCTGACCGGCAAGCATGTGCAATTTCTGGTCAAAGATCTTTGTGACTTCGCGAATAAATGTGATGACGATCTGAGGTAATCCTGACAAGTTGGCTTAACTGTCACAAACGAAGTTGGTTTTGCTCCAATTTCAAATTAGGGTGCAGTTTGGTTCAAGCCTTTCTTTCTCGCTATTTCAGGGTGGGTCACCTTCGAACGATCATTTCTGTGCCTGTAATGATCCTCACATTACGACGTACCAAGTCGGATTATTTTTCTCCCACGTGCATTAAATTAATATTGACCAATCATCACCTGTGTCGCAGACGTAGGGACCAACACTTCCTGACTAACATTACAACACTGACCAATCAGATGGATTCTGAGTTCGTGATCGTGACGTTCTGAGCCAACCAGTGAGGCGAACGATAGTTTTCATACGTAGTTACACAACGCCTACAACTATACCTGTAAAGTAGAAAGAAGATTTAACAGTGGTCATTTGCCTTTTGTGTGAACAAAATATTCTGCTATGGTCACAGGGCAGAAGCTTTTAAATTTGTTGCACAGTGAATCTCTCGTTTCTGAAAACGACAAAGCACATGCGCAGCACACACTTCTATAAACGGAACAGATATGGTCATTGCAAAACTCTTGCCTTTGTGGAATTTTCTGGCTTCGCTTTTTAAGTCCGTTCTATTCTAAACGGTGATGAATCAGCGGTGGGAATTCCCACTTGATCCTAATAATAAGAACCTCAGAATAAGGTAATCTCACACACTAGCCATCAGTCTGGCGGGAGCCTGCAGACTCATTTCCACAGCCGAAGTCGTGAAGGATAAAAGAAAGCCTTACTCCTACATATTACTGCCACTACCCAAGAAGGGGGTGGGGGATAATTTGCACTGGCTCTTCAAAAAAGGACCGACATCACCAATGCAAAGATCTTCTAACTGCTAGTGCTCAGTAAAAGATCTTTGACCAATGTCTAGCTGAGACCATACGGTCTAGCCGAGACCATACGATCACACCCAGACCAAACGACCATGAGTTCAGAGGTCTTTTGTCTGGCTTCAGAATCTCCAATGTCTACAAGGCCCCCTGGTCTTGGCAAAGGGAACCTACACACACAGGCAAGTCTACAAATATCAGCAACCAGCACTTCTTAGGTCTGTGTGTGTGTGTGTGTGTGTGTGTGTGATCGTCTGGTCTTAGATCTTTATGAGAAAGGGGGGGTGGGTGGGGGGGGGGGGGTGTGATCGCGAAGAACAGTAGTACAAGAAAAAGGGAGAAAGAAAATGAGCTCTTTTCGCCATGCTGTGTCATGTTCACTGGTCTGGGGTTGAAAGGGATTAAAAGCAGTTTCTGATGTAACATGAGGAGGCAGACATTAGAGAGAGAGAGAGAGAGAGACAGACAGACAGACAGAGAGAGAGAGACAGAGAGAGACAGAGAGAGATAGAGAGAGACAGAGACAGAGAGAGAGAGAGGGACAGAGAGAGAGAGAGACAGAGAGAGAGAGACAGAGACAGAGAGAGAGAGACAGAGATAGAGAGACATAGAGAGAGAGACTGAGAGAGAGAGAGAGAGACAGACAGACAGACAGACAGACAGACAGACAGAGACAGAGAGAGAGAGAGAGAGAGAGAGAGAGAGAGATAATGACAATTCTTTATTTTACGAGGGTAACAGAATAAGCACAGAGAGAGAGAGAGAGAGAGAGACAGAGAGACAGAGAGAGACAGAGAGAGATAGAGACAGAGAGAGACAGAGAGAGACAGAGACAGAGACAGAGACAGAGAGAGAGAGACAGAATGACAATTCTTTATTTTACGAGGGTAACAGAATAAGCAGAGAGAGAGAGAGAGAGAGAGAGAGAGAGAGAGAGAGAGAGAGAGAGAGAGAGAGAGAGAGAGAGAGAGAGAGAGAGAGAGAGACTTAGAGAGACTTAGAGAGAGAGACAGACAGAGAGAGAGAGAGACAGAGAGAGAGTGAAAAGAGAGAGAGAGAGGGAGATAGAGGAGAGAGAGATGAGGGTGAGGGTGGGGGAGGGCGAGGAAGCTACTGTGGTGGTAGGAGGTTGTTCATGCTGTTGTCATAGGGAAGACATGCCACCATGATTTATATTATGTTGTCGAGGAAATGTTTTTAACCTGCATAAACAATGCAGAGGTTTGACGATTCTCGAACCACTGAGACTCCCATGAAAGGGGATCAACAGAATTCTAAGCTTGCACGACCCAACCCCGTATTATTAATTGACAAGACTTGAGGAACCTAAATCCAGACTTCATGATAGATGAGTTTAAAAATGCAATGGCTGCATATGCGTAACCCAGAATGACCTACAATAAAGATTTGACGACCCTCGATATTGAAACCCGAAGCAGACGAACTTGAATAGTCTTAGACTGAATGAAGAAAGTCTGCGTTGCAATGACGACTTCGATTCATATACAGCATTTTGTTTTTTTAATTTATTTATATGGGAGATTTAAATAGCGCTTGACGTTCTCTAAGCGCTTTACATATTAATTTCTGCCGTGTGAGATGGAATTTTTTACACAATATATCACGCATTCACATCGGCCAGTAAATCTCAAGCCATTACGGCGAATATTTACTTTTCACGGCCTATTATTCCAAGTCACACGGGTATTTGGTGGACATTTTTTTTTTTTTTTTATCTATGCCTATAAAATTTTGCCAGGAAAGACCCTTTTGTCAATCGTGGAATCTTTAACGTGCACACCCCAATTTGCAAAATACTTCATAAGAAAAATGTCAGAAAAGACAAACGACTAATCAGTCAAGTGGTGAGAGTACGAAACAAATATACTTGCTTGGACCTAAGACAAAAACGAACGAGGACAAAAAAGGATGACAGATGGAAAAGGTCTACCGATCATGAGGTAAAAGTTGGATATTTATTTGTTTTAAAGAAATAGCGAGAACTAGACCCTGAACTGAGACAAGAGACAAGAGAAAGGTCAAAGAACACTCACTGTCCAAGCCTTTGAAGGAAAAGAACGTGAAAATCCTCAAGAATTTCTTTGAGCTTTCCTAATGAACATTACATACCAGAAGCGAAGAAGCTTACAGAAGGCAACAAAAAAACCTCTGAAAACGTTTCGGGCATTCTCCAAATTCCTCAGGTCTTGCTAAGAAAAATCCCTAAAAAATATGACATCCAAGAGGACCTTTCAAAGTTTTAAGATCTTCAGAAAAAATGTCCGAGATGCTCCTTACGTTCCAGATGACAAGGACAACGAATTTATACCTGTTCCCCCAGCGTTCTCCCACTCCCCTCCCCTCCCTGAAATTAAAACTAATTCTCAGATACGAAATAAAGCGGGGGAAAACAGAGAGAGACAAATAACCACTGAGTTATACTTCCCGCAGATCCGCCATTACGATGTGAAATGTCAACTGATTATCGTACCCAAAGTTACAACAGAACTGCCACAAAAAGCAATAATACTTTCTTCATTGTCTCTGGACAACAGCAACAAAAAACATAGTTTTGACGCGTTACGCGGGATTTTTAATCCAAACTTCCGATGCTGGGTACCAAATACGGCGTACCCCATCCATGCACGGCGTAATAGAGCACATTATTAAAGATCCACCCACGCTTACAGCCAAGAACGTCATGCTTTCAATTAGTGTAAATGTCAATTGTTTCAATCTTGATTATAGGTTGCAGTTACACGACGGTATTTATGGATCAGGCTAATCAACAGATTTTATGTCTCTCATTCTCCCTCTGCGAGTCAAGATCTCTCTCTGCCTCTGTCTGGTCTCTCTACGCCCCCCCCCCCCCCCCACCACACACACACGCACACAAAGCTCAATGCCTCCTCTCAAAGAGTTGCGTCGCCTCTAGCACCAATCAGTGTACCACTTTATCGATTTGTCAGTTTTCTGACGCTGATTGCCAGAGGTTTAACCCACATCTAACCAGAGCTATGCGCAGTGATACGAGCAGGAAGCCAGCAGCTTCAGATAACAATCACTGACTGGCACACTGCGGTAGATAAGATGTTAAATTAAAGCTCGGAGGTTTCAACCCCTTCACTGCTAGTGATTATGATTGTGATTCGCTGGAACTTTGCTTTTCCCATTCGCCCAGAAACATACAAAAATTGAAGCCTGAAGATTGCTGCTTTTTGACATTGGTGATTAGTGTTTGTTTGTTTATTTGTTGCTTAACGTCCAGCCGACTACGCAGAGCCATATCAGGACGAGGAAGGGGGGGGGGGGGATGAAGGGGGCCACTTGTCAAGCGATTCCTGTTTACAAATGCACTAACCCATTACTTGTGTCCCAGCAGGCTTTAGTAAAACTAAATTAATACCTACTGGAAGATTACCAGTTTCCAGTATGTTAAAATAGGCTTAACCTATCTACTGCTGGACTTACATCAGAACACTAACAGATTAAACTATACATGAATCGCGAGACAAGCGGCAAGAGAAGAGATTTTTGGAAAAAATACAGGTGAATGAGCAAGAAGGCAGAAAAAAGAAAAGAATTCATGAAGAAAAAGAGAGCATGACAGGAAAGAGGAACCAAAAATCTACCTAACAGCAAACTAGAAAGCTCCTGCGGTTCCAAAAACAGGAGGGGCCTTTAATTTCATAAAATCTACCTAACAGCAAACTAGAAAGCTCCTGCGGTTCCAAAAACAGGAGGGGCCTTTAATTTCATAACCGCAGTGCCCCACTGTGCCCCACTGTGCCCCACTGTGCCCCACTGCGGGATGGTGATTAGTGACACATTCTTGTTTCTTTAGCATAAATTCATCTATTCACTTCCAACTATAAGAAGAAGGGGCAACCGAAACCTCCAAACGGCATTGAACAATAGTCCAAACAAAACCAAATTAAAAGTGTTCGTCCATATATATAGTGGTGTTCCTCGCCTTAAAGTTAATTCAAGGAATAAGCTTTCGGACTGTCCAAGAAGTAATTTCGTGTTCCAAAAAGCTGACAGTCAAATCGTTCATCATCTACACCCCAGTACAAGTATTCAAAAAATCAGACTGTGAGACACATCAAAGATCTGGTAGTTTGCTTTTCCTGACAAAAACAACCGATAGTAAATTCCTTTTCATAACAAAAACGGTCTAGCAAGTTTTCCTTTTCCTTACAAAACTTTCCAAACTCTTCCAAACGCGGAACAATCAGGCACAAACGCTGCACGCACAGAATGCGTGGTCACAATAATCAATGCGGTTTCCACATCTCCATTGGTCTTCCTTAGCCTATTTCCGTTTCCGCAGTGGGTCCACTGTATATAATTCATGAATGGTATTCAGCAATGTATGCATGAGTGCTCCGCAGACAAAACGAAAAGTGCCTCCTGTTAGAATTTCCTTCGCATCGAAACTACCACGCACAGCCAATCAGAATGTCCTTTACATTGATCAAACCAATCGTCTGGGGGTTTCCCGTGTCTTATTCGGCCATTGCATAGCAAAAGTCAAAAGATTAGATTTGTATTCTCGTGATGCAATATTCGTATTTATCTCTGAACAAATTTGTTACCTTTAATACGAATACCATCCTTTGTGTTAGTCATCTTAAACCACTTTCATGACACCTTGATCACTGTTTCCAAGAAATTTCACAAAGGGAAAAAAAACAAGAGTCAAATTTTATCTTCATGTTTAAAAGCCAATGAGAAGCTATCGCTTTACGGCAAACCACTGCACACCCACACAGGGACAATCGATACCTGTCTGGCTGTCATTTAGCTAAATTCTGCATGATGATCATCAATTCCTGGTAAAAATCTTGAAATATATATTCATTCGCTTTGTTTTGACTTGGCTCTCCCCCCTCTCTCTCTCTCTCTTTCTCTCTCTCTGAAGATCAGTCAGTCAGTCTCTCCACAACCACCAACGAAGAGAGAGAGAGCAAAAGAGAGGGAAAGAGACAGACAGACCGAGACAGACAGGCAGAGAGAGAGAGAGAGAGAGAGAGAGAGAGAGAGAGAGAGAGAGAGAGAGAGAGAGAGAGAGAGAGAGAGAGAGAGAGAGAGAGAGAGAGAGAGAGAAGAAGAAGAAGAAGAAGAAGAAGAACGAACAAACGAACGAACTTTATTACTCAAGGATGGAGATTTTAGGCTCACGCCTAGTCTTACAATCTGTCCCTGCTAAACTAAGACAAAGAGAGAGAGAGAGAGAGAGAGAGAGAGAGAGAGAGAGAGAGAGAGAGAGAGAGAGAGAGAGAGAGAGAGAGAGAGAGAGAGAGAGAGAGAGAGAGAGAGAGAGAGAGGGGGCGAACGTAACATCTGTAAAAAGAAATCATTACAACTGGGAGATCCATTCACTCTCCAGAGGAATTCTTCAAGTTTTGCTGGAGTATCAACTAACAAAATCAATGGATGCTTAGAAGATAATGTAATGTATTTAGATCGCAGCTCTACATCGCATACAACAGACTACGGAAAACAAACAATCCCCATCGTGTCATTGTGCCATCGAAAGAAAGTAAAACATTAAACATCTGAAATAAAAAAAATAAAAAAATGAACACTGCAATTAACTGCACGTTAAGAGCATATTACAAACCTTGAGCCATTTCAACTATGTCCCTCCTCCGTAACATCACAACGTTAAAAAAGAGGATTTTCTTTAGTTGAGCGGTAACAAGAGAAGCAGACGACTTCACTTCACAAACGTTGCACCGCTTTTAACAGATTTAGAATGTATGGTTGATATTATTATTATAACAGACATATCTTCCCAATTTCTATTTCAGTTCGCAATTTTGTACTGGCTATTTCCATCCAAAACTGTCTTCTCGTTCCCTATAGGCTACACTGATCAACCCGTATGCAATCTGTTAAGATCGGTGATGTACGTGCGTTCAGTATTTTCAGCATGCGTACATTCCAGCCCCGAGCAAAACACTGCATTTAGTCACAGCGACAAAGCAATTGAAATATTAAAATCCGCCCCAAGGAATAAAATTTTCTCTAAATCCCACGTATCACAAAATGACATTTATTTCACCCCCTCCCCCTCCCTCCGGAGAATCTCTTCAATATAATGGAAAAACAAGGATGGCCGTTAGCTGAGTGCAACGAAAACCTGACGAGTTGAGTATTAAAATATACCTTCTACATGCGGAAATGACCTGTTTCATATCCGTCGAAAGTGCATACATGCCCTTCCTTGAAAACCCAAACCGGATGACAGCACTCCTAAAAATAGATCTCAATAAAGATGCATTTCAAGATGTAAATTAATACATAATGTATAAGTATAAATAAATCTACACGCCCGAAGGTGTCGCAGATGCGACGGAGGGCGTAAAGAACCATTCATTCAATATGTTCCCGATCGCATCACAGACTTATTAAGAGAAGGCTGGCAAGAAAGACTGAAATAGGCTAATATGGGGGCGAAATCGCTGCTCGGAGAAATAAACTCAAGCCGAAAAACTCCAACGATAACACTTCGTCAGAACTCATTGGTAAAATATTACAAGTGTCCAAATCTGCGTACCATAAACGTAAACTACAGAATATGTCATCGGGGAAACACAGTTTTGAATCCAAAAGATAAGTACCAACACAAGACCCTCCAAGAATCAAAGAGATAAGCACGATGTCATATGTGAAAAGACTGTAGACAGGCATCACACAGTCCGGACACAACTTCGTCCCACCTCCTGACGCACACAAATCCCAAATCATTATTTTGAATAACACCGATGAGGGTTTAAAATCGTGATCGTGATTGGCGTTTTTTGACCTTTCTGTGACCGTGATTGCCGAAATTTCAATTTCTGTGATCGTGATGGGACTTTGCCCGTGATCCGTGATGACAAAAAAATCGGGAGGCACCCGCTATTGCCGCGGCCCGTTATTGCCGCGGCCCGTTATTGCCGCAACCCGCTATTGCTGCAACCCGTTATTGCCGCAACCCGCTATTGCCGCAACCCGTTATTGCCGCAACCCGCTATTGCCGCGGAACTTTGTTTGTTCTTTTTACATTTAGTTAAGTTTTGACTAAATGTTTTAACATAGAGGGGGAATCGAGACGAGGGTCGTGGTGTGTGTGTGTGTGTGCGCTGTATCACCATTTTCACCTCTTTTATGGTATCTATGACCATCACATATGTGACCCTCCACCACGGGATGAGTCGCATGTCACCTTTGCATGGTTTTCATATATTTACATTTTCCTAAAGAGTTTTTTATGCTCTATATAGTGGTGAAAACCGTTTTAGAAAAGAGCAAAAACTGTTTGAGTTATAAGCCTGTGACTAAGGTGACCCTCACACTGTTACCAGACACTCCCAGGACTTATATTTAAGCCTAGCGCAGAACCGCGCGAGGTGACATGCGACTCATTTCGTGGTGGAGGGTCACAAATCAGCTTTCCCTCCTCTGTCACCCGCGCAAATGGAAGTCTGTCTGTCATTCATGATAGCCTACCACGTCATCGGAAAAAACCGGTAGAAATGACGTTGAGCATGGAACAAACCCTCACAGTTCTGGCGTGTGTTGACAAAACCGAGTAAGTCTACTGAAGCGTGTTTTTTGTTGTTGTATGAGTCCTCTGACAAGAATTGTGAAACTATCATTATAGTTACGAAAATTAGGAACCCCTTAAACTTACTTTGTTTTGCCAAAACATTCATGCATACTTAAAAAGTTGTTTTTGGTTGTGGACTTACTTGTTCATATCTGCTTATTTAAGGACTCTAAAAAGTAGAAATGAACACAAAAGATGCGCATTGATTTGGGTTTTTTTGATGAACGAAAAATATCTTCTTTTTTTTAAATGGACTTACTCGGTTTTGTCAGCACACGGCTGTTACGCGTGATTGTTCTGAAAAGTGACTATTACATGATTGTTCTGAAAGTCTACTATTTATTTCATCGTAAACATGTAAGCCCTCATACGTGATTGTTCTGAAAGCTTACTAATTTACATGATTGTTCTGAAACTCTACTAAAGGTAAACTTGCTTCACCCGTGAAATGTTGTCAGATATGGAACAATAATAATGTATACCCCTACCCCTGGTGGTTGCTGTGTAATAAAAAAAAAGTGTCACTAAAAACAGATGTGCTAATAAATGTAGCTTTCATGTGTGTGTATGTGTGGTCTGTGTGTGCATATGTACTCAGTGCACTGGCGTCGGAAACGGAGGGGGGGGCAGCTGTTCCTGGGGTGGGGGGGGGGGTAAACATGTCTTTTTGCCCCCCCCCCCTAACATTTAGGATGACACAAATATTCAGAGAGAGAGAGAGAGAGAGAGAGAGAGAGAGAGAGAGTTGATAAACAAAATCAAAAACACACACAAAGAAGTATATTGTCTCGCGTGCAAGAACTTTATAGCCCAGACTCCCCACACATCTCGCAACCCCGGACATCTCCTCACGTCTCTCATCCCCTCTCCACTTGAATTTTTAGTTCATAAAAAAAGTTTCATTTGTAAAAATTATTTGTTGTGCCTTTCGTCTTTAACTGGGCAAAAAGTAGCTTCCATTTTCCCTCTTTGCCAAGCCTTTCGATCCATTTTGGTGACCTCGCCACCTAAGCATGGCAAAGAGGAACATTCAAAAGTTTCTATGTGTCCCTTTGAACCTGTAACTTGAATTTTGAGTTGGGAATACTCAAGAAGAATCATTACATTTTTGAAGATTATATATAATTTTTGTCTTTGAACATTTAATTTCAATTTTGAGTTGAGAACAATAAAGAAGACATGTTGAATGTATGAAACGTATTACTTGTTGAGTTTGTATTCATTGGGCGGGGGTTCATTGTATCAAAATAGTGTTCCATTTACATACAGACATACACACAGACAGACGGACAAAGTGAATCCAGTATACCCCCCTCCAACTTCATTTGGCTGGGGTATAAATATCAATATCACTTAAGATTTAGTATCATTGTATCAAAATATTGTTCCATATATACATACAGACATACACACAGACAGATGGACAAAGTGAATCCAGTATACCCCCCTCCAACTTCGTTGGGCAGGGGTATACATATTGTTCCATATCTGACAACATTTCACGGGTGAAGCAAGTTTACCTTTAGTAGAGTTTCAGAACAATCATGTAAATTAGTAAGCTTTCAGAACAATCACGTATGAGGGCTTACATGATTACGATGAAATAAACAGTAGACTTTCAGAACAATCATGTAATAGTCACTTTTCAGAACAATCACGCGTAACATACACACACATGAAAGCTAAATGTATTAGCACATCTCTGTTTTCAATGACACTTGGTTTTTTTATTACACAGCAACCACCAGAATTTTGTATATGAATTATTCAAATGGTTTGATAAAGTGTCAGTTGATATGAACAAACCTCCCCCACCCCCTACACCTAAAAAAAAGGGAGTGGAGAGACGGATCAACTCAAACACACATCTGAAGCTGTCGCGCACACAGAAGACGGATCAACTCAAACACACTTCGTTGGGCAGGGGTATACATATTGTTCCATATCTGACTACATTTCACGGGTGAAGCAAGTTTACCTTTAGTAGAGTTTCAGAACAATCATGTAAATTAGTAAGCTTTCAGAACAAACACGTATGAGGGCTTACATGATTACGATGAAATAAATAGTAGACTTTCAGAACAATCATGTAATAGTCACTTTTCAGAACAATCACGCGTAACACACGGCAGAGTTACCAACTCTGTTGTTTGATGGCATCTAACTGGCGCAAAATTGTTTTTAACAAAACCGGAATCAGGGGATCTTTCTTGCGGGAAAGTTCCGCGGCAATAGCGGGTTGCGGCAATAACGGGTTGCGGCAATAGCGGGTTGCGGCAATAACGGGCCGCGGCAACAACGGGCCGCGGCAATAGCGAGTTGTAACCAAAAAATCAAGTCTCGTAATCGTGATCGTCATTTGTTTTCGTGATAGTGATGGGCATTATTTCAAAACATTTTATTTTCAACGTACATTTTTCACAGCTGTATCACTCTATGATCCTCTATTCGTCAAGGTGTTTGTAATCGTGAAAAGAAAAATCAAAAAGCTAAAATTTCCCTTCCCGTGATCGTGATGATACCCCCCCCCCCCCCTTTGGGGCCCTCACCGATACATACACGTAAAATCCGGACAAAGAATCAAAAAGAGGACTACCGCATAATTATGTACACCAACCCGCACTTGAATCCCCAATCATTATTGTTGTTGTTGTTGTTGTTGTTGTTGTTGTTGTTGTTGTTGTTGTTGTTGTTGTTGTTGTTGTTGTTACTTACACGTACCGGACAAAGAATGGAAAATGGAACTGCCACGAATGTACACGAACATGTTGTTGTCTTTAAGCCTACATGTATGTCAAACCCGGACAAAAAGAATCAACTAGCTTCCTACCAGAAATGTAAACGAACACTGCAAAGTCCCGACTGACCCAACTTCGCCCTAGCACCTATATCAAACTGCATCTTGATCCTCCATCATTTGTTTCTTTTTCGTGCGCGGACATGTGAAATCTGGACAAATAGTCCAAAAGATAACGATGACAAATGTTCAGGAACCAGTCCTGCACAATCCAGACACATTTTTGCCCCACCTGCATAAGAAGTCACATAAATCCGCTATCACCGCTTCCCCTCCACATACTTGAATTACTTTCACACACCGGACAACGAATGGAAAAGATAACGGCCACGAATGTTCAGGAAACACTGCACACTTCACGAACACTGCAAATTTTCCGAGTTACTGAACTCCGTCCCACAACATCGAAAACGAAAAAAACCTGATCATATTTTTCTGCTGCTCACACAACGATCGAACGCAGAATCGAAAAGAACGCAACCACAAATGTACAGGTACACGTATTGCACAATCCAGACCAAAAAAGTGTCCCCCACCTGATACTAGAATTCACATTAATCCCAAATCCACTGCTTTCTCTCCTGCCAACCACATGCATACGTGTGAAAACCGGACGCAAACAAGTTGATTAACACGTGTACGTTGCCATTCCATGACATTTCTCTGCCACATGTGAACCACGAAGGCTAGTATTCAATAGTAATAAACTTTATATCCCACTCCCGCTGTTTACGTTGCACACGTGTCCCATTGAACGCTGAGAAAAAGAAAGAGAGAAAGAAATGCACGATCGTATGTTTACAGGATCGATGCAGCGCGCGCATCTGTTAGCGAAAGGGGGAAAACCAGGGTTTTAAAGCGATCCAAACACGTGTTATCACCAACTGAATAAGTGTTTTTAACGTGAACAAAATTTGTTGTTTAATTTTGTATTGCTAATTATGCTAAACGGTGTCATTCGGAGACAAGCAAGAAAAAGTTCTCTATCAGTGCAAATGTACAGTGCAAATGTACAGAGAGAGAGAGAGAGAGAGAGAGAGAGAGAGAGAGAGAGAGAGAGAGAGAGAGAGAGAGAGAGAGAGAGAGAGAGAGACAGAGACAGAGAGAGACAGAGAGACAGAGAGACAGAAAAACAAACACAGTGAAAGAGAGATCATGAAAACTAAGACTCATCTGTGGTGTCTTTGCTAATCTGTTAGACGTTCTACACACACACACACACACACACACACACTTCATATCACGCCCACATGATACCGTTCCCACTCGACGTATTTTCCTCGTACTTTCCAGTATATAAAGAGCTTTACGACAAGCGAGAATATATTGAAAAAGTCAATGTGAGGTCAGCTTTTGTTATAAGGCTGCACGTCAGTTTTGACATTAAATCGATAAAAGACGAGAAATGAGGGGCAAACAGAGGGACGAGGGCATGTAAATGGGGGGAGGGGGGGGTAGGCATGCCCTTATAAACACTCTACATCTCCATTGGCTTTAAGCAAAGAGCTTGGAGTAAAAGCTATACAGCTGAACAGGCCTGAAAGTGGCAAGTAGAAATCTGTAAATGGCGAGTAGAATTGTTCAATTGCTGAAAGCAGTGAAACACTGAACTGAAATGGATGGTTTGGCAAGTAAAATAATGTTGCTCTCTGGCTAGTAAATTATGAGAAGTACTAGCCAAAGGCGAGTGCCCCATTTTGTGGACTGTCATCGCTGCTTAAATTAATAAGCCGTCTGAAGACTGGTAAAGAACGAAGACTGGTGGAGGAAAAGACTGGCGAGGACAACAAACAGACCAGAAAAAGACTCTTCGATGTCGCCGTAGACCTTAACCCACCAAAATGACGTCTGGTCTCCTTTTATAGACCCACAAGCATGTTGTTCTCTCAATAAACAGTTGTGCTATGGTGTTCCATACATTGCTTCCGTTATATCAAATACATTATAAGTTATTTTTAAGAGAAATTCTACATGCTTTTTTGTTTGTCACAGTGCTTCTTACCGTTGAAAACAACCAATCAAAGTTGTCAATATCATATTATCAGTAAACATCACACGCTTCCTTCTCAATCAAGACTATAGCAAACAAAACATCCCCCCTACCACCTATTCCTTTTGTTCCGTTGAACTCTCTCGGATGCAAGAAAATGTCAGCCACAATCTGGCATTACAGCATCACCAATGACGTCACTGCCACTCTTCATAACAGATCATTATCAAGCAGGAAGCCTTGCAATCCTTTGTAGAATCTGACATAAACTTTAGGCGGACTTGCTTTGCGGGCGAAATTTCAATGCGTTCATTTGCTGGAAAATCCTATAATTTAAAAGTAAGCGGATTGCTGGCTTTACAATAGCTCATTACATTCTCCCATGACAATGTCACAATGTCAATTAACATGCTCGGGTTTTCCCGAACAAAAAAAATACTGGGTTTAGAATGCGAAGTTTCCTCTGAAGCTTTCTCAAAATCACTCTCCTTCTTTCGCTGTCTGCCTCTTTCCCTCTGAGTACGCGGGATTGCGTGCGCGTGTGTGCTTTGCGTGTGTTACAGTGTATGTGTGTTTGTTTGTGTGTGTGTATGTGTGTGTGTGTGAATGTGTGTGACTTGAGTATACATGTCTGCTTTGTGTGTGTGCTTTGTTTGTGTTACAGTGTATGTGTGTTTGTTTGTGTGTGTGTATGTGTGTGTGTGTGAATGTGTGTGACTTGAGTATACATGTCTGCTTTGTGTGTGTGTGTGTGTGATTTGAGTATACATGTCTGCTTTGCGTGTGTTACAGTGTATGTGTGTTTGTTTGTGTGTGTGTATGTGTGTGTGTGTGAATGTGTGTGACTTGAGTATACATGTCTGCTTTGTGTGTGTGCTTTGTTTGTGTGTGTGTATGTGTGTGTGTGTGTGATTTGAGTATACATGTCTGCTTTGTGTGTGTGTTTGTTTGTGTGTGTGTATGTGTGTGTGTGTGAATGTGTGTGACTTGAGTATACATGTCTGCTTTGTGTGTGTGTCAGTCCGTCTGTCTCTGTTTGTGCAAGGGTGCGCATGCCTATTTGTCAATTTACGTTCTTAAACCCTATTTGAGACATAAATCTACGTGTACTGTACATCTTCGACTCGACTGTGAACACAGTCACTGAAACTAGGATGACCGGCACGGTTGGCCTAGTGGTAAGGCGTCCGCCCCGTGATCGGGAGGTAGTGGGTTCGAACCCTGGCCGGGTCATACCCAAGACTTTAAAATTGGCAATCTAGTGGCTGCTCCGCCTAGCGCCTGGCATTATGGGGTTAGTGCTAGGACTGGTTGGTCCGGTGTCAGAATAATGTGACTGGGTGAGACACGAAGCCTGTGCTGCGACTTTTGTCTTGTGTGTGGCGCACGTTATATGTCAAAGCAGCACCGCCCTGATATGGCCCTTCGTTGTCAGCTGGGCGTTAAGCAAAAAAACAAACAAACAAAAACTAGGATGCAGACAAAACTCAACCTGCCTACCTCTGACCATGCTGACCTCTGACTGATTTACTACCATCATTACCACAAGGCAATAACGATTACCCCCCCCCCCCCCTTCACAAGACCTCTCCTTCAAACAACGGGTCCGCTTGCACGCTGGGCTGGCCAACTGGATGTTATCGAACATAGCGTAACCGGTGTTGACCGGTGTTGAGTCAAATGACCTAACCTTTTGCGATAATAGGGAAACCACTGATAAGTGTACTGAACCCTTGTATATATATACCTGGGCACACACAAAGAGGGGCAGTGACCGAGCTATACTATTACTAGAGAGTAGACCAGTGATAAACAATTTAACATGTTAAAGCACGTAAGAAGGTTGGTGGGACGAAGGATACCACTGGGTGGTTTGGAGTGTGCAAGACACGGGGAAGGGGCAAAGGTTGTTTAGTACATTACTATGCCATTCTTCGGAATAGAGTGAAACTGAAAGGCGGGGTGTGTATACGAAGAGGGGGGGATAGTAGAAAGCTGGGGGAGGGGGGGGGGTGGTAGAGGGGGCGAGATGGAGGAGAGGGTTAGTGAATGGAAAATTCCGCAAACATTTACAAGTCTCACATTTTGAGGAGAGAAATATTAATCATAATGTCAAGATATATTTTTGCGTTGTCTGAAATAAAAAGGCTTATCTGAAATAATAATGTTGTCTGAAATAAAAGTGCTTTCTGAATTCAAAAGTTCTCAGAAATAATAGGGTTGTAGGAATAAAAGCGTTGTCAGATATGATAGGAGTAATAATATGATTGCCTGAATTGTCAGAAATAATAGGGTTGTCTGATAAAAGAGTTGTCAGAAATAATAGTGTTGTCTGATAAAAAAGATGTCTGATAAAAGAGTTGTAAGAAATAATAGAGATGTCTGAATAAAAGAGTTGTCAGAAATAAGAGATGTCTGAATAAAAGAGTTGTCAGAAATAATAGAGATGTCTGAATAAAAGAGTTGTCAGAAATAATAGAGATGTCTGAATAAAAGAGTTGTCAGAAATAATAGAGATGTCTGAATACTAGAGTTGTCTGAAAAAAGGGTTGTCTAAATAAAAGGGTTATCTGAAACAATAGGTTTGTCTGAAATAATAGGTTTGTCTGAATAATAGGGTTATCTGAATAAAAGGGTTATCTGAATAAAAGGGTTATCTGAATAAAAGGGTTATCTGAATAAAAGGGTTGTCCGATATAAGACAGCTCTCAGGCAACACGATAGTCTATTGTTGGTATGCTGGAAACGACTGCAACAATGACAGAAGGAATGTAAAAAAACCAACATCATATTTACATTAGAAAGGGTGAGCTTTGTCAAATCCTGGGGGGGGGGGGGGGGGTGGGGAGGGAGGTAGGGGGGGGGTGGGGAGGGAGGTAGGGGGGGGGATATGTTGAGGTGAACGTGACATGGTGTTATTACATTTGATTTAAAGAGCAAAAGAAACACAGACACACTTTCCTTTTGTGCAGAGAAGAACAGACACAGACATTTGAGACATTGTAAGATAATCAATGCATGTAGCCCGGCACGCGGAACAAAGGTTACTGAGCTGTAGTGAATGAATAAAGTCTATGATTACAGCATGTCTTAAATGACTTCTCCCTCTCTCTCTCTCTCTCTCTCTAAAACACACACAAGCGCACACATACCTCCACCAACACACACACACACACACACACACACACACACACACACACACACACACATCTCTACCTAGTAGTAGTACGTTATCACCAACGAAACACCTACAGACAAAGTTTCGTAATCGTAGTTTGATCATGATACCAACCTGAGTAACCGTAACAGTAATAACTCGTCATGAACACTGGAAACAACAAACCAGCATCAACGAAGCGTTTCAACTCAACTTGTAGCACAACAGTACTGCACTCAGTGTTTCAGTCGTAGCAGCCGCAACTTTTTAACCAATAAAACTGTGATAGCGATACACACGTCTGTGTATATACACACTCCACCGAATCAACACAAGGAAAACAATCCTTCAAGCACAATTGTTCGAGTTGCACACAGTAGTTGTGTCAAGTCTGCAGATTTTTACAAAGTCCACACACGCGTCGTGCCAGAATCAAGACGACGAGGGAGGATGAGGGGGGGGGAGGGGGAGCGAAGAATGAAAGAACACAGAGCAAGGGGTGGGTAACTCTGATCCGCCTCAAGCCGCCAAAACACGAGGCCGACTTCCACACTTCAAGGGGCGTTACCCAACTCTAACCACAAGTTGCCTCCTGTCGTTGTTTTTTTTTTTCTTTCTTTTTTCTCTCTCCTCACTCCAGACAGACGCAAACACACATGTATTCACAGGCGCAGTCTTTTTACACTTTCAGCACACACGGGAACAGAAATCCAAACCTTTCTCTGTGCACATGTATGTATGCGTTGCTTGCGGTCGATTTCGATCACTGGTTTGCAGACGATGCAGTTCGATATTCCAACGGGGGGGTTAAAAATTAAAGTGCAGAAGCGAATTTTCAGTTATCCACCTCCGGTATCCTCCACTTTTTGCTCCTTCGCATTCCACAACATCGCTGTACGAATCCTGGGGGAAGGATTGAGAGATACGCAGGGGTACGGCACACACACAAACCACTGAGTGGCTATCTACAGCAAAAACCACCCCCAGCGCGAGATTTCAACCACAGACAATGCACGACGCCGCATACAACCCCAAAACACAAGTTTCTCTCTTCGTGTGCACGGGCAGTTGTGGGAATGAACAGTCTCCTCCTCTTCCTCACAAGTCCTAATGGCATTGGAAGGAGAGAAAACAAACTGAAGAAGCACCACCGAAACGCGTTAGCGATTCCTTGCACCTAAAAATAGCGGGGCGTGAAAATATACGAACAGAAGGTGTACGGTTTTCTCCATCCACGCCAAAAATGTGCCCACTGTTTAGACTTCGTTGTTTTTTTTGCACAGTCAACTTTTCCTTTTTTTTTGTTTTTTGCGCAGTGTCGACGTTCTCTCAGACAGATACCGCCGTCGAACACGCACGCACGCACTAAACAGAGATAGAGGGGAGAGTTTTTACCACACAAGACACAGACAAGCAGTTTAGTTCGGCGAGCGAGATAGCCAACCAGACTCTTCTCTCGGTCTCTTTCTCTCTCTTCCACAGTCTGACTCACTGAAAGGCGGTATACACCAACCACGCTGGCTGGAATGTAACTGGGCCTTGGGGGGGATGCACTGTGCTGTGCTACAGTCTAGTGCCCACTGCTACCTCCCTCTGCCCTCACCCCCCCCCACCACACACACTCTATCTCTCTCTCGTCTCCTCACACACACGTCTTTGTCTTCAATGGTTTCTTTTTTGTCGGACGCCCTTTCTTGCTGTCAGAACTGCGACGTCGTCGATCAAAATGATTTTGTCGGTTTCGAAACACCAAGACCTTTGTTGCGGTCAAGGTTCATACAGTTCATACACAACTGTTCACCCGTAAACGAACCCGTAGAATTGCACTTGTTTTGTAGTGCATAAACAAACGGACACTTGCGGAAGACAACATTGTTTGTTTCCTGCATCAGATGGAAACACTAAAAGAAAACCGTAGCCTCGCTACACCTGTATTCATTTTCCACTTTGTGGTCTGATCAGCGAATCAGGATTCACGTGAGTCAGCGGTTGTACGTGTTATGTATGTGACACTAAACCGTTGTCACTGTACATTTGTTACATATCACTGTACCAGAACTAGACCGTGGCCGGGGCCCTAGAAAAATTGGTGGTTGGACAAGGGAAGTCTGCGTGTTTACAGCTGCCGGGGTGAGAGGGTAAAAGCAACAGACCGCATGGTTTACCACCCAGTGTATGTACCCTACTGCTTCACTGTTTCCGCGTGTCAGTGCGAAGCTGCGTTGCGTAAAGGCTGTCAATTTTATGCAACCCGGCTTCGGGCGCTGAACCCACGCTGATTGACTGTATAAAAGCTACTCCGCGTTCACGTTTAAAGGCCCGGTCCTGCGCCAGAGAACGATATGACTCACCAGCTGAGATCTGACCAGGCTTGATCGAAGTGTTGAATGATAAGATCATCCCTTCACTTGGACATACACCAACAGTCATCAGCCTGGCTGTCTTCTGGGCAGAGTGGGGAGTGGGGGAGTGGGGGTGTGTGTGTGTGTGTGTGGGTGTGTGAGGGTGGGTGGGTGTGTGTGTGTGGGTGTGTGTGTGTGGGTGTGTGTGGGTGGGTGTGTGTGGGTGTGTGTGTGGGTGTGTGTGTGTGGGTGTGTGTGTGGGTGGGGGTGGGGGTGTGTGTGTGTGTGGGTGTGGGTGTGTGTGTGTGTGTGTGTGTGTGTGTGTGTGTGTGTGTGTATGTGTGGGTGTGGGTGTGGGTATGTGGGTGTGTGTGTGTGTGGGTATGTGGGTGTGTGTGGGTGGGTGGGTGTGTGTGTGTGTGTGGGTGGGTGTGTGTATGTGGGTGTGGGTGTGTGGGTGTGTGTGTGTGTATGTGTGTGTGTGTGTGTGTGTGTGGGTGGGTGTGGGTGGGTGTGTGTGTGTGTGTATGTGGGTGTGCACGCGTGCCTGTGTGTGTGTGTATGCACGCGTGCCTGTGTGTGTGTGTGTGCACGCGTGCCTCTGTGTGTGTGTGCGTGTGCGGCACGCGTGCCTGTGTGTGTGTGTATGTGTGTGTGCACGCGTGCCTCTGTGTGTGTGTGTGTGTGTGTGTGTGTGCACGCGTGCCTCTGTGTGTGTGTGCGTGTGCGGCACGCGTGCCTGTGTGTGTGTGTGTATGTGTGTGCACGCGTGCCTGTGTGTGTGTGTGTGTGTGTGTGAATGAATTCTTAAACACTTGCGACTAGGCTACACAAGGCTGCGCGGCTGTGGAGGGCATGTACAACTGCTGTCAGTAAAACCCAAGAAATACTCCGCAATGGTTCGATAATAACACACCAACACATCCGTGTTACGATGCTAAACTCGTTCGAAGAATAGCGCTATGGGTTTCCCAGTCTGCAGTATACATTTGTGGTATTGCGTAATCTGACACACATGACTGTTACTGTTGTTAAACTAAAGCTCAAGGCTAATCTTGATTTAGAGTGACATACCAAATGGTGCGTTCGCCGGATGCGTGTATGATAATGGGCAGAATATACCTGCGCAGTTTCAGCGGCACAGACGACGCACTGCCTATCATTTATGCCGCGATAGGGATTTATGACGAGTACTTGGCCTGTTTTCCTTTCATGCAACGTGTAGCGGGCTGGGATAACCTGCAGTGCGTCGTCGGTCCTGCTGAAGTTACAAAATTATGTGAGCGGAGCCCCAATAGGTGTGCGCATTCTGCAAAGTGTGCGAGTATGAATCTGAAAACTGCGCAGTTGCCGAGGATGCGAACTGCGAAGCTATTAGTTAGAATAACAAATCAGGCAGCTAATATTAATTAACAACGTTTGATTTTCCAAGTCGCCAATTCTTCCTGCGGACTGGTCCATCAAAGTAGGCATTACCCTTCACCATAACAATTCTGAAACCTCTGCTTTCCGTACACAGTAAAAACAATTACTTGAAGTTTACAGACGAATACTGTTCCTCAAAGCAGGCATCACAAGTGTGAAGTACATGTACATGAAATCTCTGGCTACAGTGCATATTTCGGTACATCCTGAACTCAGGTCAAAATGAGTTCGGCTCATTCTATCCCTGACAGGATGCCTTGGTTTTCCTTGTCTGGCGAGAAAATCGATTTTTTTTTTAAAAACATATTTAGATATTTTCGTAATGTGTTATGGATGTAAGCAGATTCGCGATCGTCGATAATGATTTTTCATGGTGTTGTTTAATTTTTAGATTACAAAGGAATTGATATGTAAGACAGTTACAAGCGAGCTATTTTTCGCGGCTGTATTTCCTGTGCAAACAACTCTAAATATGGCAAAAGTGTCACGTGATAATCAACCGTTTGGTTTCGGCGCTCGCTGGAGCAGACGATTTTTTGACAGTGATGCAACCATATATTACGGTCTCCTTCCGGCAGCAGTCCCAAAATTTCGACTTGTTTTGACCTTAGAACGATGTCTTTATCATAACTGTGAAGAACAGAACGGAGATCACTGTCGAAGTCGGCCAATCTGCAATCATTTTCGTCTCGCGAACACTGCTCGCGAACATCATATGGGAGATAACTCTGTATTCTTGTTTTGATAGCTTCGCGTAGGACTTTAGCGTCCGGTCAAGAGATCAGCATGATTTCGGTATACTACTATAAATGAACTTTAGATACAGCCTATCTCCCCTTGCACAAGCTGGACACTCGGCCAACGCTCAGAGCAGTTAAAATCGTCACTTGCTACACCAGACTAGAACTGAACACACACAATTCACTGCACATGGACGAAAAAAAAACACACAAAAAAAACACGAAGCCTTGCAAGGTATAATCCAAGATCAATTTCTCAAAGTTACTCCTCTGGGTCGAATTTGAAGTCAAAAGTATCGCTTTTGCCACAGCTTCAACAGACAATCACGGTTTTCTTCGTTTGAAAAGTCTGGCATATCCGTACATTGCAACTGCTTCCTTGAATCTGGGTTACTGTTCTGGAATGTTAATTACAAGAGTAAGAAGAGTAAAAACGGTAAAGCTATGCACCGCATGCTTCTCCCACCAAAGAAATCAGAGGTTTCTATTTCTGTTGCACGCCACGAGTTTAACCTGCCTACTACTCTCATCCCAAGCATCACAGCAGTGTGACCGCCACGAGAGTGGATAGAAAGGACCTTGAACTGAGAGGGTGGGGTCAAGGTTTTGGTCAGGGGTCCTGTATTCATTCCGCGGTGGATATTGATTACTGACCAGCGACTGGGTATCCATTAATGCACTAATGACCATCGCTCTAGGCTGACAACGTGCCCCGTCGCGATATAACCTTGAACGGTTGAAAACGACGTTAAACACCAAATAAAGAAAGACAACGTGCTAGTGTCCAACGCCATACAGTGAAAATCATGAAAGTTAAATCCTCCCAATTTAATAGATTGGCAACGTGCTGATGTCATCCCCTATACAGCCCCCCCCTTTTTTTTTAAAGAGCTTGCTTTTTCACAACGTCTGCAAAATGTACCTCTATGTTAAGAATATAAAATACGACGCAGTAACATAATTGAGACAGCGAGCCGAGAGAGAGAGAGAGAGAGAGACAGAGAGAGAGAGAGAGAGAGAGACAGAGAGAGAGAGACAGAGAGAGACAGAGACAGAGAGACAGAGACAGAGAGAGACAGACAGACAGACAGACAGACAGACAGACAAAGAAGAAGACACCAACAAACATACAGTATAACAACAACGATTACCACGTTTATGACTGCGCTGGGCCTAATAATGAAGCGGCAGCATCCAACTTTTGTCGCTTTCTTTCTCTCGCAGTCCCCCGAGCACTATGGCCCACCGGGGTTCGGATTAATTAAGCGTCACTGCAAGCGTGCAAGAAGGGAATTGAAAACAAGAGCCAAGACCTTGAAGTTGGCCTGGAGTGATGTACGACAGTGAAAATGAGCAACAGGCCCTGATGAACAGAATGCTCGTAATTACAAGGGAGCAAGCAAGCCAACGGGAGTGAGGGGAGGCGTGTGTGTGTGTGTGTGTATGTGTGTGTGCGTGTGTATGCGTGTGTGTGTGTGTGTGTGTGTGAGTGAGAGAGAGAGAGAATTGAATTGAATTGAACTGTATTTATTAGAGAGAGAGAGAGAGAGAGAGAGAGAGAGAGAGAGAGAGAGAGAGAGAGAGAGAGATGTATATATCGCAGTAGACTTAGAATCTGGGCTGCTCTGCCCTGTTACTTCGGCGTTGGGTATAGTATGCAAGCCAGATAGGCCTACCGTGCATCCCCCCCAGGGGTTGGCAAGACTGGTCTAGAAATGATCCCTAGAGTATCCTGAACACGAAACAAAAACTTTAACAGCAAAAAGTTGGGATGCTTAGGAGTTACAGCCCTTGACGTAAGGGTACCCTCTTGTGCGCTTACTGCGGCCGTTCGAAGTTTACTGTGAATCAGCTGCTGTAAATGAACAAGAAATCATGTTCTTTTGATCCCAATTTTTTTAATTTAGTTGTCAGTGAACCTGGTAGAACCTTGAGTAATCTCTGTTATTGGTCAACAGTTTGGCATCAGTAGTGCCTGTGTCACGATACGAGATTACCCCCGAAATGAGTTTACCCTCCGAAGTTCCACTTTGTACAAAAGTAGCAGATATTCTGTATAATTTCGACTGTTAAACAGTATAAATCGGCTCTAAACGACATTGTGGTAGCTGTAAAGACATCGCAGTACAATAGTGCGTCTCCATTGATTAAAAATTAACAAAATATTACTGCCCAGGTCGGCCATTGCTTGCAACATGTGCCGCCATTGCTCGTCTTCGCTAAAATTCCAATTTCAAGGGCTTTGTGGACTATTGTAACCTGTGTTGTATCCACAGGTACGACAATGTCGTTCATAGACAATTTATACCGTATAACAGTCGAAATTATTCAGAATATCTGCTACTTTTGTACAAAGTGGAACTTCTGAGGGCAAGCTAGTTACGGGGGTGTCTCGTGACACCTGCCTTATGCATTCTGATTTTTCGCGGTTCACATAGGATTTCATTTCTTGTACACTAAAATTGGAGATCAAGTTGTCTTGTTTGATGTGTTTTTCATAAAGTAATATGTGTCGGTTAGCATCAGATCATGTATAGAGGGTTGGTCACAGTTTACATTGGAACATTCCATCTTGTTTGTGCCTATCTGAAAATGATTGGTAAAAAGATGAATGGTTCTGGGCTGTCAGACATCATGTTGGAAGCTGAGCTCATCACATCTGGTTCTTTGAAAGGAGTTGAGTCTGGGAAGCAATATGACCGAGCACTGCACTGCCACAAGACGATGCAGGAATGCCTTGAACGCTTGATGCTAGTGAGCTACCTGAAAATGACAGGAGAAGACAGAGATTTTCCCCAGATGACCGAAGAAACCATGAACTTGCTTGCTGCAACGAGGAGCCTCCACGCACGACATTGTCGCACAGCTGCTGGATGACAAAGGCACGAGTGACTTCTTCAGAGACTATGAACAGTATAGAGAAGATGTCAGGCAAGGAAAACACGGGAAAACTCCCCAGTTCTGGATGTCCTATATGGACCACATCTGGCATGTACTGTCTCTCTTGTATGCTGTGAAAGCGAATGACTTTGAGTTGTATGCCCAGTGCTTATTGGCGATGCCTGATCTTTTCTTCAGCTTTGGGGGACAAAACTATGCAAGGTACCTCACCTTCTTTGGACTCTTCATCGCCAACATTGAGCTCTCACACCCAGGTTCCACCGAGCTGCTTAAGCAAGGGGCATTCAGCGTGGCAAGGTCTTTCATTCCTGGCAACAGATGTGCCGTTGACAAAACGATGGAGGAGACGTTTATGCGCAATGCGAAGAGCAAAGGAGGAGCAGCCGCAGCTGGTGCAGGTCTCACTGGAATTGCTTCAAACTATCCAGCCTACCAAAAGTGGGTGAGGACAACCCACCAAAGAACAAAGTACATGCAAGTGACTATGGACATGGCTGGAATGACAAAGGATAGTGAACTGGACACTCAACACCGTGACCTTCGTCCAACAGAAGTCACCAGGAGTGAAAAGAGTGTGGCACGAACACTTGCTGCAGTAGAAAGCTTCACCAACCCGTTTGAGGTTCATGACAAAGAGAAACTGATCATGCTGTCATCAGGTGCCACAGTACCTGCTGAAATCGAGAAGGATGTCCTACGTGCAGAAGCAGCAGGCAGAAGCGAGAAGGAGAAGTTCATCACTGAGAGACTAGAAACCGGAGAACATTTCTTCGAGCCAGTGAAACGTCTCAAGCTGAAAGTCATGGCAGACACGTCAAAAAGAGTCACACTCAAGTCAACTCAAAACAAATTGACTGAATATAAGCACCAAGGAAATGTGGCCTTCCAACTTCTCGTGAAGTCTCAGGAAGGCGATCTGAACATGGATCTGAAAGAGCTCATGACCTATCAGCTGACTCCAGTCCCTTACAGCCTTGGGACAGCAGACAGTTATTTGGCTAAGACTGACAAGAGCGCTGCTTTTCACTATCTGACGAAGACTGTGGAAGACGCTGTCCCCCCCCCCCCCCCCCTGTTGATGAGACTCTAATGATCATCGATGGCAATGCAACATTTCACGCAATGCAACAAGTTCCTCCCAACTTTCGCAAGATCTGCCAGAAGCTCTCCGACATGGTACCACCAGAAACTGACTTTGTATTCAGCACCGATATGTACCAAGACTGTTCTGTGAAATCCATGGAGCGAAAGAGAAGAGGGTCTGGTGACAAGATCATCCTGAAAGGGGATAGCACAAAGCGACCAGCAGACTGGAAGGCATTTCTGGCTAATGAAGATAACAAAGTGCAGTTCATTAAACTGCTACTGGATGTCTGGAGCAAGGATTCCTTTGCTGAAAAGCACAAGGAGAGAAACGTCGTTCTCGTCTGTGAAGGGCAAGCATTCAAGCTCTCATCAGCTGATGGTAGAAAGACTGAAAAACAAGAACTTCATTCCTTGTCGTCTACCCAAGAAGAAACAGACTCGCGTGTCATCCTCTACTCCAAGTATGGACAAGATCAAGGGTACAAGTACATTCGTGTCAAGAGTCCTGACACAGATGTATTTTTCATCCTCCTGAACTTTGCCCCTCAGCTAGACGGTGTTACAATCCTGTTTGACACGGGCAAAGGCAACAAGAAGCGACTGATTGACATCAGTGACCTAGCCAGAGGACTTACACAGCCTTTCTGCACTGCACTGTTGTCTCTCCATGCTTTCACAGGCTGTGATTCAACCAGCGCCTTCAAGGGCAAAGGCAAAGTGAAGGCTGTGAAGGTTCTGCAGCAGAAGCCAGCATTTGTGAAGACGCTCGCTCAGCTTGGCAACACGTGGGACATGCAGGATGAAATAATTGATGACTTGGAGTCCTTCACATGCTGTATCTATGGCAGGTCACGATTCAGCAAGGTTAATGAGCTGAGGCATCACTTGCTGAAAGAGAAGTGTGGCGAAGAGGTGGTAAATGCCAGTCAGAATGTCGACTTGGCTACTTCGCCACCTTCTCGACGCAGTCTGAAGCAACATATTCGCCGCTGCAACTATCAGGCAACAGTTATTACCGAATACTTCCACCGGCAGTGATGAAATAAGAGTCAGTTCTCTGTTTACTGACAGCGACATCCAAAGGCAATTGGCAAAATATGTGTACGATTGTTTTCAACTACGCAGATGCAATGCGTCTTCCGACTGTCCTCAATAACCTATGCTCATCTTCAGGTCCTCTTTGTTCACCCTGTTCCACTTGGTTTTGTATTACATGTATGTTATGTTTATATTGCTATTTTTTCCTGTACTTATGTATCTTGAATGTGTCAATAGGCTATGTGCTTTAATGACAATAAATTCTGATTCTGATTCTGATTCTGATTCTATCAAGTGACCATCTGGAAGCGAGGTGACCAGCCTGTGCCAGACATTCCTAACCCCACAGAAGGTCATGGCTGGGTGATGAACAATGGCATTTTAGAGCCACTCTGGACAGAAGAGGAAGAAGAGCTGACCTTACCCCAGACTGTCATTGACGATCTCCTCAATGATGTCCCTGACTCAGATGCGGAAGAAGAGGAAGACGACACAGAGTGCTTCTTGCAGAATGGCCTGGATGACTCCAGCTCAGAAGACTCTGATTAAAATTAGAAACACTGAACAATACTTCGTGTGGTTGCTTGTTCATTTACAGCAGCTGTTTCACAGTAAAATTTGAACGGCCGCAGTAAGTGCACGAGGGGGCACCCTTACATCAAGGGCTGTAACTCCTATGCATCCCAACTTTTTGCTGTTTAAGTTTTTGTTTCGTGTTCAGAACACTCTAAGGAACATATTTAGGCAAGTCCCGTCAACCCCTGGAGGGGTGCATGGTAGATTTCTTGTTCATTTACAGCAGTTGATTCACAGTAAACTTCGAACGGCCGCAGTAAGCGCACAAGAGGGTACCCTTACGTCAAGGGCTGTAACTCCTAAGCATCCCAACTTTTTGCTGTTAAAGTTTTTGTTTCGTGTTCAGGATACTCTAGGGATCATTTCTAGACCAGTCTTGCCAACCCCTGGGGGGGGGGGGGGGGTGCACGGTAGGTATACTTGGCTTGTGGACTAGTAGCTTTTGATTAAAACTCGAGTAGTTGGTCGACAAAAACCGTGTAAAAGTGAGTATGTCCCCAATGTTTTGTGAACTTCCATCCCCAACTGTAGCCACAGTTTGGCAACAACAAAAAAAGCTTCCTAATTATATATCTCGGCAAGAACACTCCTTCAGGCGAAGTCAGTAAAGATTACTCCAAAACAGTAAGGTACAGCTGTAACATCAACAACAATCTAACAAAATGTGTTTGTCACCTGTACTCATTCATAACTTACTCACAGTTCAAAAACACCTCTCGCGTCCTTGGAGGTAAATACTTACCACCAGGACAGACAGCTATAAACAGTCGCCATTCGTGTATTACAATTTTCGTGTTCACTCATCGGGCCATGAAGAAGTTCTCAAGACAATGAGCTACAAGAGGGGGAAACATGCCTTCACTGTGAAAGAGAATGAGAGGAGATAATTTTTGACTCTCCCTGTAATATAGGGGAAGGCCTCCTAATATGGACCGGCTCCTACTATGGACCACCACAAACTAACGGCGCTAGAGCGCTCAAACAAGTTTTATTCATTGTATTCACTCTCTCTGGATAACTTGCACATGTCAAAACAGTTGCAGAAACAGAAATCTCAAAACCGTTAGGCTTTTTCTCTTTTTTCACTTTTGGCAGCGTTCACTCTAAATTTGCCGCCTAAAACGGACTCGTTTCTGTCTACAGCCAAAGCTTTTATCAAACAAAAATGGCTAATATATGACAGCTAAAACCGTATTTGTTACATTTTAGCAGTGTTGACCCCGAGTTTCTACTGCAAACTAAAAATAATAGCAAAATCTCAAAGTATGTGCGAGTCCCCTAATATGGACCACCTTCAACAAATCAAAGAAAATAAAAGCTAAAGGCTATTTTCATTAATTCACTAAGAAGCTTGCTGGTAATAACCTATAACTAGCCCTCGAGATTTAAAAAAATGCAACGAAAAGTCTTCTTTTCGTGGAAGTTGATAATTTCACTTATTTTCACTCTGTTTTTGATAAGCTTCTTTAGTTTCTTGGTGTGCTTCAAATAATGCTCTCATCAACCCGAAACAGATAAATCTAGAGCATATTTTAATTAGGCTGACTTGTACACTAAGTTGTATCATGTTATTTTGAAATATAGGGGGCTTTTTACAGTGATTCGTGAAGGCCGCTTCACTGGTCCATATTAGGCGCCCAGGCTCCTAATATGGACCCTTTGTGATTTTTTCTGTATTTAATTTTTGCTGAATGTGTATCAAAGCTATTTTACTCTAATTAGGCCTAACGGTTAACCTAAGAAAGAAGGACTACCAAACACAAAATGAAACTTCTTTGCAAGAAAACAAGCTATTTATCAGCATGAAAAAAAAGTGGTCCATATTAGGAGCCCTTCCCCTACTTACTTTTTCATGTACCCCATGGGTGTTTTTGTTTTCTTTTCTAAAGTCAATTTTTGCTTTGAGAGGATATTTCGGGCAACTGATCGTTGTTTTTACAGAGCAAAAACAATTTAAAAGACGTATGTATGTCTCTACCACCAATATAAAATACACTCTAAATTTCTTGGATACACAATCAGTAATGCTGTGATCACAATGGAACACGATGTTCACATCTGAACATGCTGTGTTTAACATGAGCTACCTTTGCTTGTAGAAATGAGCTGTCACATTGTGTTAAAAACTGGTGACATTGTTAGTATAGTGTGTTCAAAATAGAACTCTTCTAGTTTATAGTGTGTCTACATTTGTATATAGATGAGTGAGAGAAAGAGCAACACACACACACACACACACACACACACACACACACACACACACACACACACACACACACACACACACACACACACACAATCATCTAGACTTGGTCCCACGGTGGAATACTGTCAACAAAATTCGCGCAAGGTTGTGGGACCTGTACGCCAAAATAAGGTCAAGAGAGAGGGGTGTACCTCAGGTACTGTTGTACTTACAATACCCCGTGTACACCTAAGCCTTAATGCTTGCTGAACAAAGAAGTAGGGATAGTATTTATAGCTGAGCTTGTGGACACGCATGAATACATGACGTCATCACAATGATATGCGTCCTCACCAAATCGTGACAAGCACACACGATTTTTCACCACTCTTGTTGTGTTTTGGATGAAAAGAAAAAGCTTACCAAAGGTTGACATGTTATTATGCAGGTATTTTTTCCGTAGCCGCATGAAGATAAAGAAAAGGTATGCTATTCCAGTCACACACTCAAGAAAACTGTTGTGAAGAAGAAAATGTGCTTTCTTTGAATCGTTTCCCTTCGTTTTCGGTCTTTTTCGCTTTTTATGCGTTTGTTTCACAGCTATTGTTACTTTTTGTTTTAAAAAATCAGTGTAGATGAGAAGGCATGATGATGATTATCTGTGTGGCTAATCCCTCTCTCCCTCCCATCCTCCGCCCCCCCCTCTCTCTCTCTCCCTTCCTCCCTCTCTCCCCCCACCCTTCTCTCTCTCTCCTTCACCTTCCGCGAAGTTCATTCCTCTCTCTCATCTCCCTCACCACAATTCAAGCACCCCACCTGCAACTCTCTATATTAAATCTCCATTCATTCATTCCGTAGCGGTCAGTGGAGGTCCTTGCTCTTTCAACCCTCTCTCTGCTCTGTTCTCAGTCACTCATTCTCCCTTGGCCTTCAATGGCGGCCCTCAGATGGGTCCACTATAGCTCAGCTGATTAATTTCCCTAATGCATTTACCTTCAAGGGATGGTCGTCTGAGGCTTAGTTCTGCGATAAGTTTGTACGATAAGTTTGTGCGACAGATTGGTCAACACGCCGAAGAAAAAGTAGTTCCGTCATTTTGATGAATGAATTACTAGTTCATCAAAGTATATGCACTATATAGGCTGGTTAGTTAGTAGGTTGGTTGGTTGGTTGATTGGTTAGTTTGCACTGAGTTGTGTCTGAAATCTACGGTTCAGGTTTGACTGAGACTGACTATTAGGGTTTAACGTCCTCTTAGACCAACTGGTCTATATTGGAACAGGTATTGGTAATACGCTGAAGATATGGTGTGATAGGGCCTACTTTGATTCGAACAAGCCCGCTGTGGCTGTCTTCTTCGACACACCAGCATTGGGTTTGTCTCGTCAAAGTATCGAAAATACGATCATGATAATCAGAGACGAGAGATGATGCATGCGTGTCTTCGTGTTTTCCAAGCCCTGAGACTTTCGCTGTGAACGTGGGATCTTTTTCGTGCGCATGTGTGCACACGGGAGTGTTCGGACACCGAAGAGAGTCTGCACAAAGTTGACTCCGAGAAATAAATCTCTCGCCGAACGTGGGGATCGAACCCACGCTCATAGCGACCAACTGGCTACAAAGCCAGCGCGCTACCAACTGAGCTACGTTGACTGAGAGAGAGAGAGAGAGAGAGAGAGAGAGAGAGAGAGAGAGAGAGAGAGAGAGAGAGAGAGAGAGAGAGAGAGAGAGAGAGAGAGAGAGAGAGAGGGAGATGGATGGATTGTTTAATTGTATAACCAGTGGATTGGTTTTTAGAATGGTAAACAAGAAGAGCAAACGCTCGATCGAGTCACTTTCGCAGTTCTGAATATTATATGAGGCATCAGATGGACAGGAAGAAATTGCTATTCACAACACAATGAGTCACGTTCACATAAAATTTGAGCCCGGTCACTTTTATAGTTTCCGAGAAAAGCCCAACGTTAAGTTGTGTGTTGCCGAACAGAAAAGGCTAGTTATCTCCCTTGTTTTTCTGATAACGTTCGTAAAAGGCTACAGATGTAAATACTTTGATGCAAAGAATAATCCTACAAAGTTTCAATCACATCCGATGAACTTTGTCAAAGATATAAAATGTCTAATTTTTCCTTTGACGCTGACCTGTGACCTTGAAAAAGGTCAAAGGTCAACGAAACCATCGTTAAAGTGTAGAGGTCATTGGAGGTCACGACTAAACAAAATATGAGCCCGATCGCTTTGATAGTTTCCGAGAAAAGTCCAACGTTAAGGTGGTGTCTACGGACGGCCGGCCGGACGGCCGGCCGGACGGCCGGCCGGACAGACTAACACTGACCGATTACATAGAGTCACTTTTTCTCAAGTGACTCAAAAAACGAAAATGTACAAATGCAGCATTTCACGTAATCAAATCAAAAGTATATACATGATATTACACTGACGTGATCGTTGATCGTAACAATTTTTGACAGATGCCTGCTAATAAAGTCAGCATACAGGCACACACACACACACACACACGCACACACACACACACACACACACACACACACACACACACACACACACGCGTGCCGCACGTAAATACGTACATATAAATATAATTATACACCATAGCAAGCAGATTTGCACACATCATCAAAAAAGCCCCGAGAGAGAGAGAGAGAGAGAGAGAGAGAGAGAGAGAGAGAGAGAGAGAGAGAGAGAGAGAGAGAGAGAGAGAGAGAGAGAGAGAGAGAGAATACGAAAGTTTATTCAGTTTTAGGCCAGAGCCCCTTCTGAAAGAGAGAGAGAGAGAGAGAGAGAGAGAGACAGAGAGAGAGACAGAGAGAGACACAGACAGAGACAGAGAGAGAGAGACAGAGACAGAGACAGACAGAGAGAGGGGGAATACACAGAGAAGATCAGAGACAGGGGCAGACACAGAGATAGAGACAAACAGACTGACAGACAGAGAAACAGCAACAGCAACACCCTTCTAAAACAAAATCGATTTATACTTACTGTGACAGACAATAACTTACACACACAAAAGCAACCAAACACACACACACACACACACACACACACACACACACACACACAGCGTATACTTGGACAAATGGCCAATGCACCAGCCTGACAATCAAGCATTCATGACACGCGGACAGGGAGGGGAAAAGGGCAAGGCAAAACAACACAGCGCACGGCTAGCTTTACTCTCCAGGGAGGGTCAAGAACCCAATGAATGGAGGGTGGGGAGATAACACTTGACCAAGAACTCAACTGACCCCTCTGATCACTCAATGAGAATGGAGACAGTCTGCTATGGGGATTGAGAGTAAGAAAACAAGAAGATACAGACTGTGCTTGTTCACGGATAGAACTAAAGGTTTACTCAAAGCATAATGGAGTAGTGGCTTTGGTATACTAGTGTATCAACAAGACAGGACAATGAGACACTAGCATCCAAATCGACGAAAATAATTATGATAAATGTAACGTTTGTGTACATAAAACATGCACACACGCACTGACAGAGAGACAGAAAGAGAGGCAGACACTGAGACACACACACAGACAGACACATAGAAAGACAGACAGACAGACAGACAGACAGACAGACAGACAGACACACACACACACACCAGGGGCGGAGCAGTTAAGCCAGAGGGGTGGGGAGGGAGGTTACAACCTGGGGTCCAGAGGTAGACCCCTTGTGGGGTACAGGGGCCTGGGGGGCGAAGCCCCCCCCCCCCCCCTGAAGCTGAAGAGTCTTAGCTATTTTATGAACAATTTATGGCTTATCCTTGATTTTAAACATGATCAACTGATGTCGGCAGCCATTCGTTATTTCTTTTAAAGTTTTAAAGTTACTATTAAATCTTTTTTGGGGGGGACAGCCGGGGGGGGGGGGGTCCGGAACCCCTGTAACCCCCCCCCCCCCCGCCCCCCTAATCCGCCCCTGCACACACCTGAGACTAACCCGCTTGCTCAACAGTACTTTTTGTCGAGAAGAGTCAAGACAATGCCCAAGTGAAACATGGACTCCGTGCATTTGATTGATACGATGGTATCTGCACCTGTACCAAGGGGTGGGACTGGGGGTTGGGGCAGGCCGGGTTAGGAATGTTTGGCGATGGGGAACAGCCACGGTGCAAAACGCACTTTGAAAAAAATCTCCACAAAAGGAGAATTATAGGCTAAGAAACTGGGACAAGTGCGAACAACTTCTCAAACAAAAAGAACAAGGGTAGGGTAACCAAAGCCGAATGTACAGACTTTCGGGCTAACAACCGGCACGGTGACTATTATACGAGTCTAAAAAAAGAAAGGAGCAAGTATAGGTTACAATAGAAAGAATCCCGGAGATGCAGGGTGGAAGGAGGGAAAAATGAGGACCGGCGTCACCCTAGATGACTTCACCCAACGAACAATAATACAGTCAAGAGACATAGTGCTTGCTGCCGCGCGAGCCGAGAAAACGTTCCCTCTTTATCTTTGCTGCGCTGGCAGCAAAACCCCTCCGCGCGGAGGTGTTTTCAGACACATCGTACGTTGGGTGAATAAGAGCCTGCATAGAATCACACTTACTTTATAATGTACTCTCATAGACTACGATGAACGAATTAAAGATCGCAGTGTAGATGAACCTAGTGAAGATTTGAAAAAGATTTGTCTCGCATATACATTATTCACTTTATTTCGCAAAGCATCTCTGCACAGAGGAGCTACGCTTCGGGATAGGCGGAGGGGGTTGATGTGTTAGATAGAGAACTGAAGGAGACGTTAAATCTATTTAACAGTTGCTTGTGGTAAACTTGCAAGAAGAAAGATATATTTAGAGTCTGCGTGAAAACGCGGAGAGCAAGAGAGAGAGAGAGAGAGAGGGAGAGGGAGAGAGGGGGGGGGGGGGGGGGGCAATGCTGCCAATGATGCGCAAATTCTTGGCTGTGAAATGGCAAACGGTGCAGCTTTACAGAAACAATGTCGTCGATGACAACGGTGGTAATGCTAATAACGATGACGATGACGATGCTGCTAACCATGAAGACAACATTATGTTGTACAATCAACTGTGTCAGCTGGTTACCAAGGGTATGTGAAAAAATGTAACTCATCAAGCCATAAAGTGCGAATCAACACTATTGCGTCTCTTCCTGTCGACACTTCCACCATCTTCCCTAGCAGTGTGACCCCCCCCCCCCCCCCCCCCCCGTCCTCACTCACACAAACCACATCTTCTCTTCTCCGATCACACTTGACATTTTACCTTGAAAGACCTTTTGAACACACACACACACACACACACACACTCATTCTTTCTCTCTCTCTCTCTCTCTCTCTCTCTCTCTCTCTCTCTCTCCTCTCTCTTTCTCTCTCTCTTTCTCTCTCTCTCTCTCCCCTCTCTCTCTCTCCTCTCTCTCTTTCTTTCTGTCTCTCTCTCTCTCTCTATTTCGCCTCTCTATCTTTCTCTCTCTCTCTGTCTCTCTCTCTCTCTCTCTCTCTCTCTCTCTCTCCACGTCTTCATCCTTATCCATCTCACTCTCCACGTCCCTCCCTTCTTCCCTGCTTCTTCTCCATCCCCCCCTCCCTCTCTGTCCAGCCAATTTTTTTTCCTCAGCACACAAACGGGCAAGGTGATGTCTCAGTGTCCCCTTGTCGTCAAAGGTTGGCGGCAGTACCAGGCAGCGAGGGGGGCACCGATGTGACAAATGCCGAGTCTCGGCACGTAACTCCCGCCTGCAACACTCCTGAAACTCCCCCGCCCCGCCCCCCCCCTCCCTTCCGCCCTCCCTCTCTCTCTTTGTTTCTGTGTATTCGCCCTCGACCCTTCTCTCTCTCTCTCTCTCTCTCTCTCTCTCTCTCTCTCTCTCTCTCTCTCTACTCCCCCCTCTCTCTACTCCCCCCTCTCTCTCTCTCTCTATACTCCCCCCTCTCTCTCTCTACTCCCCCTCTCTCTCTCTCTCTACTCCCCCTCTCTCTCTCTCTCTCTCTCTACTCCCCCCTCTCTCTCTCTCTCTCTCTACTCCCCCCCTCTCTCTCTCTCTCTCTACTCCCCCCTCTCTCTACTCCCCCCCCCCCCTCTCTCTCTCTCTCTCTCTCTCTACTCCCCCCTCTCTCTCTCTCTCTCTACTCCCCCCCTCTCTCTCTCTCTCTCTACTCCCCCCCTCTCTCTCTCTCCCTATCTCTCACTCTCATGGCCAATTCTCCCTTCCTCTTCCACCTGACCCCCTCCCCCCCTCTGCCTCACTCTCCCCCCCCTCTCTTCTCTCAATACAACATTCTTACCTTCATAGACTTCTACCCCTCGCTGCCGACAACGACTCCCCCACCTACCTTCTCCCCACCACCACCACCACCCTTCCATCTAGGTTACACGACAACATCTTTCTCAACTACTCAATCAATCAATCAATATGAGGCTTATATCGCGCGTATTCCGTGGGTACAGTTCTAAGCGCAGGGATTTATTTTTTAATAAAAAAAATTTGTTATGCAATTTATATCGCGCACATATTCAAGGCGCAGGGATTTATTTATGCCGTGTGAGATGGATTTTTGTTTACACAATACATCACGCATTCACATCGGCCAGCAGATCGCAGCCATTTCGGCGCATATCCTACTTTTCACTTCCATCTTTCACTTTATCGGAATAGCTACAACTTTCACTTCCAGAGGACACCCCACATATTTTAGTTAAGCTGTTGCCACAGGATACATTAAAATAAATTTAAGATAAACAAATCATCCAAGATCATCATCCTCCATTCACAAAGTAAACAGTACAAAAATTAAAATTTTAAATTATAAATTATAAAACACAAACACACACGAACTTTCGGTTAGAAAAGTGCAAACGAAAAATATACACAAAGAAAGATATTTTTTTCCTTCTTTCACCTCAGGTGACAACACTCCATTACAGTAAAACAAAATCATAAGTCAACCGGTGCACCAGAACTCCCTCACAAGGGATCGACAAGTGCTGTTTTTACACACGAACGAATCGAAAGCAGGTGTTCGGTAAAAACAAAAAAACAAAAAACAAAATCGAAAAAAAGTACAATTAATGTTATTATTTTCCCAAACATTAATCAGTACCCGTCAGGTCAGGAGGTACAGCTGTCTGTTTTCCCGTTGTCTGTTATGATTTCACGAAAAACGCACCATTCTGCAGTGCACAAGTGTACAAGTAGTGTACAGGACTGCACCTAACTTCTGACAGTGACGGACAATGATGCTGACAACAATCACACGTAAAGCATTTAACATTCAAGGCACAGGCCTTCCCCATTCTGATAAGCATCGCTCCACGGCGATTGCCAGTTGTCTCTCTGACCGGACGGTACAGTCCTACGCGAATCTATGAAAACAAGAATACAGATTTATCTCCCATATGTTTTTTGCATCTAAATTTGAGATCAGTGTTCGCGAGACGAAAATGATTGCAGATTGGCCGACTTCGACAGTGATCTCCGTTCTGTTCTTCACAGTTATGATAAAGACATCGTTCTAAGGACAAAACAAGTCGAAATTTTGGGACTGCTGCCGGAAGGAGAAAGTAATATATGGTTTCATCACTGTCATCTGGTTACAGAAAAAATCGTCTGCTCCAGTGAGCGCCGAAACCAAACGGTTGATTATCACGTGACACTTTTGCCATATTTAGAGTTGTTTGCACAGTAAATACAGCCGCGAAAAATAGCTCGCTTGAAACTGTCTTACATATCAATTCCTTTGTAATTGAAAAATTACAAAACACCATGAAAAAATCATTATTGACGATCGCGAATCTGCTTATATCAATAATACATTACAAAAAGCTCTAAATATGTATAAAAAAAAATTCAAGGAAACTCAAGGCATCCTGTCAGGGAGAGAATGAGCCGAACTCATTTTGACCTGAGTTCAGGATGAGGCCTACCCGTGTAAACGATTCGCCTCGCCATCTCAGATCTGGCCCGTGTTTTTATTTTTTTTAATATTATTTTTTTTACAAGGGATAAGACCATCCTTCCACTTTGACATCTACCAAAAATCAGCATCGTGATTGCTTCCTGCGCGGTGACTAGTGGCTTTTTAAGAAATTAATACACAAAAAGAATCCCCATTCACGCAGTCAGGATTTTCATTTTTGTGGCTTTTTAAGATCTTGATTAATACATAAAAAGAATCCCCATTCACGCAGTCAGGATTTTCATTTTTGTGGCTTTTTAAGAAATTAATACACAAAAAGAATCCCCATTCACGCAGTCAGGATTTTCATTTTTGTGGCTTTTTAAGAAATTAATACAAAAAAAGAATCCCCATTCACGCAGTCAGGATTTTCATTTTTGTGGCTTTTTAAGAAATTAATACAAAAAAAGAATCCCCATTCACGCAGTCAGGATTTTCATTTTTGTGGCTTTTTAAGAAATTAATACACAAAAAGAATCCCCATTCACGCAGTCAGGATTTTCATTTGTGTGGCTTTTTAAGAAATTAATACACAAAAAGAATCCCCATTCACGCAGTCAGGATTTTCATTTTTGTGGCTTTTTAAGATCTTGATTAATACATAAAAAGAATCCCCATTCACGCAGTCAGGATTTTCATTTTTGTGGCTTTTTAAGAAATTAATACAAAAAAAGAATCCCCATTCACGCAGTCAGGATTTTCATTTTTGTGGCTTTTTAAGAAATTAATACACAAAAAGAATCCCCATTCACGCAGTCAGGATTTTCATTTTTGTGGCTTTTTAAGAAATTAATACACAAAAAGAATCCCCATTCACGCAGTCAGGATTTTCATTTTTGTGGCTTTTTAAGAAATTAATACATAAAAAGAATCCCCATTCACGCAGTCAGGATTTTCATTTTTGTGGCTTTTTAAGAAATTAATACACAAAAAGAATCCCCATTCACGCAGTCAGGATTTTCATTTTTGTGGCTTTTTAAGATCTTGATTAATACATAAAAAGAATCCCCATTCACGCAGTCAGGATTTTCATTTTTGTGGCTTTTTAAGAAATTAATACAAAAAAAGAATCCCCATTCACGCAGTCAGGATTTTCATTTTTGTGGCTTTTTAAGAAATTAATACATAAAAAGAATCCCCATTCACGCAGTCAGGATTTTCATTTTTGTGGCTTTTTAAGAAATTAATACAAAAAAAGAATCCCCATTCACGCAGTCAGGATTTTCATTTTTGTGGCTTTTTAAGAAATTAATACACAAAAAGAATCCCCATTCACGCAGTCAGGATTTTCATTTTTGTGGCTTTTTAAGAAATTAATACACAAAAAGAATCCCCATTCACGCAGTCAGGATTTTCATTTTTGTGGCTTTTTAAGAAATTAATACAAAAAAAGAATCCCCATTCACGCAGTCAGGATTTTCATTTTTGTGGCTTTTTAAGAAATTAATACACAAAAAGAATCCCCATTCACGCAGTCAGGATTTTCATTTTTGTGGCTTTTTAAGAAATTAATACAAAAAAAGAATCCCCATTCACGCAGTCAGGATTTTCATTTTTGTGGCTTTTTAAGAAATTAATACAGAAAAAGAATCCCCATTCACGCAGTCAGGATTTTCATTTTTGTGGCTTTTTAAGAAATTAATACATAAAAAGAATCCCCATTCACGCAGTCAGGATTTTCATTTTTGTGGCTTTTTAAGAAATTAATACAAAAAAAGAATCCCCATTCACGCAGTCAGGATTTTCATTTTTGTGGCTTTTTAAGAAATTAATACAGAAAAAGAATCCCCATTCACGCAGTCAGGATTTTCATTTTTGTGGCTTTTTAAGAAATTAATACAGAAAAAGAATCCCCATTCACGCAGTCAGGATTTTCATTGTTGGTGTATGTGTTGTCGTGAAGTGATGTCTGATAGTTTAGTTAGTTAGTTAGTTAGTTAGCTGTTGCTTTTCGGGTCCAGCGGACCATAATAGGCCAAATCAGGACCCCAGTGATGTCTGATGTCCTAGCTTATTCCATGTTAAAGCCTGGCCTTATCCTGAGACAGCGAGCAGAACTGCTTCACGAGAATGACGACGTCTTTATATATATGCCAGTTCTCTGTACAAATTGAAAACAAATCTAGCACAATACAACAGCAACAACAGCATACAGTCCATCTAAGTACTCGAGGGATAACGGAAACCTTCTAAAGGGCGAATTAAGAAAAGAATGTCTGAAGACTGCTAACACTTTTTGCTTCGGAAAGTACTTATTTCAAATGCCCGATGGTGGGATGGTAGGATGGGAATGACGGATTCGTGAGAATGACGGATTCGTGAGAATATACGCTGCGGACAAGCACAGCGGATAAAACACACAGCATTTCAACCGTACCGGTGTAACACGAAATTTTTACTCCACGAAAAATTTACTCCGGAGTAAATATTTCGTACGAAATTCTTACTCCGAGTACACTTTTCGTACGAGAAAAGAACTCCCCAAGGCACGAAAAAATTACTCCCTCCACGAAATTTTTACTCCCCATTTTTTTTACTTCCAGTAAAAATCTCGTACGCAAAAATTGAATGCAGGCGAAGGGATAATGCCAATAAATGATCTCGCGCACACGAATGTCGCGCTACCCTCCTTCCACCCCTTCCACCACCAAGAACTAACAGGGGACAAGGGAGTAAAAATATCGTACACCTGGCATGGGAAGTTAAATTGCTCGTGTTGAGGTGAAGTAATTTATTCGTTATTTTTTCGTCAGGGGAGTAATATTTTTGTACGAAATGTTTACTCGGAACTCACCTGTCTCGGGGAGTAATTTTCTCGTGCAATGAGGGAGTGCTTTTTTCGTAAAGGGAGTAACTTTTTCGTACGAAATGTTTACTCTGGAGTAAAAATCTCGTGGGAGTAATCTTCTCGTGTTACACCGGCTGTTGTTGTAAAGCATCCAAATGGGAAAATGCTGGGAGTTTTGGTTCAAAGACCAGTTACTGTACATGGCTTATCACGTTATGAACACTGCCCTACAATCTTACACGCACACAAATTCTTGAACAGAAGAAATCTGAGAATTCTCACACGACCTCTAACTTCAGACGAAGCCACCGATGGAGCTGCAAGCTAAGCCAGGGGTGTTCGTACAACAGTCAATGCTGACACCGGACATTTCTTGCGAGACCCACATTTCTCGTAAACACGTGCAACAAAGAAGAATGCCTGGAAAAAAGAACCATGACAAATGGAAAAGCCACGAAGAAGTTTCGAACTCTTACAAGTCCTACGACTGTAAAAACAAAATGGTACAGAAAATGCCTGTAGTTTTCTGGGAGTTATGAGATGGAACTTCAGAACTCAGAGCTTACGAGACATAGTGTTCTCAGAAGTTCTTATAATTCTGAGAAAAACCAAAGTCTTTCTCAGAAATTCCCGTAATTCTGAGAAATGTTCAAGTTGGAACTATACAATAACCTGTAACTCTGAGAAGTGACATAACCAAGGAGTAGCATGAAAGAGGGGGGCGAGCAAGGTCAACACACCTCTCTGAAGACCATTGCAACATTCGTTGAATTGAACTCTTGAGACTATGTCTGGAAATTATACGTTTACCCCCCCCCCCCCCTTGTGTGAGGTTGGGTGTGTGTCAAAATGTGTTGTGCAATATGGCATGAAAATCTTTTTAGATTTGTTGTTAAAAATTACAGCTTTGTATTCCATGTTTATTATCTTTTACGAAGATTAGTAATTATAGTTAAATAGTCTTTTATGTTTTTTATTTGTTCGACCTTCTTAGGATTATGGAGTTTTATGCACTGCCTTTATAGTTAACTAAATTTTTGTATTTGAAATAGTCCATTGTGGTCGGTGTAGGCCTTAAGCTTATTTTAATCGTTTGTCCAGTATTTAATTTAATTCTCTATTTTTGTATGAACTCAAATGTTTAGTGTTCTTAGTATGTCTTGTTAGGCTAAGTTCTATTTAATCAGAGTATGTTTGCGTGTGCTTATACCTAGTGATATTGTAAAGCGCATAGTGCTTTTAGTTATGCGCTATAGAAATCTCCTTAATAAATAAATAAATAAAATGTTTTAAAAGGGTACATTGTCGAGTGCAGACTGTTATATCTTCTGGTTTGAAAGCACATCTACACAGCCCCCGCAGCAACTTGGCTTCTAATGTAAGTATCATTAGGCCAACAAAAAAAAGGTCTGTTTACGGTAACATAGGGTGAAAAAATAGGGTCGGTAGGTCGGCTTTTTTTCCATTTTTTTTCTCCCCTCTCTATGATGTTTCACAGTTCATTTCTTCTCATCAATCCCTGTTTTTGCCCAACATAACTATAAACAGTACTTTGAGCTTACCTCCCTTCTGTCGTCTGCTGTTTGAGCGCAAACAGCTCTATTTTGGATGCAAGTTTTTTTTTTTCAGACGATCCAAAAAAAAGATTAGGGTCGGGCCTAAAAACTAGGGTCGGTCGGGTTACCGTAAACAGACCTATTTTTTTTGGCCTTAACACAGTATATCGATACCAAGGCTAAACACGATGTTTCCGGTCCCCAAAAGTTCCCCCATCGCAGACGAATAATTCAATTCTTCCTGAGCGTTCCACTCCCTGCAGGCATAACTGTGCCCACGACTTCCTCTAATCAATGCCCAGAATGTCCAGCGACAGGACCTCTGGGGATACAAAGGAACCTTTAAACGGCACCGAGAAACCTACAACGTGACCTATGACGTAAATGCAAGGCAAGCAAAATAAAACATGGCGAACATGGTGATATTGTCTCAATTCATAAAAAGCAACGATCATCTGATTTGGCTGAAGGATTGGTAGCTCACACATCCGCCCTGGATACTGATCTTGATGCAGCGTTTTCGTGGGGTTTTTTTCCCCTCACAAAAATGTCCTTTAAATGGCCATTGCTTCCACGGAGGACGCTAAATGTGAAGTCCATTCACTGAATGATTGTCTTCTCCCGGCGTCACGCGTCACGTTGAGGTCGGTTTGCGTTGCCGTTTAAAAGTCTCTTATGTCCACTAGTGTGTCCAGACAGCAATGAGAGCCTTCATTATTGATCAGAGCTCTCGGTTCCTCTCAGCTTTGCGCCCACCCGTTCCGGTCAGCGTAGGAAGTATTTTACAATAATGGAGGTCTTTTATATTCTTCAGCCTCGTCCCATGTGTGAAAATGAATCGTATCTCCATGGGAAACTGAGTAAGCCTGAAGATTATATTGTCAGGCTACAAAAGAGATTCCATAATTGCCCAGAACCTTTCATAGCGTATTAACACCTCATGTCCAAAATAGAAACTAGAACTGGAGACAAAAATAGTTAATTAGCATAGCCCAGAACTGGTAGACACACTCTCTCTCTCATCTCACGCCCTTCCCCTACCTCCCTCTGTCTCCAGCCCCCTCTCTCTCCCTCTCTGTGTGTCTCTCTCATGCACCCTGTCTCTCTCTATGTCTCTCTCTGTGTCTGTCTGTCTGTCTCTCTCTATGTGTGTCTGTCTCTCTCTCTTTATGTCTCTCTCTGTCTCTCTATGTCTCTCTCTCTATGTGTCTCTGTCTCTCTTTATGTCTCTCTCTCTGTCTCTGTCTCTATGTCTCTCTCTCTCTATGTGTCTCTCTCTATGTGTCTCTGCCTCTCTCTCTCTCTCTCTCTCTCTCTCTCTTTATGTCTCTCTCTCTCTATGTGTCTCTGTCTCTCTTTATGTCTCTCTGTCTCTGTCTCTCTCTCTATTATGTGATCAATGTTACTGCTCGATAGATGCGACCTTCACATAAATCGACAAACAAATCCTACATTAACCCCAAAAATGGCTGCCCTGACCGATCTGCGGTGTCGCTCTTCCGGCATAATGAGCTAAACATTGTGTCTACATCACGAGGATCGCTGCATAAAGCATTGGCGCTGAATTTTCGGTAAACGGACTTCCCGTAGTCAACTTCCGGCTCAATTTAAGGAATGCCTTAACGTCGACGTACTGGGTAAATATTTCGTTTTGTCTGTGATCGATGAAAATAAAAACTCGAACAATATAACGCCGAAAAACTAGTTTGTGTCTCATTCCCACGCTTCCTGTCACGGGAAGACGTGATCGATAAATATCCATCTGTTGTGCACTGTCCCACTCCTCTGTAAGCATCTACTCTAAGCCTTTCCCAGCCCTCACACACACACACATACACTCACACACACATATACACTCCCACACACACACACACACCCACACACATACACACACACACTCACACACACACACACACGTACGTACACACACACACACACATACACACACACACACTCAAACACATGAACACATAGCCACACACACACACACACACTCACACACACACACACACACACACACACACACACACACACACACACACACACACACACTTCTGACATGGCCACTGATTTGCCTTGGCTGATGTGGCTTCCGTGTGACTTTTAATGACCATTGCATGTAATAACTTTTAATGACTATTTTATGTGACTTGTAATGACCATATCATGCGGTTTTTCATCACCATTTCATGTGAATCTTCACGACTATTTCATGTGACTTAACAATAGGTTTGTTTGTTTGTTTGTTTGTTTGCTTAACGCCCAGCCGACCACGAAGGGCCATATCAGGGCGGTGCTGCTTTGACATATAACGTGCGCCACACACAAGACAGAAGTCGCAGCACAGGCTTCATGTTTTACCCAGTTACATTATTCTGACACCGGACCAACCAGTCCTAGCACTAACCCCATAATGCCAGACGCCAGGCGGAGCAGCCACTAGATTGCCAATTTTAAAGTCTTAGGTATGACCCGGCCGGGGCGGACGCCTTACCACAGGCCAACCGTGCCGGTTTAACAATAGGTACAGGTACAACTTATCACACACACAAAATACAAGTGCATGCATGCACGTCTTGTGCCTTTCCTAACCCCACCCCCGTTCCCCTTTCTAGAGCAGTTCAGTTTTGAATTGGTTAAAAATCAAACAACACTAAGTAAAAGTTAACGAAATCTTTGGCAGTTTTAACGGCTAGATGGCTAAATACGGATGTCATGTTTATCTTAAATATGAAAAAAAGATTAAAAAAAATAGGACTTATTGTTTGTTTTGTTTTGTTCTTATTTCTCAAAAAAAGTCCGTTTCAATGCCAGTCAAATGCAAGATCAGTTGTTTGACAAAAGCAGCATTCACCATCAAAAAAGAACAACAACAGCATGTAATCAAGTGCTAATACAACCTTCACTGCTGAAGGTGAAAGCATGTGTGGTCAATAAAAATCGTCAACAGTAGTCACGTGGCCGGGTCACTTATGCAAATCACTTATATAAATCCAAATTTCGTAAAGCCGAGACCAACACCCTGCTGTGGTCCTGTAGTACTTTTGCACTGACTGAACTTATTTGTGTGTCACATGATTGGCAGCTGACTAATCAGTGGTCATGTGATGTCAGCTGACAACACGAACTAATAATTATTCCCTAACCTTGTTGATAACACGTCAGTTGATACGTTGATATGTTGAAACAGTTGGGACAAAAGGCTGTCACAACACATTGGGAATTGATTGCCTGAGAAACTTACCACACAGAGATTTCATGGCTGTAAATTTGGCTCTTTTCTTTGATATCCGCTGTTCGTCTGTTCGTCTGTCAGTCTGTTCTGTCTGTTCGTCTGCGTGTCTGTGTGTCTGTCTGTCTCTCTCTGTGTCGGTCTGTTTCTCGGTCTGTTTGATTCTCTCTCTCTCTCTCTCTCTCTCTCTCTCTCTCTCTCTCTCTCTCTCTCTCTCTCTCTCTCTCTCTCTCTCTCTCTCTCTCTCTCTCTCTCTCTCTCTCTCTCTCTCTCTCTCTCTCTGATCATATGGTAAATATGTCATTTGTACTACAGTTAAACTTATCTATTTCTTCTTGTTTGTTACCCCTCAATGGGCGAGGGCCGGATGAAAAAAAGCATGTATACATTGCTTATTCTGTTACCCTCGTAAAATAAATTTCAATTCAAAAATTCTCTCTCTCTCTCTCTCTCTCTCTCTCTCTCTCTCTCTCTCTCTCTCTCTCTCTCTCTCTCTCTCTCTCTCTCTCTCTCTCTCTCTCTCTCTCTCTCTCTCTCTCTCTCTCTCTCTCTCTCTCTCTCTCTCTCTCTCTCTCTCTCTCTCTCTCTCTCTTTATGCCTCTTTTCTCTGAACATGGATGTTCGATAAGTTGTGAGGCAATTTTGTATCATGAGTTATCTATATCAATTTAGCAACAGCGACAAAAACGAATGATGGAACAACACAGCAAAATGCTAGCTTAGAACAAACTACATGATAATCAGAAGTAGCGCCCCCCGTCCGCCGCCCGCCCGCCCACCATTTCCAGGAGGGTTGGGTGGGGTGGGGAGGGGGGGGGGCGAGCTTCCAGGCGATCTCAGACACTGTTTGACTACATGCCTGTCTACCCTTGCACTAAAAACAAACAAAACAAGGTGGCACAAAAGTTAGTTTTATTTCGATCGACAGATGAAAGACGACCTTAATCCTTACTCCTATGGGCGTAAAACACACACAAACATACCTCTTTTTGTTAAGACTTTTTTTCTGTGAGTGGTTATATATACAAGCACGGAACACCCACAGGGCACACAGACAAGGAGCTATAGCTGTCTGTTAAAGCCGTTAGGAAGACAACAGCCATTGTTATGAAACTGTATTTTTGTTGGGGGCGTGACCGCAAACTTTCTCCTTGCGTTTCATATGACGCGGCGGGCATCAGGAAATCATGAAAGTAAACAAGCAAGCGGCGCGAGATTCACATTTCCAGACACTTGACGTCTGCTCAAAGGACTGAGAAAGGCTAGAGCAAGGTCATCGACCTTGGCCAGTATGCAGCGCTGAGGTGCACGAAGCGAAACTGGGTGCCACCCGGGTGAAAACAAAGCGAGGGGTCTGATTGGTTGAAATCACAACAAACATCAATTTCAACCTATCCAAATGGGCGGGGATGCAGCTCAGTCGGTAGCGCGCTGGATTTGTAACCAGTTGGCCGCTGTCAGCGTGAGTTCGTCCCCACGTTCGGCGAGAGATTTATTTCTCAGAGTCAACTTTGTGTGCAGACTCTCCTCGGTGTCCGAACACCCCCGTGTGTACACGCAAGCACAAGACCAAGTGCGCACGAAAAAGATCCTGCAATCCATGTCAGAGTTCGGTGGGTTATAGAAACACGAAAATACCCAGCATGCTTCCTCCGAAAGCGGCGTATGGCTGCCTAAATGGCGGGGTAAAAAACGGTCCTACACGTAAAATTCCACTCGTGCAAAAAAAAAAAAAAAACCCACGAGTGTACGTGGGAGTTTCAGCCCACGAACGCAGAAGAAGAAGAAGAAGTGGCCTTACAGCAGGTCTTGTAAGCCAGCACGTGCATAACTCTTTTCTGGCTTCGTTGGCTGTTAAATCGATTCAAGCTAACTCAAAGACCAAGGTTATCTTTGTGTGTTTTGATACCTTAAAAACTGTCTGCGTATTTGCGGGGAGAGAGAGAGAAAGAGAGAGAGAGAAAGAGAGAGAGAGAGAGAGAGAGAGAGAGAGAGAGAAACAGAGAGAGACAGAGACAGAGACAGAGAGGGGAGGGGGGGGGGGGACAGAGAAAGTGAGAGAGAGAGGGGGGAGACCGAGAAAGAGAGACAGAGAGAGGAGACAGAGCAAGAGAAAAAGTGAGAGAAAGAGAGGGGCAAGAGAGAGAGAGGGCAAGAGAGAGAGGAGGGGGTGAGAAATAGAGAGAGAGACGGGGGAGGCAGAGAGAGACAGAGAGAAAGAAAAAGAGTAGAGACAGAGAGACAGACAGAGAGAGAAAGAAAGCAAACCTATACAGCAAGAGCCAACGTCACACAAACCTATGTACAGCGATACTTGCGGTGCCTGGTCCCTCCGATGAGAGGAAGCCTCTCTTGAAAGGACACCAGATGGTGTACTTTTCTCTAGTTCCGTTATCGAAATATACCTGTCATGACAGGACACCTGTCAATGTAGGGACACTTTTGTCTGGTCCAAACGGTGTCCTTTCATCACAGGTACCACCGTACTCTGACTGTGTCTTGCCTGTTGCAGCGATTAGTTCACACAAAAAAAGCCAACAAGAACAGGGCAAGGGTTGCCGACCTCTCACCGACCTTTCTCAATGACGAACCCATCGTCACCTCCGCTCTAAACGAAACGCTTCATCGAATAAACATGCCCTACGAAAACGAGACGCGTTGCTGGGCAACGTCGGAAGCCAACCTTCACGCATATTCATGATGGCATCCTTCCACGAACCCGAATCCATTCAGGCTCATCTCGTTTTTTGTTTGTTGTTTATGGCATGTTACAAACGCCGTGCATTGACTCCGTTAAGTGCCGTGTTGACAAACCGTCTTCATAAAACGGCCATAAATTGACCCCAGTCAAGACAAGTTGTGTATGATAGGTCGTTTGCCCTCGGCGCCTCAAGACACGGAGCGAAACTGACTGGATCCCACCTCCTCTCCTTTTGGGTCCCCTCTTGTCCAATGAAACCCCATTTTATTGCCCATAAATTGCATGTGACCATGAGACATGACCCAACGGTGTTGTAAGTTCATGGCCCGGTTCATGACAAATTCTTGTGCAGCAACTTGTTCTGTAGTACACAACTCCTTTATTTGGTGTTTAACGTCGTTTTCAACCGTTCAAGGTTATATCGCGACGGGGAAAAGGGGGGGGGGGGGGGGGGGATGGGATAGAGCCACTTGTTAATTGTTTCTTGTTCACAAAAGCACTAATAAAAAAATTGCTCCAGGGGCTTGCAACGTAGTACAATATAATATAATATTATGACCTTACTGGGAGAATGCAAGTTTCCAGTAAAAAGGACTTAACATTTCTTACATACTGCTTGACTAAAATCTTTACAAACATTGACTATATTCTATTCAAGAAACACTTAAACAAGGGTAAAAGGAGAAACAGAATCGGTTAGTCGCCTCTTACGACATGCTGGGGAGCATCGGGTCAATTCTTCCCCCTAACCCGCGGGGGGTTGTTCTGTAGTAATACTTATTTGTTCGTGTGAAGGATGTGTAATAGTGGGTGTCGATTGGCGCTGTTCTCTGGATTGTGTAATAGCCCTTTAATTTCGTGTCTTTTGGGGGGGGGGGGGTTTCTTTTCGGTACCCAGACCTTCCTTCCACTTTTGTCCTCTGCCAACCCCTCCCTTATCTACTCCTGTTCTCCAAAATTCGAAGCACACCCACAACACCGCCCAACACCCTCCGCCGCCGCCCCCCACACCCACAACACCCTTCGCCCCTCCCCCCTCCCCCCCCCCAACATCTTTTTACTACCACGTGCAACAGACGACACCATAACCCTTCAAACCCCTTCAAAAACCGGCCGGTCAAGCAACCACTCTGACGTCTCCGCGTCCAGTCAGGCACAATACCGGTCACTGGGCAGCCATTGAGACACAATCTGACACTCGAGTCGACATGACACTGACTGCTACGACCTGACAAGTTGGACAGCTGACTCCATCAGGCAAGACGTCAACGCAGGAAGGAAAAGCCGAAGCTGCTATTGTCCCCCCCCCCCACCCCCACCCCCTCGTTTGTCTTCTCCTCCTGTTCAAAACAAAGCTTCTTTTGTTGCCTCTGGTGTCCGCCCCCCTGGGCTCAGGTTCTTCTTGCACATCGACATACAATGTGTACTGACACTGAAGAAGAAACTTGCAGCCAGCAAAGAAACACAAACACAACAACAACAAAACAAAAACAATGAAGGACATCTCGACATGCTATTGTGTGCACACATTGGCAAGGCAAACCTCGAAAGCGAGTTGGTAGCCAAGCATCTGCAATAATTGTACAGCTGAGACCTTTGCAATCTTCAACATGGTAAAGCTGAGACATTTTGAACATTTTAAAGTCCAATGTTGGTGGTATTCAAAACACTACGATTTATATGAAAATATATTCATTTTAAGCCTCAGTCTGTTACCACATCAATATCTCTGCAATCTCAAACGATTGCAAACCATCTGACTCACATATCAAGACGCCCAAAACAGTAAATACAGAACATCTTGAAGAGGTCTAAAATTTACGACCAGTGCAAGAAATTACACACACACAAACGCAAAGCAGAGAAATAATTAAGCTTCATCAACTGATGCTGACGTCAGACGAATCTTTCGGAAAAGCAAGCAGAAGAATAATCCGATCGCGCATAAAAACAAAAAAGCGCAGCGGATATGGAGGTGTCATGTTACAACACGACAGACAAAATAAGTGTGTGTGACAAACTCTTTCAGCCTTGGCCTAGTATTCTACAATCTGACGTACCAATGTCGTCCTTGGCCTAGTATTCTACAATCTGACGTACCAATGTCGTCCTTGGCCTGTATTCTACAATCTGACGTACCAATGTCGTCCTTGGCCTAGTATTCTACAATCTGACGTACCAATGTCGTCCTTGGCCTAGTATTCTACAATGTGACGTACCAATGTCGTCCTTGGCCTAGTATTCTACAATGTGACGTACCAATGTCGTCCTTGGCCTAGTATTCTACAATCTGACGTACCAATGTCGTCCTTGGCCTAGTATTCTACAATGTGACGTACCAATGTCGTCCTTGGCCTGTACTCTACAATCTGACGTACCAATGTCGTCCTTGGCCTGTACTCTACAATCTGACGTACCAATGTCGTCCTTGGCCTGTACTCTACAATCTGACGTACCAATGTCGTCCTTGGCCTGTACTCTACAATCTGACGTACCAATGTCGTCCTTGGCCTGTACTCTACAATCTGACGTACCAATGTCGTCCTTGGCCTGTACTCTACAATCTGACGTACCAATGTCGTCCTTGGCCTGTACTCTACAATCTGACGTACCAATGTCGTCCTTGGCCTGTACTCTACAATCTGACGTACCAATGTCGTCCTTGGCCTAGTATTCTACAATCTGACGTACCAATGTCGTCCTTGGCCTGTACTCTACAATCTGACGTACCAATGTCGTCCTTGGCCTGTACTCTACAATCTGACGTACCAATGTCGTCCTTGGCCTGTACTCTATGAAAATGGAGCAAACTTTTTGAAGATAACAGAAAATGTTTTCTGTTTATGTTTTCTAGTTTACTTTCCAGACAATGCAACACAATGTCCTTCCTTTGTCATTAAAAACTAGAAGACTTGCAGTTTTGAAGGAACCGTCCCCCTTTCGCATAGTTAACCAAAAACAGTACATTGGTATGGTGTACCTTGAAAGCCTTTACCTTGTCCTCTTCACACTACTACATTTGTATTACTAACATTACTACAACCAAATTTGCAAAACATACTGGCAACACGTTTGATTGTGTATAATTATACCCACAGAAAATGTTTTCCACAAAAGAACAACAGGTAACAAGACACGCCTTTTTTTACTGCTCGAACAATATAACAAAACGGCGTAAAATAATACAAAGCTAGACCACCACAAACAAAAAAATTGCAATGTGCATTAGACCAAAGAGGGTGAGCTTTGATTTAGTCTGTGCACTAAATAAACAGACACAACGTATTGCAGCTTTTATCAATAGTATTCTCTTGCACGCAACTACCAACGCTTACTTCAGAATTGTAGACTGCACATTGGCAATATTATAAAGTGTTCGGAGTTAGTGTACCAACTCGCTTTAAAGGCTGATAATAAAACAAGACGTTTTAAGTGCAGCTAACTCACAGTTGTCCATCCATAGTTTGTAGTGTGTAGACAATAAACAATCTTCATAAACCAATGACAATGAAAAAAGGTCTCATGTCTTATGCCTCACCTCACGAGAAGTCTTGCTGCTTTAATCTATACATATTTATCTCCTGCACACACCCACTAAAACTGTACCTACTTTATGTACAGTACAGAATACAGAATCTTTAATTGCCCAAGGTTGGGAATTTGTGATGACATTGCGGTTAAGAAACATTTCGATCCAGCCATTTACACCAACACACGCATCAACAAACTGATCAACATCATTAATTTAAAACAACACTGGACAGCATAAGTATAAAAATACATTCACTAAAACTTGCAGTATACACTCAAGCTTCCTCGTCTCAAGTCACACACACACACGCGCGCGCGCACACACACGCACACACACACGTCACTGCCTCGTGCATTTTTATAACGTGACAGAAATCGCAGTCGCTGGTAGAAATAACAACAAACAAAAAAATTAAAACATGAAATGCAATAAACATAGATCTGAAGGTCAGCGAATTATATCACACACACACACACACACACACACACACACACACACACACACACACACACACACACACACACACACACATACACACACATACACACACACGACTTTTTATAGATAAGTATCACATAACTGAGCACCATATGGAAGTTAAGGTAGATTAAGAGATACAGCTATCACAGCACTGTGTACACTACATTGGGGTGTGCACGTTAAAGATCCCATGATTGACAAAAGGGTCTTTCCTGGCAAAATTGTATAGGCATAGATAAAAATGTCCACCAAAATACCCGTGTGACTTGGAATAATAGGCCGTGAAGAGTAGGATATGCGCCGAAATGGCTGCGATCTGCTGGCCGATGTGAATGCGTGATGTATTGTGTAAAGAAAATTCCATCTCACACGGCATAAATAAATCCCTGCGCCTTGAATATGTGCGCGATATAAATTGCATAAAATAAAAATAAAAAAATAAAAAATAAATCCCTGCGCTTAGAACTGTACCCACGGAATACGCGCGATATAAGCCTCATATTGATTTTTTGTTTGTTTGTTTGTTTGCTTAACGCCCAGCCGACCACGAAGGGCCATATCAGGGCGGTGCTGCTTTGACATATAACGTGCGCCACACACAAGACAGAAGTCGCAGCACAGGCTTCATGTCTCACCCAGTCACATTATTCTGACACCGGACCAACCAGTCCTAGCACTAACCCCATAATGCCAGACGCCAGGCGGAGCAGCCACTAGATTGCCAATTTTAAAGTCTCAGGTATGACCCGGCCGGGGTTCGAACCCACGACCTCCCGATCACGGGGCGGACGCCTTACCACTAGGCCAACTGTGCCGGTCTCTCATATTGATTGATTGATTGACTTTCCGCAATCAATAAAACCACAAAGACAGTGCGACCAGTTCAATGTGTACCAAATAACTTCCATCTCTGATAACAATAGATAGTAATAAGAAGACTGCTTCACACGCAACAACGCATCGCCACGCCCACAACAAAGCATAACTACGATAATATGGTATCTCGGTTTGTGCATCCGTTGTTGCAAAGGTCAGAAGAGAAGAGTATGTACTAAAGATAAAAAGAGAGTGACATTGTGATGAAGCGCATGTACTTCGTACCTATCTCGTCCTTCCTACCCCTTCCTGTGTTCTCTTCCTTCCTATCTTCTTCCTTCCTCCTCCAACGTTCAGTTATATTTACACCTTGTGCTATGGTACCTCCCCCCCCCCC
>NC_090257.1:10659366-10757483 GCF_037325665.1 Littorina saxatilis | reverse complement strand
ATAAATACTTTTGATGACGTCATATCCGGCTTTTTGTAAAAGTTGAGGCGGCACTGTCACACCCTCATTTTTCAATCAAATTGATTGACATTTTTGTAAAGCAATCTTTGACGAAGGCCGGACTTTGGTATTGCATTTCAGCTTGGTGGCTTAAAAATTAATTGACGACTTTGGTCATTAAAAATCTGAAAATTGTAATAATTTTTTTTTATATATATATAAAACGATCCAAATATACATTCATCTTATTCTACATCATTTTCTAATTCCCAAAACATATAAATATGTTATATTTGGATTAAAAACAAGCTCTGAAAATTAATAATATAAAAATTATGATCAAAATTAAATTTCCAGAATCGATTTAAAAACAAGTTCATCTTATTCCTTGTTGGTTCCTGATTCCAAAAACATATGGATTAAAAACACGCTCAGAAAGTTAAAACGAAGAGAGGTACAGAAAAGCGTGCTATGCAGCACAGCGAAACCACTACCGCACTGAACAGGCTCGTCAGTTTTACTCCGTTTTGCACAAGCGGCGGACTACGGTCATTGTGAAAAAATGCAGTGCGTTCAGTTTCATTCTGTGAGTTCCACAGCTTGACTAAATGTAGTAATTTCGCCTTACGCAACTTTTTTTTAACCTTAATTTTCTCTGATTTTTGGTCTGAAAACAAAAGTTCCATTGTACTTAAATACTGTGCCATCTTAGAACTGTCAAGATCCATGGATGTGATTTAGAGGAGTGGCGAAGGCTGGTTCATGGGAGGAGGTCTGTAGGTATCACTTTACTTAGCTGGCTCATTTATCTAAAAATGACTATATTGGAAGTTTGAAGTGATGAACCTGGTGGTTTTGCCATATTCAATAATAATAATAATATGGGAGATTTATAGAGCGCTTGACGTTCTCTAAGCGCTTTACAATGAAAAACATACATATATATACACATACAAAGCGAAGCGAAAAAGCATGTGCAGCAGCATTCAGCACACAAATACTTCAATACTTCAAGCAAGACACGCTTAAAAGAATCTGCTTCATTGAAAGTAAAACATCCGTTCAGCATTCAATAAGGCCATTCATACGATATAATTAAAACATACCTATCAATCAGCTTCTTCATGAACTAGTTAAGCTGAACTACTAAGAGTAAGACCATATAAACCATATGGCGTAGCTTTGCGTCAAATGGCTAGAATGCCTCAACTAGCATAGATCTCTCTGTCTGGCAAAACAATAGTGTAGGTGAGGGTTGCATTAAGCGTTATCACCTGGCGTGGCTTAGCAACCAGGCTGAAAGTGAACCTCAGGCTGGAGTGCAGTCCTTGCTGCAGGTGCAGTAATGGGGTGAGAAAGTGCAGGGTTTTCCACCCTAACAACATTTGTCTTGGTAAAAAAAAATCCTGCATTTTTCTGTTCAGGCTGCCATATTTCAAATCCCGAGACAAGAAATGTTCAACCAAATTACCTTGAGTGGGTTTTAAAGTGAAAGTGTGCAAAATAAACTTCTTTATTTTTTTGTAAGGTCAACATTATACCCTCATTAGCTTGTAAACCTCATCGTTGGATTCAGGCAGCTGTCATGTGGCTTCTGAGGCAGCAGACATTCAGCAAATGTTTTGGCAGGGTTAGCAGTTTTACAATCAGGATGCATTTGCTGAACTGCTGAACACAACACAACAGCTTTGCTGCACATGATGCTGTTGCATACAACTAAAATTGGGTCTGGGGGGGTGGTGGTAAACAGGATACAAGAAGAGTGTGTATGTATCGCACACTTAAACTTCTCGTTTCCTGGTGTAAAAATGTCCTGCTTTTCCTTTTCCCCGCCACTCCCCACATTTGTTGCTGATTAACATGTAGATTTGTGCGTGTATTTTTTTGTTTTGTTCATTGGGTGAACAAAACGCGCCAACCAGTGCTGTGATTCAGTGCGATTTCAATTCACACCATATGCCATTCATCCATTGAGAAAAAATTGCCTCTCCGGAGCAGTGTTAAAAAATTCATGGGTTGTGCAACTTGACATCCAAGTTGCTTGCCACTGCATCCGTGATTCTTGTCAGGGTGCTCAACCCGATACTCATGAGAACCAGATGGGCTGAGGTTGCTGCACTCCAACCAAAATGTTTTTGCATTTTCACATTCTGATGACAGTTTAGGATGGATGGGAGTTGCGCTCTCTCTCTGCCCCTGCCTGCCTTTCTCTCTCGGTGACAAGTCTGTTAACACATAGCAGACATTCTTTCAAAACTGCGGCTTTAAGTTGCTAGCGCTGGCGTAGTTCTGTAGCCAAAATCTTGGTTATGGTGCGATGTCCTGGTATTGTCTTTTTGGAGGATCAAAAGAACACAGCTGCGCTCAAACCTATATTTTTTTTGCATTATTACATTCTAACGTCAGTCAGTCAGTCGGGACTGTTCTGCTCTCTCTACCCCTGCCTTAATTCTCTCTCAGTGACAGTTAAGTTCTCAGTGCTACCCCCCCGTGGGTTAAGGGGAGTCCCATATTGGTTGGAAGGAGAAAGAATTTACCTGATGCTCCCCAGCATGTCGTAAGAGGCGACTAAGGGATTCTGTTTCTCCTTTTACCCTTAAGTGTTTCTTGTATAGAATATAGTCCATTTTTGTAAAGATTTTAGTCAAGCAGTATGTAAGAAATGTTAAGTCCTTTGTACTGGAAACTTGCATTCTCCCAGTAAGGTAATATAGTGTACTACGTTGCAAGCCCCTGGAGCAAATTTTTGATTAGTGCTTTTGTGAACAAGAAACAATTGACAAGTGGCTCTATCCCATCTCCCCCCTTCCCCCGTCGCGATATAACCTTCGTGGTTGAAAACGACGTTAAACTTAATAAAGAAAGTTCTCAGTGCTGGTAAAGTTCTGGAATGAATTGGTTTATGGTGATGCTCTAGTACTAGTAGTGTCTTTTAGACAGAATGAAAGAATGCAGCCCATAAGTTAACAAATAGCTTCATCACCGGCCCTGTGTCCTTTGGTTGATATTTCATGGTTTTAGCAAACTTCTTAAATGCCCTTTGATTTTGTGGTTTTTATGTGAGCTTCAAATGAACTTGGAATTGAAACAAGATATTGTGCTGATATCTATGGACAGTAATGGTTTGCATGCGGGTGAAAAGTGCTAGTGTGGATTGTATGTGTAGGTGTGCGTGTTGTGTGTCAGGCTTGTGAGTGCATGTGCATGTGCATTCACAATTGTGTCTGTGTGTGTGTGTGGTCTCTTCAGCTTTCAAAACATCTTTTTGTTGTGAGGTGTAGAGACTGCCTTCTGTCCTATTGGGTGGGGACTTTCCTGGTGCAGATAATGCGCAGCATGTGACATATATAACCGTAAAGAGATCAAGGACAAATGGAAATGAAGCAACCCTGAGACACTGCACCCAGACACAAAGTTCAAGGTCTTGGTCGAGTTGGAAGGGGAATGGGGTGGGGTGGGGGAGGGGGGGGGGGAGTTGTGTGTGTGGTTGTGTGTGTGTGTCAGTGCCTCTGTGTGGGGGTGGGTCATTGGGTGTGTGTGAGTGTGTGGTTGTGTGTGTGTGTGTGTGTCTGTTGGTGCCTCTGTGTGGGGGTGGGTCATTGGATGTGTGTGGTTGTGTGTGAGTTTGTGCCTTTGTCAGTGTGTAACTGTCTGTGCTGTTTTGTCTCTGTGCCTGTGTGTGGCATGTGTGTGCATCACAGTGTTTTTTTTTTTTTTGGGGGGGGGGGGGTGTTATAGGATGATGTGGGAAGATTTAGGGAGATAGGAAGGTTGGGGGGAGAGACTGAGACTGGAGAGGTGTGCAGTGTCAGGGAAATAGGGGATTGTTCATGCATGTTAAAATACTTCACTCTACATAATATTCTTTACATTGCAACAGAGATAAGAAGCTCTGCTATTTAAAGCCTCTGAAGTAGCACGAAGGGAAAAGCACAAAAGAAAAGAATGTCAAAAGTGTGCACATGAAAAAAGAGAAGAAAATGTTTAAAATTTTCAAGCTTCACTTTTACTTTTTTATTTTTCTGACATAATGTGGCAACAGCGTAAGCAGATTATGAATATGTGCAAAACACATTTTGCCACAAAGAAATGTAGATTAGAGTTTTGTTTAAATGAAAACAAACGTAAAGAACTTGAAGGGTTGAGTGTGTTTGCCAGCAGTCTTAACAAGAAAGGAAATGGGTATGAATTAGCGTTTGCTTTGAAACTGAACAAAATGAAATTACTACTCTCGGGGGAAATTTCTTCATGAATGACGTTGACTGTGCGTCATCCTCTGAGATAAACTTGTGATGTTATGGTTCTGCACAGGTTTGAAGTAAAGAATGATGGAGTGTGTGTGCATGCATGTGTGTCACGGTGTGTGTGTGTGTGTGTGCGCTCGTGTGCATAAGGGGTTAGGTGGAAGGGGTGGGGGCAGTTAGATAGGGAGCAGAGTTTTTTGGCTGCTGTGAGTGCATACATGTGAATGTGTGGAAGTTGCATAAAGTGTCACAGCTGGGGATTGATGAAGTTCTCTACGAGTAGGCGACTGTGTGGGTGGTTTTGTCCATCCATGTATGTACAAATATTTTAATTATTGCTTCAAGTATGCAAACAATTTCACTGTTCCACAACATAGGCTGGGCCATGGGACAGTAAAAAAAAAGAAAAAAATTAACATCAAAAACAGGTTAATTGAGGTGTTTTTTTTGTTAAATTTACATATAACTTCATAAGTGCCAAGGCACTCAGTGGCAGAAATGAGACATTTCCGAGATTTTTAAAGAAGATCTAACGAGGACTGAAGCTCGTTTGGACTGCTGTTTAATTGAGCATGTCCCAACCCTTGGCAGAAGAGGGGCCAGGGGAGCCAAGTTTGGCTGTTCCAGGGGCTCATTTGCTCTGTAAATTGCTTGCTTTGGAACCCAGCCAGTCGCTTTGTTTTTTGGAGAGAAAAAAGAAAGAAAAAGTTAAGAAAGAAAGAATCTGTCTGTGATTTCTTAGAGAACAGTCAAAGAAAGGAGGGGGGGGGGGGGGGGGGGGGGGGGGGGGGCGGTGGTTGTATATTAGAAAGAAAGATTGCTTGGCGGGGGGTGTGTGTCTTTTTGTATGTGGTCATAATCAGTATTGTTGCAGCATATCAATTTATGTTCAGAGAAGCAGATAAGTAACCATCATACAGAAAAGGACATTTATTTATTCACTAGTACTTTTGCAAAGAGAAGCTCGCAACACTAAAAACAGATTGTACTGACAGTTTACAAAGTCTGGTAATGGTATGTAACTATTACTGACTGGATATAAATGAACTTGTCAGCTGTTTTTCCATGCTCTTTCTCGGCCTACGCCCAGATTGTATTACTGTACTTGACATTGCTACTTCGTGTTTTTCCTTCCTCTCAGCTGTAGCAGATAGCTTTTTCTTGACAAGGAGATTCAAAATGAAACAAACATTGTACTGCAACCATTGATTTAACCTTGGTTGCTGGCACTAGTATCACATCACACTCTTGAGCACATGAGTCCTGTGTGTGATGGGATGAAACGGAGAATGCAATTTGCAAACAGGCTTCTCTCTCTCCTTAGTCTGGAGTTCAGTCATTAGTATTGATAGAAGCATCCCAGACTCTCACATTTGAAACAAAGCCAGAAACAGCTAAGGTTCTTGCCTTACTTTTGAGTTCTTGCCTTACTTTTACAGTGGCAGAAAAACATTCGCTGTGCAGGGTGTGTTGTGAGATGGTACAGGGAGGTCTCGATCTCCATTCCTGATTGTTATTGGTGAGAGGAGGAACCGTTTGAGAGGCAGCCAAAAAGGCACAGAAAGAAGAGACCTCACTATCAGCTCTGGTATTGTGATTGGTACAATATCCTTGGTCCTATCAACACTGGCGGGGAGAAGGAGAAACAAGGGAGCTGACCTCGTCCCAATATTGTTTTTGGTGTGCAGTCAGTCTTCCTTGGATTATGGCCCTTGGCGGCTCTCCAGACACCCCCCTCCCCTTCTCTTGATGCCTTCTGCAGACAGTACCCACAGTTAGCGTAAATCAGCATTCTCCTTCTCTTTTTTTGTCCCCCAACTTCCTTCTTTTTCTTTTCTTCTTCTTGGTGGGAATTGGGGACGTGTGGTTTTACTCTTACCTTGATCTTTTTCTCGTTTGTCTTTCTCCCCTGCAAATTTAGTAGCCCGTCTGGGTTTGTTGGGTTTGTGAAAGTGGTTATGGTCCTCAGCTGCGATGGGGTGGGTGTGGTGTGCCTGTCGGAATGAAACTGAATTGTGTGGGTAGGTTACTGGCACTTGCAAGGGGGAACATGGGTTGCTCAGATAGTTTGGTAACAGAATATTCCTTCTGGGGTTCCCCCCATTTGATAACCTGACAAGTAAAACAACCGGTTGTAATAGAGAGATTGGTGGCATTATATATGAACATACACGAAAAACTCAATTGTGTCTAGTGCAGCTGTTCTGTCTGTCTGCCTGCCTATTTGTTCTGACTCTGTCTTGCTCTCTCTCCCCTGCTTTTAATACTACCAAAGTTTTACAAACACAAGTCACTAATTGCTTGCTATGAGCCTTCACATTTTTTACAAACTCGTGTTGAGTTTGGTAAATTTGTGTGTGTGTGTGTTTATTGCATGTTATTCAGTAACTTCAGACATGTTGAAAATAAGTGGTATTTTCATCAACCACTTTTTGGAGGCCAAGTTTAGCTTGTGCACAATTTTGAAAAGCTTTCGTCTACATGCTCTGTTGAAGGGGTCTTGTCCTAATTGGCCGCCTCGGAATGTCTTTTCACCACGTGTTCTGGTGATTAAAACATTTCTGATTGAAAGTTCAGTTTTTGCCAGGTGCAGATGTAATTTTCTGTCTCTTCCCCTCTATTTCCTTTGCAATGAGCCACCAAAAATCGTGCCATTAACATGATTAAGGGCTGCTGTTTATAACCTAAAGGAAAAAAATACATGTTAGCAGTCTAGTGCTCAACATTTTGTTGATTGAATTTTCAGCTGCAGATGTTGTTTTATGTTCCCCCCCCCCCCCCCCCCCACTGTCCTTTGCAAAAAGTCAGCAAAAATAGTGCCATTGAGGGCTGCTGTTTATTGAGTGGAGAACACAATTCCCAGCCTCCTGTTATGCTGCTTTTCACCTGTGGGGAGAGTTAGAAGCACTTGGGTAGAGGTCAGGGTTAGTATGGTTTTCTAGAGCAACACACACACACACACACACACACACATGCACACCACATCACATCACATACTCACAAACACACACACATACACGCACAAAGGTGTAATCATGCAGCCACTATTTTATTGGCAATCTGTCCAAGTGGCAATCACATAGTATTTAATTGTTTTCACCTGCAGGGAGGATGGGGGGGGGGGGGGGTCCAAGGGACACAGTACACACACACACACACACACAGAGAAAGAGAAAGAGCAAATGAACCCACCCTGTTTTATGGGCACTTTGTGTCTAGACGAGAAACATTGAACAGGTGTTCGAAGTTGAGCCATTTTCCCAGCAGAATGGCCGCCACAGGCAATTAACCTGGTTGTTTATTACAGGCAGGGAGGGGGTGGTTTTAAGAGGCAAAGGGTATCATAAAACCAATTGTTATTAAGGCCTGAGAGTGCAGACAAGTGTTATTGACAACCACTCAATGCGTCTGGCACATGGGTGGGGACGTTTTGCCCATACTACATTGTATCAATCCGTGACTGATTGTGTAAATGGAACGACCCTGGGAATCGATACAGGTGTCAAGTTTGATGTAGGATTTTCGACTGTTTGTATACAGTGGAAAGTCCTTTTTAACACCTTCACAAATAGGAGACAAATTAGGCCTTCAAAGGGAGTGAGTTGCTGATTGTGCTAAATTTACACAGAGTGTGAACATGAAACCTGTAAAAAAAAAAAAAACAAGGCCTTATAAGGGGGAAGTTTCTAATCAGGGGATCTTAAAAAGGGGATCCACTGTATGACTTGGTTCTGAGGTTGTGAAGTGCACTGTCACCGCTTTTTTTCCTGTTTTGTTGTCGTTGCAAATAACAAAGATTTTAAATTTTTTTTAAAAAGGACAAAAACCATACAAACATGGTCTTCTCACATAACTGTTTCAATGAACTGGGAGTATTGCCATGAACTGATAAATCAATTTTTCACAACTGTTTTTTTGCTGCGATATCTTCAAAATCGTAATGAAGGTGAAACTAACTTGTTTGTCTGATTGACTGTTGCAGTGAACGGGGAGATTCACCATGGAAACGGTGGCCATGGCAACAGTCACATGGTGGTGGACAACGGACCGGTGGAACCAGAGGAGGACAACAGTCTCATCATCCAGTATCTCACCAACATGCCTCCACCCAAGGTAAGGGCTAAATACCAGGCTGCAGGTGACACGCAAAAGGTCATACATTGAGAATGCTTCATGGCTTGCTGTGTCCTACCAGATTTACACAAGTTTTTTTAAATATTTTTGTATTGAAATGTCAGTGAAAGCGGATTTTTCTATTTTTGAAAAAGCAACGAGTGTAAATCTGGTACGACACAGCAAGCCATGTAGTGTTCTGTTTATCCTGTAAACTGTACTTGCGTGGCTTCTGGTCCAAACATCCCGGAGTCGACCTGTCCTGTCCTCGATCTCTTCCAAAGCCTCGTGTTTAGGGTTTGCAACAGAGTTTGTTAGCTCAGTTTCTAACCTCCAGTATGAAGTGGGTACTCATTGAGGCTGTGACATGAAAGACGCATTCAGAACTGAAGTCAACGAAACTTGCTTTGATGTGCACTGCGTAATGAGGTGAATGTTTTTGCAGGTGACGGAAATAGAAGCGAGGAGTGCACTGATTCAACTGTCTCCGCCCGAGTATGATGCTCCCGAGTTAGATCTGGACCTGCAGGACTGCAAGTATGAGCTGCTGCTGTCTGACAAGGGGAGGGAAGCCAAGTATAAAACCGTCTTCTGGTAAGTAAATAATAATAATGATAATAATAATAACAATAATAAGGGTATTTATATGGCGCAAATCCTACCATAGTTCTAAGCCCCCTGCACAAAATCAATGAATCCTTTAACAAATACAAAGTCATGTACATGATGAACACTCGGGAAAAAAAAAATTACTCTTCATTACAACATCAGAAAACGTTGCATAAACATTAAAAGAATCTTCAAATAAACAAAAACACAATCACCTACAAAATGCACAAATAAGACAGATTAAAAGACGTTTTTACTTTTTTCTGGAGGGTCAGGCGGAAAATTCAAATTTGGTGTTTCGTGTTCAGTAGAAAATATAAAAAAAAGTAGGGTTCTTCTGGACTGTACATCCTAGAAATTTTGAAAAATTAATGTTACTTGTTCACTGCAAGTTCAAGCTACAGCAGTACCTGCGATGTCACCTCCCTTAAAAGGACACCTGCTCTTAAAAGGACACCTGCTCTTGTCCCTGTTTATATTATCTCTACCAAAATATACCTGTCATGAAAGGCCACCTGCAATGTAGGGACACTGTTGGCTGGTCCTGAGGGTGTCCTTTCATCACAGGTACCGCTGTATTGGTTTCTGAGCCCAAGTATAGAACAGTTTTCTGGCAAGTAATTTGTCAAAGGGAGGTGAAAGTTGTCGTCACACCGAATCACAATATATGAGGAAACGAAATCCATACTGACTTGTTGGTATGGCACGGAATGTGAACATGTTACTTCAATTTGAAAATGCTGGAATATTTGGAAATGATCAAAGGGTATCAATTGATGTTTGTGGTTTTGTATTTTACAATCTGTGTGTTTCCTACTATCTTTGTATCTTTTGTTCTGGTTAAGTTTTGTTTGTTGGTTTGTTTTTATAAACATGCATTAATTTTGTTCTTTTTCTTTTCAGTGGTGATGCCACAGAAATCACATTAAAGGACCTAAAACCTTCATTAGAATATCACTTGAAGTAAGTTTAATTTCCTTAGCCAATGTGGCATTCATGTTAAATTTCAGTTTCTTGCTTTATTTATTGTTCAGACTATTCTACTGTAAAACATGCCGAGGATAAGCGTCTCTAAAGCAGCTAGGAAGATCAATAGGATGTAAAAAGAGGTACAGTTAACATTTTCGTTGATGGTAACTGGGCACTGTTATGATGACGAATGATAAATGAAAGGGAAAGTGTAGCATCAAAAACACTGCAAGATGTTTTGTTTTAAGTTTTAAAAGGGAGTCTGCACAGTATTAATATCTTTGATGTCAGGCCTCACCTAATGAGAGGATATCTCCTGCGAAAGGACACCTTCTGTCGTCCCTTTTTCTAGTAACTGTAAAATATACCTGTAGTGAGGGGACACCTGCAGTTTAGGGACACTTTTGGTTGGTCACAAAAGTTTTCTCTCAACACAGCTACCACTCTAGTTAATGTATTCATGTATCATGTCAAAACTGCAATTGTTTTTTGGCAGACCTGTAGGATGTTTATGAGAAAACATCAGTGTATTTAGTAAGTAACATACTAACAATGACTTTCTTGTTGTGCTTTAGGGTGTCGGCGTTACTAAGCGACGAGCTGAAAGGAGCATTGACCGAGCCAGTCAGTTTCCGGACGCAGTCGTGTGAACCGGAGAGGCCCCAACCCCCCAAACTGATGAACAAGACCAAAACTTCCCTCATGCTCAAGTGGAATGTGAGCCTTCTTTAGTCTGTTTTCTCTCTTGTATGCATGGATGGAGAACGAATGAATGAAATAATGAAGAAATGTTTTATTGAACTCGTTTTTTTTGCCCACGTCAGTAAATGTAAGTGTGTGGAGAGATGAAAAATGGGGGGGATGGGGGGGGGGGGGGGGGGGGGGGGAGGGGGTGTGTGTACATATATGCATGCATGCAAGTGTGTATGTTTTATTGTAAGTGTGTGTGTGTGTGAATTCATTATGAGAGGCATACCTTCCTTTAAAGTAATGGGTGGATTGTTTTTTTTTATATGCGTTCGATTTTTGTTACAGGCAACCTGTGAAAATGGCTCCAAAATATCCACATATTCATTGGAATATGACCAGGTAAGAAACTGTTTCCTGGGTTTTTGTTCTCCTTGCGTATAAAACAGATGTTAGTTATGGTTTGTTTCTGGAGGTCATTATCAGTACCTGACTGCCTCTGGCACAGCCACAATGCATTAAACCGAGTCCCTGAGCCTGATTTGTTTCAAAAAGAATTTCTCACAATTTCTGACATCAGTTGTTGAGAAGTGCAAAACTTCAGACACTGAATATTTTACAGGGCTCCCACTTTTCTGTAAATTCATTGATTATCCAGAAATTTGAAAATGAGAAACTTGAAAATGTGCTCAGATTTGCATTACAATGCCTAAGTATTCAGGACACAAGAATTTCTGGGATTTCATCTTTTCTTCATTGGGAGCCCTGATTTAGAAGAGTTTCCAACTATTTTCTCAAGGATTGTATATTTTACAATATGTGTGGTGTTGGCGCAGAAAGACGATTATTGAAATGATAGTGTTATTTCCATGCCATTTCACAGGTTGAGAGTTTACCACTATAATACCAGAGAAGAAAATTAACATGGTTTTCTTCTGTTTTCAGGGGCAGGGAGAAAACTCTTTTGTGGAAATCTACAACGGGTTGAATCGACAGTACCGTGTGACACGCCTCAACGCCTCCACCAGATACCTCTTCCGTCTTGCCGCCATCAACAGCATGGGCAAAAGGTGGGGCTTCTTTTTTATTCTGTTTCTTTTTTTTTGTTGTCTCTTTAGAGATCCACCTTTACTTGTTCATTTGATAGTTTAGCATGAGAGACGAAAAGCCTGTTAATTTCTGTTCATAACTTCAGCGATGAAAGTTCACATTTAGAAATCAGGAATTCCTGAATAAAGAAACCATGTCCTTATTGTTTGCCTGATTTTCAAGATATTAATGATTGGAACAAAACTTGGGGGGAAAAATCAGATCTACATGGTATTTTGTCAAATTTGGATGATTCTGAACAGGATTTAAGTTTTATCCCTGTTATTTGAATTTGTGAGTTTCGTTGGTTAGGATGGAACAGTATTTTTGTCTGGGTATTTCCTGCAAATGTGTCCTTACACTTGCACTTGTACACACCAGCTTGCAGACAGCTATGTGCACACATGCATGCACATGCATACACACACACACACACACACACACACACACACACACACACACACACACACACACACACACACACACACACACACAAAAGCCACTCTCTGTCTCTGACTTTGCACTTCAAACCCCCACAAAACATCCCTTCCAACAAGTAAGAACAAACATCCATATATCCTCATCGCTCTGTTTGCAGTAGCTGGAGTGAAACGGTGCCGATCTTCACCAGCGGTAGCGTCCCCTCCGTGCCCGACCCTCCCATGTTGTCGGAACAGTTTGTGTACGGACTCACCATATCATGGATCAAGCGACCAAACGAAGATGAGTTCCTTCTGCAAATGGAGGACGAAGCTACGGTAAGTGACCATTACCAGACCTGTCTGCTCTGATGATTTGGGTTGAGAGTTTTGTGTGTGAAGACCATAGACCATTTATCCTGGACCGCCAACTAGCTCTCTCTCCGCTCTTTCTCTCTATTACGAGGTAGCGGCCTCTCGCATTTAGGAGCCTACGCTTACATGGCCTTTTAGAAATCAGGGGGATGTCATATCCGGTGTCGATTGTAAACATGGACGAAGTTGCCGAGGTAAGTTCTGAAAATGCTAAACTAAACTCAGCTAAAGTGCATATGGAACATGTTTTTCGATGAGTTTTGTTAAGTTTAGTTTGGAGTTTTGGAAAATCCAGTTCATTGTCACCTCCCATTGTCACAAATAACTGGAGCGTGCTTTCTTTTCACTGTCTTCGAATCGCTGGCCTTTCAAACCGGACGCTAAGCGCCCCTGAAAGTCGAGAGTCGTAACCTCGAAGGGTCACGTGACGAGTTGGCGGTCCAGGCTATTTGGTCTATGGTGAAGACGTTGTAGTACACCTGCGATAAAAGGACACCCCTGAGACCGGCTAAAAGTGTCCCTACATTGTAGGTGGCCTGTCATGACAGGTATCTTGGTACAGATGATAGACACAAGGACTGCAGAAGGTGTCCTTTGTTGGAAGGTGTCCTCTCATCGGAGGGGCTTCACATCGCAGGTACCCCTGTAGAGTTTTTGCCAAGTGAGACTGTTTGTACAGTGTAGTATCCCTAGCAGTCTGTTATTCCATAGGTATTACCAGAATCCTCTTAGCTAAGTAATGAAATGGAGCATACAAGGGCAGAGAACAGTAATTCCATGTGCTCTTTCCGTCCTTTTATTTTGATTATTGGAAAAGTTTGCCCTATGATACAGCAGACTTCCACTAACTCGCGGTCTTTGGGGTCCAAAGATTTTTGATCGCGATATATCCGATTCGCGATGCAGTTTGGGGTCCCATTAAAGGAAAGAAACCGCGTTCTCTTCTGAGTCAGAGAAAAACGCGGTTATTTCCCTTGTTGGTCACAAAAAGCCTGTGAGCGTCACGTTGGCGTGTGCGCGTTTGCCGTGTGAGTGCATGTGTGTGTGTGTGTGTATGTGCGTTCGTGTGTGTGTGCGCGTACGCACGCACGCCTGGCATGTGGTTGTGCTACAATGTTCATGTGTATGTGTTACTGCGTTTCTCGCGGCAAGTGTGACGCTTCTGTTGGCAACTAAGTTCTCAAAAGAGTAACTGCGATGACACGTTTTCTTTTATCAGCAGATGACGATTTCTTTTCTTTTTTCTCCGACTCATACGTCGTCACAAACTTACTAGTTAATCAGACACAGACAGACACAGACAGACACTGTATGCATATAACGACTCACTGCTGCACTGCTGCACTGAACTGTAAAAGTTTTCCTCTTTTTCCCTCTTGCTGGTGAAGACATCGTAGCTCTAGCTTTCTCTCGTTTGCAATCGTGTAATGAATACATGTTGGGTTTAGCGCTGGTCTCATATTGACAACATACTATTTGACACCAACAATAGTTAGATCAGAATGATTGGTGGATCAAAATCATTGGTTGACGTTTACGTTTTTAGATGTGTCAGTTACATGGATAAGCTTTTTTTGTTTTGTTTTGCTTTGTGTGAGTCTGAGTTGACACGCGTTTTGTCTATGGCAGAAAGCATGTAGATTTCTTCTTTGATTGTTTGCTTTTTCTGCCACCTGCTATAACACAAGAAGCTGAAGCACTAGTCTTCATGGCGCCTGTAGAAATCCGGGGCGTCTAGCTGAGATCGCGATTAGCAGGACTCGAGTGTTAAATTGCATGCCTGGCTAGATTGCAGAAGACTGAAGCGCAGTTTAAAGTGCTTGATTGGCGCCTGTGACCACCCGGACCGTCTAGCAGAGATCGCAATTAGCTGGACTCGAGTGTTCAACTGCACCCCTGACTGGCCACACTGACTGGTCAGACACTTAACCTCTATAGGCACGTGGCCAATTTGACGATACCGATCGTGGCATGAAAGTTCTTGACTGAGTGGGGCACGTGCGCGTGAAAGGTTTGTTTTTCTTTTGTTCGCAGGTCTCGATCAACCCGTAATGTACACAACCTGAAAACACACACACACGTAGAACACTATTTGGAGCGACTGAGGGAGAGAAGGTGGTCACCATGGGGGGGGGTCTGTGCACGTTGAGGCCAAAAGTGCCATGCACAGTGATCCACGGTGCATGTTACGAAAAAGCTCCATGCACGGTACACGCCGGACCTCTGTGCACGGTGCACGCTACGAGAATTTCCCCATTCCCATGCACGTTACATCCAAAAAGCCCATTCGCGGTGCATGTGGTAAAGCATCGCCCCCCTCAGAGAAAGAGAGAGAGACTGATAAGATGAAATGACAATTTACTGCATGATGAAAGGCCATCGGACCCAGAGAGAGATAGCGTGGTTATGATAGAAATTTTTTTCATGATCTGTACTATTTTTTGGCCTTTACGTGACTAATTATTATTATTTTTTTTCAAAAGTCGGTCCTGTTTTTGGGGGGGTCCAAGAGGTCTCCGCGATATAGCCGAATTCGCGATTTAGTGGACCGCGAGTTAGTGGAAGTCTGCTGTAGTAAATTTGTAATTTTGTGAGTAGAAAATTTGATTGTTTTGAATAACTTGCATGTTTTTCTGTATTTGGTTTGTTTCAGGGTCATGGATTTATGCCCGTTTATAATGGACCAAACCTTTCATATTCATTGAAGCATTTACGGCGGAACACAGAGTACAAATTCAGAGTAAGCATGTTGTTCTCTCTGCATTCTTTCTTTCTTTTTTTACTTGGTTGGTTCGGTGATTGGTTTTGTGGTTGAGTGGGTGAATTTGGTTTTAGGTGTTCTTCTTCTTCTTCTTCTTGCGTTCGCCGTCACACCATCAGGTTAGTCTGTGAGACGGATGACGTCGTGGCTTCCAGGTCTTGTCTGCTCCCATAGAGTTTGGTGCGGAGAGGGATTTTTTAAGTGTTCGTTCAGGTGATCTTACCTGCCATGGATTTTCTTGGAGTTTCATTTTGTTTTTGCTGTTATTGTTGGCGTTGGAAAATATCAGGTGACTTTCAGAAGATGCATATTTAGGTAAAGCTTTTATTGAATTTGGGTTCTCTGGAGAGGGCTATGACTTTTGCTCCACCTGCTGAACATCAGTTCAAAGTTATTTTCACAGGATTGTAGGCTAGCACTTAGTAGTGATGCAGTTTGTGGATAATGTTTTCCTGAAACTGTGTAATTAGGAGCTGCCAGTTATGTTGCAGTTCACTGGACTGTTTTGAGCCCAGGTGAATAATATTTTCGAAAGGGTACCAGAACTTCCATTGAAGCAAACTGGGTTCAGTATAGTCAAGCAACCGGCAACACCACTGGAATCTCAGTCAATAAAGGCTTCTGCTAAGCTAAGGGGAATAGTGTCTTGTTAGAGGGTGCAAGCGATAGAGGGAAAACAGGCTTGCCGTGCCACGCTATTTCAGTATTTGTGCATGCCTCAAAGGACAGCGCTTCGATGTGTCTATGGCTGTGATCATGCACTGACGCCACCTTGCTAAGTGAGCTGAGGGTCACAACTCCTGCAGAATCTAGCTGTGTGTGTCTGCTTATGTTTCAGATAATTATATGAATTTGAATGAAATATCTTTTTGAAGACATGGCAGTTTATGTGTGTGTTTGGGTATAAGAAACATAAAGCAGAACATTGACATTTTGTGATCATTTGTACAGTTGTCAGCAAAGAACGATGAAGGCCCCAGCAAGTGGAGTGACGCTGTGACGTTCAAAACACAGCCGGACAAACCGGCACCCCCCTGTAAACCACAGATCAAGGGCAAAGTCCTCTCACACGCCTTCAGAATCACATGGGGTACGTCCTTAACCTCATCTTTACTTTGGTCTACTTGTTATTTCTATTGCTGTGTTTGTGTTTGTCTGAAGTTTGATTAGACATAAAATGTCTCTGGTACAGCGGAAACTTCCTTAGACCAACAAAAGTCTGAGAAATCAGTCTTAAAATGGGGGTAAATTTGCAGAGGTTATGAACAGAAAGTCTGAGAAATCAGTCTTAAAATGGGGGTAAATTTACAGAGGTTATGAACAGAAAGTCTGAGAAAACAAGTCTTAAACAAGTCGCGTAAGGCGAAATTACTACATTTAGTCAAGCTGTGGAACTCACAGAATGAAACTGAACGTAGTCCGCCGCTAGTGCAAAAGGCAGTGAAAGTGACGAGCCTGTTTGGCGCGGCAGCGGTTGTGCTGTGCTTCATAGCACGCTTTACTGTACCTCTCTTCGTTTTAACTTTCTGAGCGTGTTTTTAATCCAAACATATCATATCTATATGTTTTTGGAATCAGGAACCGACAAGGAATAAGATGAAATAGTTTTTAAAACGATTTCGGAAATTTAATTTTGATCATAATTTTTATATTTTTAATTTTCAGAGCTTGTTTTTAATCCAAATATAACATATGTATATGTTTTTAGAATCAGAAAATGACGAAGAATAAGATGAAATTGTTTTTGGATCGTTTAATAAAAAAATAATTTTAATTAGAAGTTTCCGATTTTTAATGACCAAACTCACTCATTAGTTTTTAAGCCACCAAGCTGAAATGCAATACCAAACCCCGGCCTTCGTCGAAGATTGCTTTGCCAAAATTTCAATCAATTTAATTGAAAAATGAGGGTGTGACAGTGCCGCCTCAACTTTTACAAAAAGCCGGATATGACGTCATCAAAGGTATTTATCGAAAAAATGAAAAAAACGTGCGGGGATATCATACCCAGGAACTCTCATGTCAAATTTCATAAAGATCGGCCCAGTAGTTTAGTCTGAATCGCTCTACACACACACAGACACACAGACACACACACACACACATACACCACGACCCTCGTCTCGATTCCCCCCTCTATGTTAAAACATTTAGTCAAAACTTGACTAAATGTAAAAAGAGGGAGTCTTAAATGAGAGGGGGGGGGGGGTGTCATTAAAGGGGGGTTTCACTGTATGTACATTTTGTTTCTGTTTTATTTTCATCCCTGTTTAAGAGACACCCGTTGTTTGAGTGAAACTCAGCAGGTTATTACCATTTCCTGTGATTAATCATTACGTGTAGTGCAGTGCTGGGGTGGCTGCTGGGGTTGAAATGCATGTACATTTTGATCTCTATATAATTAAATGCTGATAACAAAGAAATACCCCCCCTCGCGGGTTAGGGGGAAGAATTTACCCGATGCTCCCCAGCATGTCGTAAGAGGCGACTAACGGATTCTGTTTCTCCTTTTACCCTTGTTAAGTGTTTCTTGTATAGAATATAGTCAATGTTTGTAAAGAATTTAGTCAAGCAGTATGTAAGAAATGTTAAGTCCTTTGTACTGGAAACTTGCATTCTCCCAGTAAGGTCATATATTGTACTACGTTGCAAGCCCCTGGAGCAAATTTTTGATTAGTGCTTTTGTGAACAAGAAACAAGTGGCTCTATCCCATCTCCCCCCTTCCCCCGTCGCGATATAACCTTCGTGGTTGAAAACGACGTTAAACACCAAATAAACAAACAAATAACAAAGAAATGGAGTTTGTGTGGTGTGGGTGCGTGTGTCTGTGCGTGCATGCTTATTGAAGTTGAACAAGTTACCAGATAATTTTTTATTTTGGTGTCTTTCCATCATTCTTCTTAAAATGGTGGTGATATATTGACTCTTATTTTCCCCCAGTATTTTTACATTTGACTTTTTCCTGCTTTCAGAACCCCCAACCGACGATGGAGGGGCAGACATCAACAAGTACATTGTGGAGCTCGATGATGGGCAGGGTCAGTGTCTCTTCAATACTTGTGTGTGTGTGTGTGTGTGTGTGTGTGTGTGTGCTGTAAGACAAGGCAGGGTTGTATGCTGCTATACCTGAAGCCTGAACTCGTCCAATAAATTAATTAGGGAAATGACGCGGCGACTACGTATGGAGACACACCTCTCACTAGTGATTGGCCTATAATGTCACGTGGAAAAGCTTGCCTCAATTTTTCCAAGAGAAAACAACTCTTTCACAACCCATACAAACCCGACAGAGTTATTTCTGAACATCGTCTGTTTCTTTAATAGTTCGGCTACAGTGGGTGATTGACACAACCGTGTGAACTGTCAGCCTCTTTAGCTGAGCTGTGCATAATTGTAGATCTGGTTGCAAGGCAAAATTAGCCAACATTTGATCAGTTACATAATATGTGTGGAGTCTTTTCTGTTTGTACTGATTGTTTGGAGAAGGACACAATATGTATATTCGTTTCTGAGCATTTTGATTGACAAATCTATTTTTCTTCCTTATTATGCCTCTCTTGAGAACAGAAGGAGGTAACATTTTGCTCAGTGTTGTTCATTTATATACAAGTTTTGTCAAGAAACACTCGTGTGAATGCCTGTTGGTGTTTTTGTGATTACCGTGCAGAGCTCTAGATTATGTTGCTGTTTATTTAGGGTTTCGTCTTTTTCTTTTAAACTTCAGTACTCTCAAAGAAATGACTGTTTTGCATATCTCCCTGCTCACTGTTTACGGTGCCTGTGCTTGCATGCGCATGTATCCACCCATTTCATCACTCAAACAGAATTCGCTCCCAACACCCCCCTCCCCCACCACACACACACATACACACACACACACACACACACACACACACACACACACACACACACACACACACACACACACAACACACACAAACTGCCGTACAATACATATCCTGAATCTTTTGTCTTTCCCCTCCCCTTTCTTAAGAATAAATTGTGAATTTGCATGTTGCATGAAACAACAGAATTTTTGTGTTGTAACTTCTGATTGCAAGAGGCAAAACTGTAACGACTCAGAAGCTTGGACAGAAACCAACTTTTGTTCCGTTGCTTAAAGAAATAGGTTGTACATGTAGTTGCGAATTATTCCTTGCAGATTTTCAGTTGTAAAAATGATTAGGTTTGTCTTCTAGTCAACATTCTCCTCTTGTATTTGTGAGCATGCCTCATAGATGTATGTCGAATCCAAAAATAATGACATTGTTGTCCCTTGTACCTCCCCACCCCTCCCAACCCCACCATTTAAATGTACAGCCAAATGTGTATCACAAGACATAGGTGATGAATTCCATTATTTATTTGTCTGTGATTTTTTGAGTCACTTGAGAAAAAGTGACTCTATGTAATCGGTCAGTGTTAGTCTGTCCGGCCGGCCGTCCGGAGACACCACCTTAACGTTGGACTTTTCTCGGAAACTATCAAAGCGATCGGGCTCATATTTTGTTTAGTCGTGACCTCCAATGACCTCTACACTTTAACGATGGTTTCGTTGACCTTTGACCTTTTTCAAGGTCACAGGTCAGCGTCAAAGGAAAAATTAGACATTTTATATCTTTGACAAAGTTCATCGGATGTGATTGAAACTTTGTAGGATTATTCTTTACATCAAAGTATTTACATCTGTAGCCTTTTACGAACGTTATCAGAAAAACAAGGGAGATAACTAGCCTTTTCTGTTCGGCAACACACAACTTAACGTTGGGCTTTTCTCGGAAACTATAAAAGTGACCGGGCTCAAATTTTATGTGAACGTGACTCATTGTGTTGTGAATAGCAATTTCTTCCTGTCCATCTGATGCCTCATATAATATTCAGAACTGCGAAAGTGACTCGATCGAGCGTTTGCTCTTCTTGTTTCAAAGAAGAAAGAGCTGAGTTGTTACCACCTTACTGTTGGAAAAAACCTAATGCACTTAGATTTAAAAAGTTGTTTGCTACTAAGAAAAAGAAATTGCTAAAGAATATTTTGGACTTTATTAATAGAATTTATAACAGTTTTTCATAATTTTTTTATTTTTTAATTTTTTTTATTTACTATATTAGCATATATCATGATTGTATTGATTGTATTTATTGTTCAAAATGCCCCCATGGGTTATGGACTAATAAAACTTGAACTTGAACTTGGTTATGCCAAGTTTGTTCCTCAGAGACAGGAAATTCAAGATGTCAGTGTACAGTCGAACCCCCATTTCAAGAACTTCCAAAAAATTGGGGTACATTTACAGAGGTTATGAAAAAACAAAGTCTTAAAAGGGAGGCAGTCGTAAATCGGGGGGTCTTAAAAAGGGAGTTCCACTGTACTTGGAAAGGCTTGTAACGTTGACAGGGTATCTTTACCATTGGATCTGTTCTAGAGTTGCCCATGACAAAACCCATTCAGTGTGCATGTACCCTGTTGATTGATTGTTTGCTGTTCATGACTAACCAGGGTTCCACATCACGTAGAATAAAGGGTATAATACCCTTTGACCCTCCAAATCACGTACGAGATGCTCTCTGAAGAGGTATAAATACGTAACTGTTTTCTTCCAAATAGTTAAAAAAAAACGTACGAGTCAAACGCTGAAAGGGTATAGCCTTTGCTAGTTTACAAGCAACACCTCGCAGGCCGCCTGCTCTACTGAGACCACTAAAGTACACGCCGTGTTCGTGCCACTCCTCTGTCGACACTGGCACGCCGTAAAGCAGAGGTTGCCTCCCTTGTCCTCAAACTGCGCGATATCTTTAAACTGATCATCTCGATGGCACTGTTCGCTTTAGCCTATCCGGTGCTGTCGCCTGCTCAAAAAAATTCCTCGCAAAACGAAAGAACAAAAAAATGACATTTCATGGATACACCGATTGTCACTCATACCCTGTGAAAAATCTGGAAGGGGTATAAAAACCCTTTACTTTTTTCCTGAAAGGGTATGAATACCCTTGACTTTTGGGGTTGTGTGGAACCCTGCTAACAATAACAGCATCAACAATAGCAACAATAACAAGGCTTGAATTGACTGTAGTTGCAACAGATTCCCGTGGCTTTGTGTTCAGGTTTAATCCCACTGGGCAGGAGAGAAATTAACAATGTTTCCGAGTGAGCATCACATGTGCTGTGTCCTTAGCGCATATCTTACCTTCATTTGTGTGTGTGTGCCAAAAATAGCCGTACATATTAACGATCCCTGCCCCCCGCGGGTTAGGGGGAGTCCCATATTGGTTGGGACGAGAAAGAATTTACCCGATGCTCCCCAGCATGCCGTAAGAGGCGACTAACGGATTCTGTTTCTCCTTTTACCCTTGTTAAGTGTTTCTTGTATAGAATAAAGTCAATTTTTGTAAAGATTTTAGTCAAGCAGTATGTAAGAAATGTTAAGTCCTTTGTACTGGAAACTTGCATTCTCCCAGTAAGGTAATTTATCCTACATACGTGAGAGAGACACCCGTGAGATAATAATCGTTCAAATCACACGTGTGTATATCATGTAAATGAGGTCATGTCAAGCAAGTCTGGCAGGGACCTGTTTTTCCACTGCTTATGATGCCAAAGTCACCGAGACAAACGTCATTATAGAAACACAAATTGCGCTCGCTAATTACCCTCGATGAATCTTTAGAACTAACACGTCACGCCACACTTTCAGAGTGACGTTTCTTTGCTTTGACGTAATAGATTGCACGAGGCTTTAGAAGAGATCGAGGTTCTAAAACAAGCGTCTTCAATTTAGCTGCCTCGAATGCAGGACATTTTCAGTAAAATACACGGAAGTACAGTATGTAGGATAAACAGAATACTACATGGCTTGCTGTTCCGTACCAGATTTACACTCGTTGCTTTTTCAAATAGTGAACAGCTCGCTTTCGCTCGCAGTTCAATATTTAAAAAAACAACTCGTGTAAATCTGGTACGACACAGCAAGCCATGTATTATTCTCTATATATTGTACTACGTTGCAAGCCCGTGAAGCAAATTTTTGATAAGTGCTTTTGTGAACAAGAAACAATTGACAAGTGGCTCTATCCCATCACCCCCCTTCCCTCCGTCGCGATATAACCTTGAACGGTTGAAAACAACGTTAAACACCAAATTAAGAAAGATTAACGATCCCATACACAAATGATTAAAAGTAAGATCAAGTTGCAGCCAGTGATATACACACCAACAGAATGCAATCGCCATTCCTCAAAGATGACATGTGAGTGCATATGGGGCAGACGTAGAAGAAAGAACCCAGGCTAGGCAGGAGCATGTTCTTTTATGTAGAAATGGTGTGAACGGTGAAAAAGGATTGCCATTGTAGCTGAGCGCAATGTTTGTTGTTGCAGGTTATGAGACAGTGTACGAGGGGTCAGACGGAGAACACCTGTTTGAGCAGCTGACGCCAGGACACCAGTATCGTGTGCGTGTGGCGTGCTGCAACCAGGCCGGTAGGAGTGAGGTGAGAAACAATCGCACCAATTTTTTGGGTGTACTAATCATAAATGACATAGCACTGTCTGTCGCAAACACTGCTGTCCTCTTGTGAATTCTCTGTTTTCTTTTTCTACCCTTTGCTCTCTCTGTGTCTGTCTCTCTCTCTCTCTCTCTCTCTCTCTCTCTCTCTCTCTCTCTCTCTCTCTGTCTCTGTCTGTCTCTCTCTCTCTCTCTCTCTGTCTCTCTCTCTCTGTATCTCTGTCTCTCTCTCTGTCTGTCTCTCTCTCTCTCTCTCTGTCTTTCTCTATCTCTCTCTGTCTCTGTCTCTCTCTCTGTCTCTCTCTCTCTCTCTGTCTTTCTCTATCTCCCCCCTCCCTCTCTCTCTCTGTCTGTCTCTCTCTCTCTCTCTGTCTCTCTCTCTCTCTATGTCTCTCTCTCTTTCTCTCTCTGTCTCTCTCTCTCTCTGTCTCTCTCTCTCTCTCTGTCTCTCTCTATCTCTGTCTCTCTCGATCTCTGTCTGTCTCTCTGTCTCTCTCTCTCTCTGTCTGTCTCTCTGTCTCTCTGTCTCTCTCTCTCTCTGTCTGTCTCTCTGTCTGTCTCTCTCTCTGTCTGTCTCTCTCTCTCTGTCTGTCTCTCTCTCTCTGTCTGTCTCTCTCTCTGTCTCTCTCTCTGTCGCTGTCTTTGCCTCTCTCTCAGTCTGTCTGTCTGTCTTTCTCTGTCTCTCTCTCTCTATCTCTGTCTCTCTGTCTCTCTGTCTCTCTCTACTCTCTCTCCCTCTTTCTCCCTCTTTCTCTCTCTCTCTCTCTCTCTCTCTCTCTCTCAATCCCTCCCCCCTCTCTGTATGTTCTTTTCAGGTAATTAGACATAATTATGAGGATTTAATACTTCTTCTGCGTTCATAGTTTGTTGCTCATGTACACTTGTAGGCACGAGTGGGGTTTTACGGGTATGGTGGTTTTCCCCCGGCATTTAAGCAGTGATGCTCCCATTCCAAGGGAGGGTTTTATACTCTTTGTTATTCACCTGTTCCAGTGAAAATACTCAACAATTTGAAGTAGGTCCCTGTCCCCCTTTCCTTTCTTCCTTATTTTCACAACAAATAACTGCCGTTTTGATGTACATGCATGTGAGTGCAATTTATTTCTATCAAAGTTTGCTTGCTGCAGTTCATGGAAAATAGAGGTTGTCAAGAAAAGACGATGTTTGAGATGTTGCAGTATTGATGTTTTTTGTGTGTTTTTGCTGTTGTTTTTTTGCTTGGATGTTCAGCATTTAACTGCATTTTTGCGTGTGTATTTTCCTAGTTTTCCGACTGCTGCCTAGCGACCACACAGCCAGTAGCACCGGGTCAGTGCCAGGCCCCCAAACTGCAGGGCAAACCCAAGGCCACCTCCCTGCACCTCAGATGGAGTGAGTGTCTGTGCCTCTTGTTCTCTCTGTCTGTCTGTCCTTCTGTCTGTCTGCTAGCTTATTCATCTGTCAGTGTGGGTGTGTGTGTGTTCCACCCTTAATCAGCCACAAGTAAAATTGCCTGAACTGATCTGAAGTTGTTCCCCCCCTCAGCTCCTTTTTCTTCTTCCAAGTATTGAAACGGAAAGTTGTAGTGAAGGAAATTACAGTCAGCAAGCCAGACCTTGTGAACTGTTTAGATTTCAGACCTTTCAGAGGGGCCCAAGGACTGTTATGCCGGGGTGGAAGTAGAGATAAGCGCCTACTTCCCAAGAAATGCTCCAAATGGCTTCGTGTCTCCAAACACCTCTGACAGTCAAATCCAGCTCCTGGCCTTCACGTGGCGGGCCCTGTCTTCGACTAACAGGAGAAGGGATGCAGGCGGGTCACTGGCGCCTTAAAACCAGCTGCTTCGGGCAGATGGGGCTCGTTAACCTTGGATGGTCGCTCATCTAGGAGAAGGACAACTCCGATTTCAAAACCCGCACTGCCTTGTGTGCGCCTTGGGAAAGGCAAAGGCTACAAGAAGGAAAACTTCGACGTCAAACCCGGGTAGAGTGGACTCGACAGCCCAGCAAGGCAGCTACTCTTGGGGAGGAGGTAACCCTGAGTAAGAACCTCAACCACCGAAGACGGAAGACAGCAGCCAACTTGGCGTGGGGAGAAAATCGGCTGTCTACGCTCCCACGATAATATGGCCGTACAATTATCCTGGCCACCAACATCGAACGCAGAAGAAGAAGAAGAAGACCTTTCAGATTGATCATCTCACTAATCTTCTACTCAGATTAATCCAAACCTAAAAGGGATAAAAATGTGTTTGGAAAAATCATTTTACACACATTTCTAACTTTTTTTCACACCGTTTCAGGCTATCCAGATTACGACGGGGGTTCTCAGGTGACGCAGTTTGCGGCTCAGATGATCTCCCCTGACAACTCCATGCGAGAGGTCTACAAGGGGCAGGACCTGGCGTGCATCGTGGCCGGCTTGTTGCCGGGGCGACCCTATCTCTTCCAAGTACGCGCTTTCAACAGAGCTGGGGTGAGTGACATTTTGATTGGACATGGACGTTAATAAAATGATTTGTGGTTGTTTGTGGTTGTCCATATCAAAGATTGCTTATATGGCTCCCAATGTGGCTGAATGAATGCAGTTACATCTGCTTTAACACTGACACTGAAAATGTAGGTGATGGTATGAGTTATTTCTAATGTGCTGACTGTTAGCAAATGATAACAGACATGTCGAGAAAAAAGATATCAAGCATGAGCCTTTTAGGCGAATGCTGATGTCATTTGTGAGACATGTCTGTTATCATTTGCTGACAGTCAGCATATTAGAAATAACAGTTTTATTACCGTTTAATTCGACCCAAAAAAAATTCGAATGACCCCGCGAATTAGACAGAACAGCCGCAATGGAAATTCAGTCAAAGAATTCTCGTGACCTGGGTCAGCCAATCAGAGTAACACACCTGACGTTATAAATATTCACAGGTCAAATGCGTTTGACACACAACAATCTCACAAGATAAACCATGTTGAACATGTGTTTCGCTTGCTTCGCTTTTTCTTGTTGAACAGAGAGCGACAGATTTAGAACCGACTCCAGATGGATGGGAAATGACGTAACGATACATTTGACGTAAAGCGAGAGACGCAATTTCACTTGATTTTTCCGAACTTTGATAATTTAGATTTCAAGTGAGCGGGTCGGCATTGCACACTCAGTAGAGGATGGGCGGTGCCTTGCTGTTCCGTAGAGCACCCACCGACAAAACTCGCTTTTCGGTATTTTTTAGATAAAGAGAGTATTATCTGACAGCATTTGAAGTGTCATTCTTTAGAATAAATCACACTGATATTGATGATTTAAATATTTACTTTGTCTTGTTAATTTTTAGCTTGATAAACAAAAAGCCTGAACGTTATAACATATAGAGGATCACCTAGAATCCGTCCTGATTGGTTAAAAAGCCATATGGGGCACTGAATTGGTAATAATAGTTGATAATTATCCTCCCAGCGCGATAACAGTTTGAAGCATATTCAGAAATCAGAAGATATTATTTGGAACGGTTTATTTTGGAGTGTCTATTATTAGGTATTAATCAGATGTTCTTTAGTACTTATGTATAGTGGAATGACTTATTTCACCCTTTGTAAGATCAGTATTTTAAAGGTTAAAGAAGAATCACTCAGACTGGAAAACGACAGTATGCAAAAGTAATGTAACACGCGTCTGCTGGCACCAGAAGTCTGAACGGAAATGCAAAGGACTCTCTCTTGCTGTTGGCATCTGTATTACATTCTTTGTTTGTAAATTAAGCCTCAAAGTAACTGGGCGAAGTCGATTACGCAAAGTATACTATGCAAAGCTGGCCGCACGAAGCTTTGGCACTGAATTTTCGGTAAAAAGATTTTGCAAAGTTGGTATCAGGCTCAATTATGGACCGCCTTAAAGGTCTTGAAACAAAAAAAGTTCACCCTGTCAGTCCAAACGTATACTCAAAACATGACTGAATTGCCTACAGGCGGGACCGTGGTCAGAACTTCTGGAGGTGGTGAGTGGGGCAGGAGCGCCTGACGCTCCCAGGAGTGCCCAGCTGACGTGTCGCTCCCCTCACAGCGCTCTGGTGACGTGGGACGAGCCCTTCAACAACGGCGCCACCATCAGCGAGTACCGCCTGGAGTGGACGCAGACCCCCGACGCTCATGACTTCTCACAGGTCGGGCCCTCTTCACTGTCTACTGCAGGACATTTTCACCCCCTTTTTAGAGCCCCTGGGTTAAGACCTCCCCCTTTTTAGAGCCCCTGGGTTAAGACCTCCCCCTTTTTAGAGCCCCTGGGTTAAGATCTCCCCCTTTTTAGAGCCCCTGGGTTAAGACCTCCCCCTTTTTAGAGCCCCTGGGTTAAGACCTCCCCCTTTTTAGAGCCCCTGGGTTAAGACCTCCCCCTTTTTAGAGCCCCTGGGTTAAGACCACCCCCTTTTTAGAGCCCCTGGGTTAAGACCTCCCCCTTTTTAGAGCCCCTGGGTTAAGACCTCCCCCTTTTTAGAGCCCCTGGGTTAAGACCTCCCCCTTTTTAGAGCCCCTGGGTTAAGACCTCCCCCTTTTTAGAGCCCCTGGGTTAAGACCACCCCCTTTTTAGAGCCCCTGGGTTAAGACCTCCCCCTTTTTAGAACCCCTGGGTTAAGACCTCCCCCTTTTTAGAGCCCCTGGGTTAAGACCTCCCCCTTTTTAGAGCCCCTGGGTTAAGACCTCCCCCTTTTTAGAGCCCCTGGGTTAAGACCACCCCCTTTTTAGAGCCCCTGGGTTAAGACCTCCCCCTTTTTAGAGCCCCTGGGTTAAGACCTCCCCCTTTTTAGAGCCCCTGGGTTAAGACCACCCCCTTTTTAGAGCCCCTGGGTTAAGACCTCCCCTTTTTAGTCCTTATTTTTTTCTGTTCATAATGGGTGTAAATTTACCTCCGTTGTTCAGACTTCATTCATTCTAAAAACCCGACTTTTTCTGATTTTTTTTTTTTTTAGGTTTAAAAATAAAGAAGGGGGGTGGGGGTGGGTATTCCACTGTATAGCTATGTGAATGTGTTGCTTGAAGGTTCCCCCCCATTTCATCCCCACCATAACTTCAAACGATGAATGAGGAGTCCTGTTGGATGACAGTGTTTGTTTTACTCAGAGAATAAACTTAATTGTATTTTAGTGTTGTGTGTGGTGGTGTGTTTTTTCATTCATAAAATATCACAGAACTTTCAGAAGCTTGAAAGATTTATTCAGGTAAAATCTTCAAGTGTGAAAGAAAGATAATTATGCAGCAGATGCATTTTCTTGTTCTTCCTTGTTTTTCTCTCTGGTAGACCTACTGTGATTGATAGGAAATTGGCTATGAGCGCATTGTGTTTGCAAGAATACTGAGGTGAGCTGTGCAGTGCTTGTCTGTCTACAGCTGTACGTGGGACCAAATCTCAGCTATGAAGCCAAGGGCTTGACACCCGCCACAACCTACACTTTCCGTGTCCAGGTATGAGTCTCTTTCACCCTCAGGCATTTCTCTGACTTGGTGTGCTCACTGCAGACCTGTTTACCCTTACGATTTTGGCGTAATTTATTACGATTTTCTGCAAAAAAATACGCCATTTCGCTATCCGTGTCAAGACTACGATTTTCATAAATAAAATTTTTTTTTTTAAAATAACATTTTTTTAATTTTTTTTAATTTTTATCAATTCACATGTTTGGCATTGTTTTTTCAATGGCAAAATGGGGTGAAAAAGCACAGGACTGACCAGAGATCATGTCTGTCTGATGAGACGCTGGAGAGCCTTATTCTAGTGGTGAAGTCTCGCCCTCACTCATTCAGCAAGCGCAAGTACAGTAGAGAAGCGTTTGACACACAAAAACTGACTGATGTGTTTTGTTTGTGAATGATGGATATATGTGCATGATTGCGTTTCGCAGACACAGTTGTCATGTGCGTTGTAATTGGCGACGAATGCTGGATGATTACTATTTTTGTGTCAGGATTACTATTTTTGGGGCTGAGCATTACTCCAAAACACTTATGGGGGTAAACAGGTCTGGTAGTTAGATGTCTCTTTTAGTCTATCAATATGTCCACGTATTTGTGTGTTCAACGGTTCACAATACTATGTGCAGGTGTGTAGCTCTTTAACGTTTTGTCCTGACATGTGTCTCTTTCACTACAGGTATGCATCTGTAAAGAACTCAAAAGCGAAAAGTCAGATAGACACAAAATTGTGCTGTTCCGTCCAGAATAATGATTCAGTGTTTGACAGTCCTTGCCCTCTACGATAAATTGTGCTGATGCTGAGCTCCATGGTAACTTCAAGAAATGTGCAGAACCAAAATATACAAATAATTATGGTGCTGCGTTGCCCTGTCTTGTGCAGATGGACCTTGAGAGAATTTACCTGCTAAATGTCCCCTTCCATTGTTTGTTTCAGGCGCTGAATCTAGCAGGCACGGGGCCCTACTCCCCAGCGGCCTCCTGCCAGACCCCGCCTTCTAGTCCTGGCACTGTAGTCTCCCTGCGCTGGCAGGCTGGTCCTACCAGTGTTCAGCTATGGTGGCGCCCTCCTGCCTGCAACGGCAGCGACATTCTCTCCTACAACATCTCCATCTCCGACAAGCAGGTCATCCCCATAGAGCCTGTGTCGGAGTACACCCTGGAGAACCTCCAGCCGGAGACCACATACAAGTGAGTTTTTGGATTGTGTTGAAGACTGTTATGTTTTGTTTTGTCAACAATAAACGTTCCAATTACCTACCATTCTTATTTTCTAATTCTGAATTTTAAAACGTTGGCAGTCTGTCTGTGTGTGTGTGTAGAGCGATTCAGACTAAACTACTGGGCCGATCTTTATGAAATTTGACATGAGAGTTCCTGGGTATGATATCCCCGGACGTTTTTTTCATTTTTTCGATAAATACCTTTGATGACGTCATATCCGGCTTTTTGTAAAAGTTGAGGCGGCACTGTCACACCCTCATTTTTCCATTAAATTGATTGAAATTTTGGCAAAGCAATCTTCGACGAAGGCCGGGGTTTGGTATTGCATTTCAGCTTGGTGGCTTAAAAACTAATGAGTGAGTTTGGTCATTAAAAATCGGAAACTTCTAATTAAAATTATTTTTTTATTAAACGATCCAAAAACAATTTCATCTTATTCTTCGTCATTTTCTGATTCAAAAAACATATACATATGTTATATTTGGATTAAAAACAAGCTCTGAAAATTAAAAATATAAAAATTATGATCAAAATTAAATTTCCGAAATCGATTTAAAAACTATTTCATCTTATTCCTTGTCGGTTCCTGATTCCAAAAACATATAGATATGATATGTTTGGATTAAAAACACGCTCAGAAAGTTAAAACGAAGAGAGGTACAGTAAAGCGTGCTATGAAGCACAGCGCAACTGCTGCCGCGCCAAACAGGCTCGTCACTTTCACTGCCTTTTGCACTAGCGGCGGACTACGTTCAGTTTCATTCTGTGAGTTCCACAGCTTGACTAAATGTAGTAATTTCGCCTTACGCGACTTGTTGGATATTTGTGTTGAAAACTGCATTGACACTTAAAGCTCCAACCTCACAATTTAGCAACAGCATATGTCAGCCCTGACGTCCCTTGATTTAATTGTCAAATAAGAGAATGGCTTTTAGCTTTCATCTAAAAGAAACAAATTCTGAGAGATTATTATAAACGCTTGAAGACCAAAACTAAGTTGTGGGGCTATAAGTAGCACATAAGTCTGCTACGAATGTGGAATGGTTTGGGGTAAAAGGTTAACAGAAAGTAAGTTTGATGGCTGTTAATGTTCATAGGCTATTACTCAACCATAAAGGCTTTGGGATATCCGCAGTGTCTATTACCTGCCAACTTTGGTATTTTTAGACCTGCTACAAATATTGGAAGAAAAGGTGGTACAGTTGTACCTGCGATGAGAGGCCTCTCTGATGAGGGGACACCTTCTGGAGTCCCTTCATCTATCATCTTGACCAAAATATACCTGTCATGGCAGGACCCCTAAACAGAACTACTGTTGAGAAGAAAATTCAAACAAACATGAAGATGTCAAAAACCCTGGAGCAGACATGGGACTGATCCGATTTTTATCGGAATTCCGATATTTTCCTTAGCTCACAGACCATTCTTGAGATCGATGCAAATTCGTTGAGAAAAAAGGGGGGAAGGAGGTGGTGGTATGAACCGTTCAGCTGAAGCTGTCTGCGTCTGAAGTCAGTGCATTCGCACCCCAGCACTCGCGTGAACCCATAGGTGGTGGTATGAACCGTTCAGCTGAAGCTGTCTGCGTCTGAAGTCGGTGCATTCGCACCCCAGCACTCGCGTGAACCCATAGTAGTATCTTGGGTCGCGTTTGATTGGCTGTCGATCTCCGACGATTATCGCCGGGGCTTAATTATTCACCGATGGCGGTTTATGGGTTGCTTTGATTGGCTGCCGATCTCCAAACGCCGAAGGTAAAAAAGGTAGCATCATGGCGTCTGGATTCCGTATTGTTTTGTCGGCTGTGGAAGCTCTTACGATCGACGACCAAAGTGTGAAAAACAAGTGGAAAGCCAACTGGCTGTCAGAAGAAGTGACTGTCACTATCAACAAGAAAGAAAGGCGCCAGCTCATTGGCGACAGTATCGCCAAGATATCCATTCCCGGTCAGGCCGTGTGCACGTGGTGCGACAACGGCCACTGCTTGGTATGCATGGGGCAAGCTAGGAAAAGATAACTCTCGCTGCAAACCACGCCCACTCAAAAATCCGGTCGGCGATTTGGCTCCGGACCCCAGGGTCAGGTTACGGCAAAGTACGTCGATTTGAGTGGTTGGTTGTGGACGATACTGACCGGTACCACTAGCAGATACATAGGGCTAGAGGTGCATCGACATTTTTTTCGCCAGGTTGCGAGAATTCTATAAAATAAATGCAAACGAACTTTTGTCATTTTTTTCTTTTTGCGATAGGGCGAGTGCACCACCGAAATTAGTTGATGAGAACGTAGTCGGGTGTTTCATCTTTCATTAGCAACTGAAAAAATAAGGGCAAAGTTTTGTGTGTGTGTGTGATTGTTATAAATCACACTTTTGTTTAAAATGCTAAAACATATTATTCTTGTGGGTTTTATAGCTTTTTAAAAAGGCATGATCTCATTTTTTGCTATCAGGAGAGGCCCCAAAATGGCCTTTATAATTCTAACATTCATTTTCCGTCAGGGGGGCAAAGCCCCCCTGAACCCGGCTCGCTTTCCTACTTTTTGAACATTTGCTGGTCTCATGTCTGCTGGAGTGAATGTGTTTACTCACCGATTGTGCTTTGGTTTGACAGGATCCGGATCCAAGCGGTGAATGGTATTGGCGTGGGTCCCTACAGCACAGCCACCAAGGTGATGACCAGAGCCCTGCCCCCCAGTCCCCCCAGGCTGGAGTGTCTGTCCGCCGCTCCGAACAGTCTCAAGCTCAAGTGGGGTGATGGCCGCAACCCTGACCTTGTCCGCTATACGCTGGAGATGGAAAAAGAGGATGGAAGGTGAGGGAGAGGGGATGGGAGTGGGGGAGGAATGAGAGAGAGTGCGTGTTGGGGGGGGGGGGGGGTATGTGCAGGTGTATGTGTGTGTGTGTGAGAGCGAGAGAGAGAGATATTTAGAACGTGCCTGTACTTTTTTTTGTGGGAAATTCTATTATCTACATAACCATTTGATACTGCATGTAGTTTACCCTATGTAGCTATTGTAACGATGTAATGGTGAGGACGATTTTATTTGTCTGCATTTCTATAACCTTGTCTTCTTGTTATTAATCCTAACTGGCTTTGTTTTTTTTATCTGTCAGTGTATTGTATGTCAATGTGTAAGGAATGTGTATGTGTAATCAAATGCATACCCACACCAGAACAGTTGCCCGTGATTTTCATGCTATTTCAATTACCTTGGCTTGTTTTTTTTTTATTAATCCTCACTGGCTTAGTCAGTGTATTTATGTGTAAGGAAAGTATGTGTGTTCAAATGCCTACCCATACCAGAAGAGTTACCTGTGACTTTCATGTCGGTTTAAACAAGATTTATTCAAAATACATGACATGAAACAATTGAAAATTTGCAGCTAGGACACAAATTCAAGCAAAAGCATGTTTTATGTGACCAAAACAATACAACACTACACAAATCTTCATGATGGTCACAGGACATGAATTTTGTTCTTCTTCACAAACACCCGCTATTGATGTCTGTTCCAGCTTCCAGGCAGTGTACTCTGGGCCGGCTCACACCCACAAGGTGAATCGCCTGACGGAGATGACCAGCTACGAGTTTCGCATTTTTGCCAGCAACGATGCCGGTCACGGGCCGTACTCCGACACCATCATGTTCACCACCACCAAGGCACCGCCACCCGCACTCAAAGGTTGCTGCCATTTTCTTCTTCTGTCTTTGTATTAGTAGAGTACATTGATGAAGCTTGCCTTTTTCTAGTCACTTTTTATGTCCTTTGAACTTATACTACAGTTGAACCCCTCATGTATGAAACCTGTAAAACTCGGGCAAAATCTGGTCTTGAAGGGAGAGAGTCTTAAAATTTTCCATAAATTTACAGATGTTCAGTTTGAACAAAACTTCAATTTTAATATCGTGACATATATATATATATACAATATCTGGCATTTAGGATCCGTACTCAAGCAGATGATACAGATGTTATGAACAAGAAATCTGTAAGACAAAACTTAAAAAAGAGGAGTGCCCTAAAAAGGGGTGTTTGACAGTACTCTGTCGGGAGTTTTCATCAGGTGATTGATGGCTTTCAGGGCCCCGTGTCCATGAAGTGGAGCAGCGACAGTGTGAGGTGGAGTGGCAGGCCTGTCGCACTCAGGGTTCGGATCCCGTCACCTACATCTTGCAGGTGCAGCGACCACACACCGCCGACCACGAGTATAGACAGGTCAGTGTTTTACACTCTGTGATAGTGTGTGTGTCTCTCTCTTTCTGTTTGCGTGATCTGTTTGTGTGGTCTATTTATCTGTCTGCCTGTCTTGTCTATTCATGCATGCATATGTCTATATCTGTGTGTGTGAGATACACATCGACTATATTGAGTCAGACTTCCCTGCAGGAGTGTTAAAACAACTTTTTGATGTTAAACAAAGTCAGAGGAATGAAGGATTTGAAGAGTATCACTTTATTTGATGAAAATACGAAAAGGTTGTTTGAATGTAAAGTGAGTATTCACCATGTGTTGAACAACTGTGTGACAGGTGTACCGAGGACCCAACGCCCACTACAGCCTGCAGGGCTTGGAGCCAGGGACGGAGTACAACGTTCGGGTCTGCGCGGTACGGGAGAGCGGCGATGGGTCTGCCTCAGACATCCACGGCCCCTTTTCCCAGGGGACCCACTTGGTGACGGCCTCCCCCGAGCCCCTGCACCGCGGCGCCACGCCGGCCAGGGAGGTGGAGTCGCGGGCATCCATCCTGGCGGAGCCCAAGCAGTGGTCTGACCAGCAGTGGGCGGCGGTCATCTTGCTCATCTTCGTAGTGCTGGCTGTGGTGGTGGCCATCATCACGCAACAGGTCATCGCCTACCTGGATGACACGGCGTCCCCCTCCTCCTCCTCCTCCTCCACCCCTCCTCCACACCATCACCACCACCACCACCACCACGGCAAGACGAACTGAGCCGGGCTCGGCTTTGGACTGCGTCGGTTTTTCCCGTAAATCATCGTGTTTGCTCGCGCGCTCAACTTCTCTACAGACGAAGAGAGAGAGAGTTCTGCTTTTTGTTTTCCTTGTGGCGGTCTTTCAGTTTTTGTAAAGTGGGGTAAAAAAAAACTACCAAAAAACCGCAACTGGCTTTGGCTGGCTGTAGCTTTGTGTTCATTGGTGTTTTCGTGGTGACGCCCTTTTCGACCCTTGTTGAAAAATATTGTTGTTGTCGGCTGCAAAGCTGGGCAGGGGCATCTTTTTTTTTTCTTCCCGAACAGCCTTGACGTTTTTACCGGTTGCCAGGAGGTGAGAGTGAGGAGGTTATAGGTGTGATACATGAACGCATTCTGTCCTTGCAGTGCTCTTCCATGGCAGGAGTCGGCGCTCTGGTCAATTGTTGTGTGAAGAGAAAACAGAGTGGGAGCAAGAGTATAATTATGCTGAAGCTTTCTTATCTTGTTAATGAGAAAGTGTACAAAGACTTTGCAAGGTATGCACATGTTCGATCACAGAACCAAACGTGACAGCTGGCAGGACGACAGGATGTCGGAAAAGGGCGGGAGAAGCAATTGTGACTGATTTGAGCACTGTGGAAAAAAACAAACTACTGTAATAGTTGCATAAAGAAAGACGAAGGATTCTTTCCCCCCGTTTGTGATGAGGTACAACACAATAATTTTGAAGATGGAGAAAATGCTGCCGTTGTGATAATGAAGAGAACCAGCATTTTCAGGACGCTGAAAGACACGGTCAGAAAGTGCCTGTCTTGGCAACTAGGGTGTGGAGTGAATGAACTGTTACTGTGGGTAATGAACCCTCACTGCAACACAGGACTTCATCACACTTGCGCTGTGCTTTCACGTACGGTGTATGGTTTCATCTAACATATTACAAGGTGTAGGGTTGCATCACTTATTCATCAGACCTGTGTGATTTTCAGTGCCAGGGAAGGAAGGAGTCATCTTCTCTCATTGTTACACCAAGATTAACACTTTCATTGGCTGGAGAGAAAAAGGACAACTAGTGAAGGAAGGAAGGAATAAAATTCTGTCTCGAAACGATTTTGCACTAGCAGGGAGAAAGACTGGCGGGAGTAAAAGAGACTGTACGTTCAAGATGAACTTGAAAACAGATATTTAAAAAAAAAAAGCTGCTGACCGATACGTTTTGAATGTCGTCTCCCTCTGTAACATTTATTTTTCAGCTTTCCATTTATATTTTAGTTTTTTCTCTCTCCATGTCTTGTTAATTAATGGTTTTCTGTTCTGTGGGTGTAGAGGCGATTCACTATTGTTGTATTTCTGGGAAAAACGTTTATCGTTGACAGTGATGATTGTTGTACGATGCAGGTTGTGGCGTGTTGTGAGTTATGTCACCAATGGTAGGCGGTAGGAGTAACCCTTGTGTAATTGGGAACAGCAGCAGTATTGGCGTTAACCGGCAATTACCGGCATTTTACCGGTTGAAACGAGAAAATACCAAACAAAATTGGCTACCGGTTGATTTTTAGAACTACCGGGGTTTTTTTCGCCGGTAAAACAAAAAAAACAGTACTCTGAGTTGGACTCTTACTGGTTCCAATGACCAGACTACCGTTTTTTTCTGGACTGTTTGCATTATAAAAGTTTGTGTACCGGTTTGAAAATATACTGAGCACTGTTAACAGTGGCGCCTCTTGTTAAGGTGGATTTGATAATAATGTGGTCTGGCTGTTGCACTGTTAACAGCGAAGCCTCTTGTTAAGGTGGACTTGATAATAATGTGGTCTGGCTGTTGCACTGTTAACAGCGAAGCCTCTTGTTAAGGTGGACTTGATAATAATGTGGTCTGGCTGTGGCACAAAAATGTGATCTGACTGTGGCACAATAACACCAAAAAGCACACGGACAGAACACTGTATGAATTTCATGCTACACCAAACTCTACACTTGACAGAACAGTGACAAAAGACCAACCGCTCTGCAGACAGGACGGTGTTTGTTGCTGATAGAAAAGTTTGTATAATGCTGGTAAAACAGCTCTCTTCGACAGAACCCTTCAGTATGCTTACAGAACATCATTCTGCATAAAGTCAGAGTATGGCTGAAAAATAGGATGCTGTTACTGAAGATCAGACTGCATCATAACAGAACATCTCAAAACACTGATGGAACATTTAAATGTGCTAACAGAACACTGAGTTGTGTGGACAGAATAGTGAATTTTGCTAACGGAACACTGTTTGGGAGAAAAATATATGGTGTTTTTTCTTGCAGCCATTGTAGCTGTGAGCATATTCTCTAAGCTAAAAAGACAGAAACAGAAGACTGAAGTATGCCGGTGTTTCTGGCATAACAGAAAACATCGTCATTGACTGAGCACAAAAGTGGGCAGGACATGGGCTGAAAAATATGTGTCGGCATGGGGATGAGGCAAATGTTGATGTAATGCAGCCATAACTGGTCATGGAAGACTGTTGAAAGTCATAGCGGAAGGTGGATGTATACGTTGACAGACAGAAACAAACAAACGTTTGTTAGCGTCTTCAATTCATTATGAATGAGCTAGGCACTTAAGATGTATTATATTTGGGAGTTGAACACAACTTTCAACACTTTTCTCTTGTTTTAATCTTTATTTATTTCTTTTTCATATGTTGAAGAAATAGCAGAACATGAACAGGGGTAGGAAGAGGCCCTTGTTGAACAAGAGAGTCCTTGCATGAGCGAAAAGTTTGCAATGAGTTGTTAGATTGAAGTTTGGGCCATCAAGAGCTCGGTGTTGAATCCGAGTAGTGTGTCATGTACAATCAAGAAACATTTCCTCATCGTATTAAAACTGGTTAAGGCCACCATGATTTTTATCTTTTCATCGGTTTTTTTGGTGATGGAGTTGACAACCAAAATGTGGGTGTTGCTTGCACAGAAATAAAACCTTCAGTCCCCCCCCCCCCCCCCCCCCCCGACAAGATTCAACAAAGCTTTTAATCTTAAATTTTATTTTGATGATTGACACAAATGTTAACGGTGACTAGATGTACTTGTAATTACTTTTGCGGATGTAAAAGTGAAATAATCATCAGATGATAAACCAATTAACACTTGCCTTTATCTGACTTTTCCCTCAAATGGGAAGCATTGCATATATATGGCATGTCTAAAATGTTTATTTGTGAAATGGATGTCCTGGTTATTTTGTTTTTCTCGCATGTGTTTATGAATATTACTTGGTGTAGGGCCCAGATACTAATAACTATTGTCCAGATATTGTTGAAATATTGAACAGATGTTGTTAGGATGTATATGATCAGTGTGCTTGCATGTCATTTGTCAAAAAAAAAATATAATATGGTGCTTTTTTCCAATATAAATGTTTTCAAGTGATACATTTTTCTCTTTTGGCCCAGTTAGAAGCTAAATAATGTGTCTGATTTGTGTGAGTTCAAATGACCAACTGTTGATGTTAAACTGTTGTTAGTAAAATATTGGATGTCTGCATGTCATCAGCTTATCCTTATAGTAATGGTATATATATATATAGATGTATTCACACTCACTGTTTTGTTGTCAAGCTTAATCAACAATTAATAACAAGAAAACAAACAAAAAAGTGGGCAGGGTGCACTTGGTCTCTTTTACTTTTAAATAATGTTGATATTCATTTTCATTTGAAATCTTGACAGTGCACAAAGCTTGGGATGGTTGCAATATAGATTTTGGTTTGGTTTGGCAATTTCTTCCTTGTTTTCTAGATGAGCAAAAAGAGAAGAATATTTTGGCTGCTGTTAGGCAATTTTTGGACTCGCTCGCAGTCCTAAATACACTATAGTTTATGTATGAAAAAGAAAAAGAGAAAGCCCTTGGCAACAAATTTGTCTTCATGTTGAAGAGAAAAATCTACATTCTGAAGAGATTACTAAACAGGGTGGTTAGGTGTATTAGAGTATATTTTGCACAGCACAAATTTTGACAAAAATGCCAATGTGGAGAAGGGTGGAGCATTTGCACGGCGTTAAAGTTTATTTTGGTTAAATCTCAAAGGAGTGTTGTTCCAAACGGTACATGCAGTTCATTCAGTTTTCTACCCTCTGACTTGTATTCATTTCACAACGGTTGGGGTTATTTGACTGATTGTACTTTTACATGGATTTTATTGTGTACTTTGTGTAACTGGACATATAAATTGAACATAGTAACAGCATTGTCACTTGGGAATTGAATCGGCTGCCAGGGTTTCTTTGTATGATGATTGAAAATGAAAGAGTGCATTTTGAGGTGTTTGTGTGTGTGTCACTGTGTGTGTTACTGTTACGTGTGTGTTCTTCGATCATCACTGCAGACGATCTCCCCTGTTAAGTCCTTTGTACTGGAAACTTGCATTCTCCCAGTAAGGTCATATATTGTACTACGTTGCAAGCCCCTGGAGCAATTTTTTGATTAGTGCTTTTGTGAACAAGAAACAATTAACAAGTGGCTCTATCCCATCCCCCCCCCCCCCCCCCCCCCCCTTTCCCCGTCGCGATATAACCTTGAACGGTTGAAAACGACGTTAAACACCAAATAAAGAAAAGAAAGAACGATCTCCCCTCTTTTTTTATTCTCTTTTTTTTTTCCTTCTCTTCTCTCTTGTGGAAAGAAACCTAGGATGAAAAATACTGCCACCTGGATGGTATTTTGAACCACCCAAACTGAGTGTGGACAGAAGACTATCTGTCATTTGACGATAATTTACTTTCTGTAGCTTACATTTTTGTCATCTGTGACTTAGTAAGACCGGACCATGTGGAAACTGAGCTAACACCAGAACAGAAAACTTTCAAAATCTTTAGGTTGTTCTCGGTATCCACGTAAGGTAAGAAAAACGACTGTTCACTGAAGACATAACAGTCCATTTTATCTAGTCTATTTTTAAAGCAAAGATTTGAGTGTACTGAGTTTGGTCGTCTGCAGTTCTTGTTCAAACTGGACATGTGTGTGTTGAGTGTTGTATGTATGTCTTGTGAAATCTTGCTAAGGCCAAAAAAAAAAAATTGTCTGTTTCTGGTAACATGGCTAAAAAAAATAGGGTCGGTAGGTAGGGATTTTTTTATTTTTATTTTGTTTATTTTTATTTTTACCCCAAATGTAGACCAATAAAACTAACTTTAAAAATCGCGCAAAGAGACTGGATTCACTATACATAGACACTCAACACATTTACAAATCGTCAGCGGACTTTCGTTTTCACACGTGTCCAAAGAAAAAAAAATAAATTTTGAGATTGGAAAAAAAAAGTTTAGGGTCGGCGCTGAAATTTAGGGTCGGTCGGGTGACCAGAAACAGACAATTTTTTTTTTTTGGCCTAACCCCATTCACATGGAAAAGGCATTGTTGAATATTGCAACGGTTTCATGAACCACTAAAAGGATATATCTGTTTTGGACGTGGGTGGGAAGGATCACTGCTTCTTGTGACTTGTGATACACTTAGAGAAGTGGAATTAAGAAAATTCACTATTGTGAGTGACACGTTATAAGGTGGCGGGTGTAAGCCTGTATGTGCATGCATGTGACCTGTAATCTCTTGTACAGCCCTCCATTATGTTCAAAACCATAATGACATGTACTGGCATCACTGTGCATTGTACAAAAACAGCTCACTTTAAAAAAAAAAATTCTTTTAAGCTTTGTTTTTTCCAAGCCATGTGTTCCATTGCTAGTCAGTTGTACAACCTGGGTTGCACAGAAAGTGCTTTGGTCCTTCCTTCTCCACAGACCTCCACATACCTCCACCCCCCTACCCCCCCCCCCCCCCCCCCCCCCCCCCCCCCCCGAACACCCTCCAACTTGCTCCCTCCCTTCCGTTACTTTTTTTTTATCAGAATGCACAGATACAGATTCTTCTGTTTTTTTCAGGTAATCTCCATCAAATGACAACTAATTGTTGGATGCACGCACATGATGTAAGGGTAAAGTAAAATGCACAATTGATCCTGAAGTTTGAATATGCACATGAATCGGCCATATTAGTCTACCTCAAAGACATATGCTGTATGTCTAATTGTGACAGTTGCTTGTCTCTTGACATCTTATATTTACATAGCCTGGCCATGAATATTCATAGAGGTACTATCTGGAAAGGTGGCAATTACTATTCACGGCAGTACACTCTGGTAATCTGGTAATGAATGTTCATAGAAGACAATCTGGTTATTAACTTGCAGAGATTTAATTTAAGAATAGTAATATTAATCCTGAACAGGACTAGAGGATCATTCAGTCGATTGAAAAGCAGATACCTTTCTGTGATGGCAAGTGTGGGTTATGGGGGCCAGTGCAGAAAAAAACAGACCTGATTTTGTCCTGTAAGGCATGATTTGGGTGAAGGAAAGCTCTGAAATATGTTTATGACCTTCATATAACTATACTTTCTTGTTCTGCTGAAATACAGATAATGCATGAATAGCAATCATATCATAGAATAGTTAAATCTAGAGGAATTTTCAAAGGTGTGTCTGCATTTTAGTTTGTTTTGCAGAAAGTAACATGCCGAAAAGCGGTTGCACGCAGAGCACAATTGAACCTGAATAAAACAATTTACATGTAGTAGACCTATGTTGGCGGACTGAGAAAAGAAACCACCTGTTGTCATTTAAAGATGGTTTTAATTAATTCCAACAGGGTTGTATCCATCATCAGAAATTGTAAAATCACACATGCATCTTCTCTAACTTTTTATTGTAAAATCTGTTGTTGTTGTTGTTGTTTTCAAGTTTTCAAGTTCAAATTAAGAGGACCAAAACATTAAGTTCTGTGTATAAACGTTGACTTTTACAGAAGTTAGAAGAAATTTCCAGTTATCAGAAGTATTGTAGCTCAAGTATGGTTGATAATGTGCTACTGTTTGGGTGCAGAAAACGGATTTTAACAGAGGGGATGAAACACTAGTCAAACCGGTTGAGCACACATTTTGATGAGGGCATTGCGTGTTTTTGTGGTGAAACTATGTTTGTATAATTCGCACATATTTTCTGCAATAGATTTTGTGTAAACAGATACATGTATTTTCCTATCCTTATTTCAGTACCATGATCACCTTAGTTCACAAATATGTTTTTGAATTAGGATAAAAAATTCAATTCATGACAGACCGTATTGTTGACTTTCAGAGCGCTTTTTCTGCTTTCCTCTTATAAAGAGCATGATACACACAACAATTGGGCGGCTTGCAGCGGGATGCATACAATTGTTTCAACTTTAAAGCAACAGTTTTCATGCCACCATGTTTGTTTCAATGCGCTGCAAGGTTGCACGGTCACATCCAGCATTGTGATTGATCTACAATGCATTGTGATTGATCTACAATGCATTATGTTCAGAGATTGGTGTGTTACCTTCTGTGTGAAGATAGAATCAGTCCTATTTCTGAATCAAAGTGGCAAATAGCTCCAGATGAGGTCACAGTTTGCGGAAAGTGATGTGGTAGGGTATGTGACCTGTGGCACCCTGCCAGCTGCATGTGGCGGAATTGTAGGGTGTATCCACTCCTTAGCAACACCTTATCTCTCATTGATGGAGGCTTCTCTTCAGCTGGCTCTGAAGGAGGCGTCCATCTGAGCCCAACAGAAAAAAACAAACGACAGACCCTGAAACTTAGCGCTGTATCCCTTATCATTTTATCAGGCGCTAAATCTGAACTTTTCTATGCTTCCATGTACCCAAAAAATGATTTCTTTTGGTTTTGTTTTGATTTTTGGTTTTATTTTTTATTTTAACTGGCACTTCTCTTGCTGCATGGTTGCAATGACTTAAAAAGAATCCTTTCTGTAGTATTATTCCTTGTCAATGGCAGTTGAAGTTACTTAACAAATTTGCGTTGTTCACAATGAAAAAAAAAGTATTGACACAAAACAGGGTGTGGAAACTATTTCTCTCTAACCCCGTGCCCCCCATTTTTTAAGCCATTGCCCAAACAGCCTTTCATGTGTTTTTGTTTTTTACCCACCCACCTCTTCCTTGTTTTGTGGGCGCATTTGTAAATCATTTGTACAGTTATGTCCTCATTTATGCATGTAGCCGTTTTTTGTACATACTTGTAACTTACCTTCTTTAACCTTCTGTCGTCACATTTTACTTTGTTATATGGTAGACTGTGCCTACTTTTGTACCCTATCTATTTGATATAATAATGTCTTCCTCCTTTTTTTAAGCTCTGATTTGTTTGTGAATCGTTCAGCCTGGTATGCTTGTATTTTTTTTCTTGTTTTCTCGTCACAAGTTCTAGAGAAACGTAGGTATTTGTTGTGGGAAACCAAGGTGCAATGGGATGTTTCCTTTATTTTTTCTCCCAATTTGAGGTTTTATTTTTTAACTGCTTTTGCGTGGCTTTATTTTCTTTTCATTTTTGAAGAAAAATTAGCTTGTTTAACTCTGGCAATTGTTTTTAAAATAAATGAATTGCGTCTCCTTACGCAGAGAAGAAAGCGCAGCGTACATGTCATGGCTCTGAACAAACAAAGAAGTTACAGGTATTCTAATTTGCAAAAACTCAAATCAAAAGTGAAAAAAGCAATTTTTCAACTGCGGCAGTTTGTCTGCAGCCTGTTCAGTTAAATGTGACTTTACCAATTGAAAACTGTGAGTCTTTAATCTGTCAGCACTTTGCCTCTACATTAACACAGTTGAATGTAACTATCATATATGTGGAAGCATTAGCACTTTAAAGCAGACCACAGGGGATGTCTACTAAGCTTATTAAAGGATTGGATATTTTGTGTTGGTTGGTTCCTTTATTTTTTAATTTTCTTCTTTTTTTCTTCAAATATTGGGATGTGCTTTTGGTTTTTTCATCTTGTTTTTGGGCCAGTTTTATCTCTATCTAAGTGATCCTGTGGGCTTGCATGTGTGTACTGTTGCTGCTGCTGCGTTTTGAATGCGAGTATTATTTTAGTTTGTATGTATGTTTTTGTGTGTACGAGAAAGAAAAGAATCAATTACAAAAACATAGAGAAGCGTAAACGATGAATCTTGTGGGCATTTTCAACATAATGGATCAGCACCTTTGCAGGAACCAATACAACAGACTAGATTTTGTTGTTGTTGTGAATCCTTGGACCTTTTTTTTTGGCCCAGTTGACTTTTTTCAGGCTTATTTTTTTTACATGCTGAATCGGATCTATTTTCCAAAAAGAACTCTAAGCTAAAACCAGCAAAGTCTCGTCTCTTGCATTGCCTGGAACTGGAATCGTGTTGTCTTGAGAAAAAAATGTTGATCAGATGGATTTTTTTCCCCTGATGATTATTGTTATCTGTGTGTTACGTATTTGTTTTCGTGTACACCATCAATACAGCAATGCCAAATGTTCAATGATTATACAGCTGTTCAAAATGTTTGACAATTTAGTTGATGATTCTAGCTTATTGTTGCCATGATTGGTTCGGAAGTTTCCACCCTACCAGCTGTGCGCGCAGTTTGGCGGTGGTTTTAATCAAGTCATTATCATTGTATTGTGTAAAGTAATGAAAATATTCAACTGTAGAGTTGCCTCCCTTTCAAAATAGTCATTCTATTTATTCTGTGATGTTGGGTCAACCGTAAATACATATATACAAATATATTCTATCAATAAAACAATTACAATGCTCACCTAGTCTGTGTGTGTGTGATTGCATGTGTCTGTGTGTAAGTTTCTGTGTGTGTGTGCGCGAATGTCGAGTATGAGTGAATATATATAGTGTTGATAATTTCAAGTAGAAGCACAGAGCCGTTTTAAAGATTCGCATAAAATGTTGCTGACCCCAAAAAATCGATCTTCACCTGCTTCAGGTGCCAACATTTTCTCACACACACCCACCCTTTCTCACAAACACACACACACACACACACACACACTATCTATCTCTCACACACACACACACACACACACACACTATCTCTCTCACACACAGACAACAAGGACTTGAAAACAATGGAACTGCCCATGCGTGAACACTACTGGACTGGGATGATTCTTCTTTAGAAGATACCAATAACAAAGGGGTGATGGGTTATTCCATTTTAGCTATGGGAGATACCAACAGCTTAAAATGGGCATATAAGGGGTGATGGGTTATTCCATTTGGTCAATGGTGCCTTTCCGGATTTTATGGACTCGTCCGATAGGGGTGTTGGGTTAGTCCATTGCGGTATTTTAGGGGGAACAGGTAGTACAATTTGGACGAATTGTAAGAAAATTTACAAATGTACCCAAATAAGAGTACATTCTCGGTACATTATGAGTACATTTCAAGTACATTAAGAGTACATTAATAGTACAAAAGGGTCCACATGAATGGAATCTTCCGTTTGAGGGTGGTGACAGGTAGGCCCAATTGTGTTTCATTTGCCTGTTGCCTGTTTTCATTTCCATTTTGTTTAATGTGCTTGCTATATTGTCTTTGTTTATATGAATGTTAATAAAGTTTTAACTGCTGACTGGTACACACACACACACACACACACACATAAAGTAAAGTACTCACTTTCTCAAAACAGCCATTCACAAAGAGCTTCAATTAAAATCTCGACATCAAATTTTCTTGTATCTTGTTTTATTTACTTGTACCAATTTTAAATTTCATCAATCACATTTCAACATTTCTATCCTGAATACACATACATTTCATCATCAAAGTTGTTAAGTGCATTACCAAACAGCATTTGAAAAAAAAAAGACCAAAACGGCAAAATGCAAAAATCAAATCAATCACTGTATGTTAGGATACAAACAAAAGGATCAAGAGAGTAGTATCAGGAAAGTTGGACAAAACAAAATGGAACCACACCGTGGGACTAATCAACACAACGGGGATATAGCTCAGTTGGTAGCGCGCTGGATTTGTATTCAGTTGGCCGCTGTCAGCGTGAGTTCGATCCCAGGTTCGGCGGAAATTTATTTCAGAGTCAACTTTGTGTGCAGACTCTCTTCGGTGTCCGAACCCTCCCCCCGTGTACACTACATTGGGTGTGCACGTTAAAGATCCCACGATTGACAAAAGGGTCTTTCCTGGCAAAATTGCTTAGGCACAGTTAATAATTGTCTACCTATACCCGTGTGACTTGGAATAATAGGCCGCGAAAGGTAAATATGCGCCGAAATGGCTGCAATCTACTGGCCGTATAAAATTTCATCTCACACGGCATCACTGCAGAGCGCCTAGAACTGTACCCACGGAATATGCGCGATATAAGACTCATTGATTGATTGATTGATTGGTAATCATAAAAAAGCAAGTTTTAGTTTCTCATACCATTACTTAGAAAATGTACCAAACTAACAACAACAATTTTAAAACAGGTGCGTCAAAAAGTGTATGCTTTTTCCACAAATAATCCTACCTGACTTTTAAGCTATCAGAATTCTATCTTGACTGTGAGAAGATTCTTTCTTTATTTGGTGTTTGACGTCGTTTTCAACCACGAAGGATATGTCGCGACGGGGAAAGGGGGGAGAGATGGGATAGAGCCACTTGTTAATTGTTTCTTGTTCACAAAAGCACTAATCAAAAAATTGCTCCAGGGGCTTGCAACGTAGTACAATATATGACCTTACTGGGAGAATGCAAGTTTCCAGTACAAAGGACTTAACATTTCTTACATACTGCTTGACTAAAATCTTTACAAACATTGACTATATTCTATACAAGAAACACTTAACAAGGGTAAAAGGAGAAACAGAACCGTTAGTCGCCTCTTACGACATGCTGGGTAGCATCGGGTAAATTCTTTCTCGTCCCAACCAATATGGGACTCCCCCTAACCCGCGGGGGGTTGTGAGAAGATGACTGAAACCTTAGTGTGTATAACATAAAGTAACAAAACCAGTACAGGAGCGATGGCTAACATAAGGTCTAACATCTCTTAGACACCCCTCCCCCCCCCTTTTCCCCCTGATTAAATAAACAGGAACACAGGAATTAAGTATAAACAACACCAAAAAGTAAAACACAAATGAATTCATACATAAAGAGGAAAAGCTATTCCTCAAGGTCTCTAAATAAACGAATAAATAAATAACGTTATCAGTAATCAAACAAACAAACAATAGATAGATAAATAAATGAACGAATTAATAAATAATTAAACAATCAATAAAAATAAAAAATAGCATGGACAAATATTCCAGAGCATGTTCGAAGACCTGAAAATGCAAGTACAGGGCTTGGACTATGCAGACACATGTATTTCACAACTTAAATACACTTTAAAAGTACACCAACTGGTGGGAATGGTTACCATAATCTCTAATGCCTAAGAATAACTGCCTTGAGCTATAATCATCGCTGGTTAAATGCAGCTGGGGCGGGGATATAGCTCAGTTGGTAGCGCGCTGGATTTGTATACAGTTGGCCGCTGTCAGCGCGAGTTCGATCCCAGGTTCGGCGGAAATTTATTTCACAGAGTCAACTTTGTGTGCAGACTCTCTTCGGTGTCCGAACCACCCCCCGTGTATACTACATTGGGTGTGCACGTTAAAGATCCCACGATTGACAAAAGGGTCTTTCCTGGCAAAATTGCTTAGGCACAGTTAATAATTGTCTACCATACCCGTGTGACTTGGAATAAGGCCGTGAAAGGTAAATATGCGCCGACATGGCTGCAATCTACTGGCCGTATAAAATTTCATCTCACACGGCATCACTGCAGAGCGCCTAGAACTGTACCCACGGAATATGCGCGATATAAGCCTCATTGATTGATTGATTGAGCTATCTGGTGGGCAGAAATGCAACGACTAATGCAAGCGAACAGTCAGTCATACAATAACCTTTCCTGGCACTGCACACTTGGCAGTCACAAAAATCAAGCCTGGGTAAATAACTGCAAAAATATCGAAAACAAATGAACTGAGATGAACTTCTTTCAAGACAGCTAAATTTCAGCCCAATCTGGTCTACTTTTAGATTTCTAGCGTACTTTTTGTTTAAATACGTAATGTCAGGTCTCTCTTGTGACCAGCGAAAGTGCCCCTACGCTGCAGGTGGCCTGTCATGTCTTTCTTTCTTCTTTCTTTATTTGGTGTTTAACGTCGTTTTCAACCACGAAGGTTATATCGCGACGGGGAAAGGGGGGGGGGGGGGGGGGGGGGGGGGGGGAGATGGGATAGAGCCACTTGTCAATTTTTTCTTGTTCACAAAAGCACTAATCAAAAATTTGCTCCAGGGGCTTGCAACGTAGTACAATATATTACCTTACTGGGAGAATGCAAGTTTCCAGTACAAAGGACTTAACATTTCGTACATACTGCTTGACTAAAAATCTTTACAAAAATGGACCATATTCTATACAAGAAACACTTAACAAAGGTAAAAGGAGAAACAGAATCCGTTAGTCGCCTCTTACGACATGCTGGGGAGCATCGGGTAAATTCTTCCCCCTAACCCGCGGGGGGTGGCCTGTCATGTCAGGTGTGTCTTAGGTTTATGAAAAAAGGGTCAACAGCTAAAGGTGGCCGTTACTGGGAGATGTCCTGTCATCAGAGAGGCCTTCTTCTTCTTCTTGCGTTCGCCGTCACACCATCAGTTTAGTCTGCGAGACGAATGACGTCGTGGCTTCCAGGTCTTGTCTGCTCCCATAGAGTTTGGTGCGAAGAGGGAATCAGAGAGGCCTCACGAAGAAGGTTCAGTGGAACCTGTGTATAAAACCACCAAGCAAAAGTGGTGCTTATAGACAGTCAGACCAGCATCCCTAGTGAAGCCTCAAGTGTAGCAATTTCGAGCGTTTTGGAATTTTCAGCATAAAAAATGGTGTAGCATTTTCAAAAATTCTCTGGACAGGTGGTCACTGTGAATTATATAAAGTTAATAAACAAAGGATCTCTGTATTCACCGATACAAGAACAGCACAAGACGATACGAATTTTCGCTTATGTAAGCTTCATCAGGGAAAAAATAAAAATGATATAGAAAAAAACCTTGTTTGGGATCCTTTAGGGTGGCCATTGTTTACAGGTGATTGTCATCGAGAGGTGGCACCGGGGCATGTTCAAACTGTTCCACTGTACTACGGACCAGCAGAATCTTACTGATATCTATTGAACCAGGGAACCAATTTACTTGTAGCTCTTTTCTTAAATGAAAGCTAAGAATCTTTGACAAGTAAATCAACGATATCAGGGCATAGATTCTTTCTTTATTTGGTGTTTAACGTCGTTTTCAACCGTTCAAGGTTATATCGCAACGGAGGGAAGGGGGGTGATGGGATAGAGCCACTTGTCAATTGTTTCTTGTTCACAAAAGCACTAATCAAAAATTTGCTCCAGGGGCTTGCAACGTAGTACAATATATTACCTTACTGGGAGAACGCAAGTTTCCAGTACAAAGGACTTAACATTTCTTACATACTGCTTGACTAAAATCTTTACAAACATTGACTATATTCTATACAAGAAACACTTAACAAGGGTAAAAGGAGAAACAGAATCCGTTAGTCGCCTCTTACGACATGCTGGGGAGCATCGGGTAAATTCTTTCTCGTCCCAACCAATATGGGACTCACCCTAACCCGCGGGGGGCCAGGGCATAGATACATTATGGCAAACATTGCAAGGTATAAGCTGTAGCGGCTAAGACTAGTCAAGCGTCCCTTCACAGAAGGTGTCATCTCATCACAGGGATTTTCCCTCTGTGCTCACAGAGCAAGGCACAAACAAACACGTCCTTTATGTTCAGGTGACCTATCTACACAGGGGGCTCATGTTTACACTCTTCACTCATATTGCCTTCAAGAACACACAAGAACTTTTTCTTTTTACAAGTTCACTCATGTCACACTAATGTACCACTGTGCACCCATAATGCCTTTCAGAGCGGATAAACAAATACATTTTCTGCAAGTTCCATCATCACTTCTTGGACATTTTGTCCAAGTCCACTCATTACTAAACCGAAGAGCCTCACATTAATGTATGTACAGTGATACCTCTGTTTTGAGACCTACAGAAATCTGAGACATTTACGTCTTAAAAGAGAGGGAGGATAATAATGGAGGTAAATTTAGTGACATTATCAAGAAATTGTCCAAGAAAATGAGAAAGAGTTTCAGTACAATCGAAAATTTCAAAAATAAATTTTCATTTGATTAATAGACTTACTCAACTCACATATATAGCATTAACTTCAGTTTGGTGCTTATACATTGAAGTACTGACCCTGGTAAAAGGGGGAGGTAACCGCATGAAAACTTCATGACCTATGACATAGTCCGCTAGGGTTACCTCCCCTTGGTCTACTGCGCAAGTGTGGTAAACCTAACCTAACTTATACTTCAATGTCTAAGCACCAAACTGAAGTACACTACATTGGGGTGTGCACGTTAAAGATCCCACGATTGACAAAAGGGTCTTTCCTGGCAAAATTGTATAGGCATAGATAAAAAATATCCACCAAAATACCCGTGTGACTTGGAATAATAGGCCGTGAAAAGTAGGATATGCGCCGAAATGGCTGCGATCTGCTGGCCGATGTGAATGTGTGACGTCACTTCCACACGGGTAAATAGACAAAATTGGGAAATAACTCTGTAAGGTTTGTAATTTGGATTGAGAAAGAGTGAACAGCCTTGAATTTTCAAGGAAAAATAAATTCACTCCTGTCCACCTGTTTCAGACATAACCATCCATCGCGATTGGCCCCTCCAATGTTTTTTTAAGAAAAAGCAAGGGCATTCACTCTTTAACAATAAATAAAAACCAGACAGAGTTATTTTCGAAATTCGTCTATTCAGGACTATTCCAAAATCAGGGTACATGTTATGTCTATGTAAGATGCATCTTGGTATTGAATGAACAGAGCTTGGTGCCTCTGGAATTTAAATGCTGGGAAGAGGAAAACACTAGGGAACAGAGAGGTGGGTTTACATTTAGGAACTAACAAAAACACAAAGAATCCTGAGTCATGTTTTCAATGCTCAAACTCAATGGAATGATAAAATGACAACCTACAACACAGAAACAAGCATCACCTTTTACACCGCAGTAACATCTTTCACACTATAGTAACATCTTTCACAACACATTTCACACTGCAAGTTACATTCTTTATACTTAAGTAGCACGTATATGTCGTGCCGAATTCACGGAATTGCCGAATTTGCGGAATCGGCAACATTTTTGCCCATTTTGTGTAATCGGCAAAACGCTGCCCATTACGTGAAATCGGCAGCGTGTTGCCGAAAATGCGGAAAGGCTTCTAAAATTTGCCCATTTCGCAAAAGCGACAGCTAGTCTGTTACTTTTTGTGTCACCAGAACATTGCATTAACATTGCTTTACCTCCCTACTATGTTTTGTATGGTCTATGTTGGTCTGTGTTGAGCATAACTCCGGAAATGCATGAAAACTACACTTTCTGCAATAACTTGCCATAACTTATCGATTATTGCAATATCTATCCATTCGAGTATCTAGTTGTCTAAGTGTGATGATATCCCAGGCATTTGAGAACTTTAAAACCAAAAAGTGGCTGCCGATTTCGCAAAATGGGCAAATTTTAGAAGCCTTTACGCGATTTCGGCAAAACGCTGCCGATGTCACGTATTGGGCAGCGTTTTGCCAATTACGCGAAATGGGCAAAAATGTTGCCCATTACGCGGAATCGGCAATTACGTGAATTCGGCACGACATATACATGTAGCAACAAATGATTGTGCAAATCATCACGCATACTATATTTACGCAGAAAGGGTCTAATCTGACCCAAAGTGGGTGCACTTCTAGTAGGTGCACTTCCTGTAGGTGCACTTCCTGTAGGAGTTTTTCCTGTGAACAGAGGATGCACAGGGGTGCAGTTCCTGTAGGAACACAGATCACACTCAATCTTGTGTCCTTCACGAGACTGCCTTAATCGGCTGCATTCAGTTTCACTTTGATAAGAGTACTGCTAAGCCACCATAATCAAAGGCACGCTTTACTTGACTTTACCCAGCGGGAGTTAGAACATGTGTTGAACAGCCGACAGCACAGCGATAGCGCAGTGTGCTGGTCGAGAGGTCATATCATCATCTCGTAACTCCTTACACTACAATGTCAACAAAGCTGCAGTGATTTGCAGCATGTCGTTATTAGAGTTCATTCATTGTAACTGAAGTGAAAATGCCATCTTTATTGCACTTGGGATTAAAGATTTGTGTTCGAAGGTTTCAAGATCAACACATTTTTGGTAAAAAAGTTATTTTTGAGACTGTAGCAAATTGTCACGTGACCTCCAATATCGAACGCAGAAGAAGAAGAAGTCACGTGACCTCCAAAAAGATCTGAGAAAGCACCCAGGAAGTGTATACGGAAGGATAAACCCTGTATACAGGGAAAACCATAGGAAGTGCACCTACAGGAAATGCTCACACTTTAGGTCAAATTAGACCCCTTCTGTCTTCTTTACACTATAATACCCTGCATTTACATCTTAACATGCACATTCCATCGCCTTTTAAAAGCGTTACTGTTGTCCTGGTTATGAAATACATGTATACAACAAAATACAGAAAATATCTTGACGTTCTGAGACATTTATGGAATGAAGAGGTTTTTTTCCCGTGCGTGTGCGTGTGTGTGCGTGTGTGTGTGTGTGTGTGTGTGTGTAGTCGACTGTTTGTGAGTGTGTGTCTGAGAGTAAGTGTTTGTGTCATGTGAAGATATGAGCAGGCTTGCTTGTGTATGATTTTGTGCGTCAAAACAAACATATAAAAGCTCTCAAATTTAAAATAAATAAAATCACAAGGAAAATCTGGGACTTAAATGCAAACACATTAAATACAAAAACTCCTTTCATATTGAAAATGCAATATTCTTTTCACAATGTTACCAACTGTCTTTTTAAACAATTGCTCTGCATGTACCACAAATGGGGTATTCCCAACTAAAACATCTTACAAAGAGCAGAAAATAAAACAAAAATCTTACACAAGAGTACCACAAAATCATTATCACCATTATGAGTGTAACAATCTAATATGCCTTTGTAAAACTACAAATGCTAGTCCAATCTGTCAGGAATAAAAAAATCGGAACTTTTGCAGCTCAAAACTGCATTTCAATATTCAGTATTCACTCTTACATGCTGTATCATACAAAAAACACACACACGTTCTTTCCCACTGCAATTCTAATCCGCACATTTATCGCAAACCAAAGTTTCTTTCACTGCTTGAAATCTTTCTTTCTTTCTTTATTTGGTGTTTAACGTCGTTTTCAACCACGAAGGTTATATCGCGACGGGGAAAGGGGGGAGATGGGATAGAGCCACTTGTCAATTGTTTCTTGTTCACAAAAGCACTAATCAACAAGAAGGGCAAAGCCCATACGACTCACATGCTTTACACATTTTTCCTACCAAAATACATGTGACCTTGACCCAAGGTCAAGGTCATCCAAGGTCATGCAACACAAAGCTGTTAATTCAAGACATAGGAAGTACAATGGTGCTTATTGGCTCTTTCTACCATGAGATATGGTCACTTTTAGTGGTTCACTACCTTATTTTGGTCACATTTCATAAGGGTCAAAGTGACCTTGACCTTGATCATATGTGACCAAATGTGTCTCATGATGAAAGCATAACATGTGCCCCACATAATTTTTAAGTTTGAAACAGTTATCTTCCATAGTTCAGGGTCAAGGTCACTTCAAAATATGTATACAATCCAACTTTGAAGAGCTCCTGTGACCTTGACCTTGAAGCAAGGTAAACCAAACTGGTATCAAAAGATGGGGCTTACTTTGCCCTATATATCATATATAGGTGAGGTATTCAATCTCAAAAACTTCAGAGAAAATGGGAAAATTATGAAAAATAGCTGTTTTTTAGGCAACATTTATGGCCCCTGCGACCTTGACCTTGAAGCAAGGTCAAGATGCTATGTATGTTTTTTGGGGCCTTGTCATCATACACCATCTTGCCAAATTTGGTACTGATAGACTGAATAGTGTTCAAGAAATATCCAACGTTAAAGTTTTCCGGACGGACGGACGGACGGACGTCCGGACGTCCGGACGGACGGACGACTCGGGTGAGTACATAGACTCACTTTTGCTTCGCATGTGAGTCAAAAATTTGCTCCAGGGGCTTGCAACATAGTACAATATATGACCTTACTGGGAGAATGCAAGTTTCCAGTACAAAGGACCCAACATTTCTTACATACTGCTTGACTAAAATCTTTACAAAAATTGACTATATTCTATACAAGAAACACTTAACAAGGGTAAAAGGAGAAACAGAATCACTATCCCCATACAGTGAAACCTCTCCACTATCCCCACACAGTGAAACCTCTCCACTATCCCCATACAGTGAAACCTCTTCACTATCCCCATACAGTGAAACCTCTCCACTATCCCCATACAGTGAAACCTCTCCACTATCCCCATACAGTGAAACCTCTCCACTATCCCCATACAGTGAAACCTCTCCACTATCCCCATACAGTGAAACCTCTCCACAAAGACTCCTTTCTATTATAAAATAACAAATAATAATGCATTATATTTTTATAGCGCATGTATCCAGGGTTTAACCCTGCTCAAAGCGCTGTAATACCTCATTTTATCCTACATACGTGAGAGAGACACTCGTGAGATAATAATCGTTCAAATCATACGTGTGTATATCATGTAAATGAGGTCATGTCAAGCAAGTCTGGCAGGGACCTGTTTTTCCACTGCTTATGATGCCAAAGTCACCGAGACAAATGTCATTATAGCAAAATAATTCCGCTCGCTAATTACCCTCGGTGAATTTTTAGAACTAACACGTCACGCCACACTTTTAGAGTGACGTTTCTTTACTTTGACGTAATAGATTGCACGAGGCTTTAGAAGAGATCGAGGCTCCAAAACAAGCGTCTTCAAGTTAGCTGCCTCGACTTCAGAAAATTTTCAGTAAAATACACGTAAGTACAGTGTGTAGGATAAACAGAATACTACATGGCTTGCTGTTTCGTACCAGATTTACACTCGTTGCTCTTTCAAATAGTGAACAAAACTTGACTAAATGTAAAAAGAAACAAGTCGCGTAAGGCGAAATTACAACATTTAGTCAAGCTGTCGAACTAACAGAATGAAACTGAACTCACTGCATTTTTACAGCAAGAGCGTATACTCGTAGCATCGTCAGTCCACCGCTCGATGAACAGGCAGTGAAATTGACAAGAAGAGCGGGGTAGTAGTTGCGCTGAGAAGGATAGCACGCTTTTCTTTATCTCTATTCTTTTTAACTTTCTGAGCGTGTTTTTAATCCAAACATATCACATCTATATGTTTTTGGAATCAGGAACCCACAAGGAATAAGATGAAATTGTTTTTAAATCGATTTCGGAAATTTTATTTTAATAATAATTTTTATATTTTTAATTTTCAGAGCTTGTTTTTAATCCGAATGTAACATATTTATATGTTTTTGGAATCAGAAAATGATGAAGAATAAGATAAATTTGGATCGTTGTAAAAAAATTATTTTTTTTTTACAATTTTCAGATTTTTAATGACCAAAGTCATTAATTAATTTTTAAGCCACCAAGCTGAAATGCAATACCGAAGTCCGGCCTTTGTCGAAGATTGCTGGGCCAAAATTTCAATCAATTTGATTGAAAAATGAGGGCGTGACAGTGCCGCCTCAACTTTTACAAAAAGCCGGATATGACGTCATCAAAGGTATTTATCGAAAAAAAGAAAAAACGTCCGGGGATATCATTCCCAGAAACTCTCATGTCAAATTTCATAAAGATCGGTCCAGTAGTTTGGTCTGAATCGCTCTACACACACACACAGACAGACAGACAGACACACACACACACATACACCATGACCCTCGTCTCGATTCCCCCCTCTACGTTAAAACATTTAGTCAAAACTTGACTAAATGTAAAAAGAATGGTAGGTTATTGGAATGTTTAATTAAATAACAATTCATGATGTTTTGTCATAAATTAAATGCTCCAATAACCTACTATTCTTGGGTTTTTGTAACCTGAATTTTGGAACGTTACCAGTCAATCTGATTTTGGATTCTCAAATCAGTCACCACACCACAGTACCCCACACACATGCTCCTCCCAAACATTCAGCCTACGTCACAAAACATTTTTGGCTAGCAAGACCCCAAGATCAACTGCGTACAGTGTGATCTGCATCAGACCCAGACCCTGACCCTGGCTTGATCAAAGTGTCAAGTTCTGAGGTATTCTCATCATCTTTATCATCAAGGCTCCCGCCCTCGTCAGCACCACCCCTTGTCACTGAAGCCTCTCCTTTAGTGTTGCTTAGCAACGATTCTGCGTCTGTGTTGCCTAGCAACTGGTCAGTCTCTGTGTCACCAGCAACTGTCGTGGCCTCGTGAGCCGATTCGATGGCGTCCGCTTTGCCGCTCGAATCTTCAGGAAGCAATGGTGCCTGGTCAGACCCTGGTGTGTCCAGCTGTGTCCCAAATCCTGAGGTGGTGTCTTCAGCCTCGGTGGAACTGCCGTTAAAGTCCGTACCGATTCCGGACTCCACTCGAGGAAGATGATCCAGCTTGGAACCCTCGCTGTAATCGTCGTCATCATCCTCGACTTCTTCGACGCTCTTCTTCGGGTCTTTGTCTTGAGCCGTCAGGTCAGCCACTGGGATGAAATTGCTGCGAGCAATAATGGGCGAAGGCGCCTGCACTGCGTCTTGAGCGAAAACATCGTCATCAAGAGAGGTGTCCGTCAAGGCGGATCTGTTGAGGTTGTTTTCTGCCGTCTTGCTTGGAGCTGGAGTCGTCTGCTTCTCGTCATGCAGGGTGAAGTCATCTTCAGGGCGCTGCTTTTCTGCAGAGTCGGCGTCGTTTTCTTCATCATTCTCACCTCCTCCCTCATCATCAACATCATCATCATCATCGTCATCAACACCATGCCTCAACAGACTGTGGAAGCTTTCGGCCATAGCCAGAGGAGGGTTGAGGTTCATGTTGTCAAAGTTTTTGTTTTTCTTTGACCTCCGCTTGGCTTTCTTCGCGAAGACGTGACCGTTGGACTGAACCGAGTTCACGGGAGACTCGACACCACTGCTGCGATTACTGTAGCCTCGCTGACGGTTGTTGTAGGCCTCCAGTGCAATGGCGTTGAGGTGGTCGATCTCCATCTTGCCCGTCTGCTGCACCATGTCGTAGAACATGCCAGACCCACGCTGCAGCATGAGGTAAGGGTGCTCGAACTCCACGATGCGACCCTCTGACAGTACCTGAAAAATATCACAAATATTGATAAAATCGGCTTAAACAATGTAAACAGTTACAGCTTGTAAGTACAGAACAGTGATACCCAATTTTGTTGCTTCTCGTTTCCTGCATGCCTGTGTTCATGTTTCCAAGACCTACGACTTCTCCTTGTGAACTTGGGATCTTTGTCATGCTCATGCATGCCGAACCCACGCCGACCGCGACAAACTGATTTCAAAGCCAGCGCAGCTACCAACTAAATTATCTTCCTGTCTAACTGCAATGCCTAGTGCTTTAGACTTTGGTCTTCCATGTGGAAGGCGCGGGTTTTGAATCCCAGCCATGCCTGGTGGGTTAAGGGTGGCAATGTTTCCCATCTCCCAAGTCAACTTATGCGCAGACCTGCTAGTGCCTTATCCCCCTTGGTGTGTACACACAAGCACAAGACCAAGTGCCCACGGTAATCCATGTCAGAGTTTGGTGGGTTATAGAAACACAAAATCAAGAGCATGGGTGCCAAAATGGCAGGGGAAAAAACGGTCATACACGTAAACCCGCTCGTACAAAACACCAGTGTACGTTGAAATCGCAGCCCATGAATACAGAAGAAAAAGAACAAGAAGAAACAGAAGAAGAAGAAATAAATCTCCCTTTTGTTTGTTTGTTTGTTTGCTTAACGCCCAGCCGACCACGAAGGGCCATATCAGGGCGGTGCTGCTTTGACATATAACGTGCGCCACACACAAGACAGAAGTCGCAGCACAGGCTTCATGTCTCACCCAGTCACATTATTCTGACACCGGACCAACCAGTCCTAGCACTAACCCCATAATGCCAGTCGCCAGGCGGAGCAGCCACTAGATAGCCAATTTTAAAGTCTTAGGTATGACCCGGCCGGGGTTCGAACCCACGACCTCCCGATCACGGGGCGGACGCCTTATCACTAGGCCAACCATGCCGGTCCTTAATAAATCTCCCTGCCAACTGACCATGACTCTGTCTGAGTCCATGATGGTGTGCAGTCTGTGGGCGATGGTGAGGACGGTACACTCTCGGAACTTGTCGCGTATCGTCTCCTGGATCAGCTCATCCGTCCTGTGGACGATGGAAATAGCAAATTTGAAATATTCATAGCATACTGCACAGCATCAGACAAAATTAAATTGGATAAAATGGCCAAAGTAAAAACATCCTAGCAACATCTTTACAGCTGCGCACACAAAATCCAGCTTTAACCCAAAAAGAAAAACACACACGTGGACAAGCAAGTACACATGCACACACTATAAACACTCACTTAGGATCCACATTAGCAGTCGCCTCGTCGATGAGCAGAATGCGGTTTTTACGCAGAATGGCCCGGGCCAGACAAATGAGTTGACGCTGGCCAACGCTGAAGTTGACTCCGCCCTCCGATACCGACATCTCCAGGCCCAAGGGAAGGTCATCCACAGCACCTTTCAGCTGAACCTGGGGGGAAAAAACACCAAAGACAAGGTGATCCACACATCTTTGCAAGATGACACCACTGTCACAGACAATGACAACTGTACCACAGACCTGTGCTGATGTGCACAGGAAAGTTATTAACTGGGTGGAAACCAAAAATTCAGAATCGAAGATTGGCTTATTGCCTCATGGAATCAAAAAACAAAACTAATCTGAAAGTTATTATAAAAGTTTCAAAGACATTCAGTTAATTATGCCCTCTTTCACATACAAAAAGTAAGTAACATATGTGCAAGAGAAAGTTATCAACTTGATGGGAACTAACGCATGGTGGGATTGGTCGACATCGAGATAAAATTGTTGGTGATTTCAACCCATGCCACCGTAATAACCCAGTTAGTAACTTTCTCGAGCACATAAACCTGAAACTCCCAAAGTCTTTGTGATCAGTGACCAAGAAAAAGACTCATGAAAGAGATAACAGACGATACAATTATGCTGCAAAGAGGAAAAAGAATTGGGTCCATAAGAATCAAAGTCTAGGTTTAAAGCAGCTCTACAAAATTCAGAATTCAAGAAACAGATTGCCATTGGAATCAGAAAACCAAACTAATATGAACATTATTTTAAACATTCCAAAGACATTTAATTAATTATGCTCTTTTTCACCAACTGAAAGTAATTATCATAGATTTGAAACCCATAACAACAGCAGTGTGATTGCGCAGTCATGCAGTGCTAGATAAAAAAAAAAGATTGGATGAAAAAAAAAATGTTAAAAAACATCTCTCCTCCCTCTCCGCTCTTTCTGTCATGGGCTGAAACTCCCACGTGCACTCATGTTTTTTGCACGCATGGGTTATTACGTGTATGATCTTTTTTACCCTGCCATTTAGACAGTCTGATAAACGCATTTCGGGGGAAAGAAAGTCTCTTAATTGAATAACACCGTGCCACGTACCTCCTCCAAAGCTTTCCAGAGTTGCTGGTCACCATGGTGTAAGAAAGGATCCAGGTTTTTGCGAAGTGTTCCAGTGAACAGGACTGGGTCCTGAAAAAAACAGCAACATTCATTACCATCACTGTCAGTCCCTAAACAGTTATTTTAATGAGCGATCAAGGAAATTCTACCTCGACATGCAGCTGTCACAAAGCTCTGCCATGAAGCAAATTACATCGCTCGATTCCTTAATAATCAAACGAGAAGGGCAAAGCCCATACGACTCACATGCTTTACACATTTTTCCTACCAAAATACATGTGACCTTGACCCAAGGTCAAGGTCATCCAAGGTCATGCAACACAAAGCTGTTAATTCAAGACATAGGAAGTACAATGGTGCTTATTGGCTCTTTCTACCATGAGATATGGTCACTTTTAGTGGTTCACTACCTTATTTTGGTCACATTTCATAAGGGTCAAAGTGACCTTGACCTTGATCATATGTGACCGAATGTGTCTCATGATGAAAGCATAACATGTGCCCCACATAATTTTTAAGTTTGAAACAGTTATCTTCCATAGTTCAGGGTCAAGGTCACTTCAAAATATGTATACAATCCAACTTTGAAGAGCTCCTGTGACCTTGACCTTGAAGCAAGGTAAACCAAACTGGTATCAAAAGATGGGGCTTACTTTGCCCTATATATCATATATAGGTGAGGTATTGAATCTCAAAAACTTCAGAGAAAATGGGAAAAATATGAACAAGAAGAGCAAACGCTCGATCGAGTTACTTTCGCAGTTCTGAATATTATATGAGGCATCAGATGGACAGGAAGAAATTGCTATTCACAACACAATGAGTCACGTTCACATAAAATTTGAGCCCGGTCACTTTTATAGTTTCCGAGAAAAGCCCAACGTTAAGTTGTGTGTTGCCGAACAGAAAAGGCTAGTTATCTCCCTTGTTTTTCTGATAACGTTCGTAAAAGGCTACAGATGTAAATACTTTGATGTAAAGAATAATCCTACAAAGTTTCAATCACATCCGATGAACTTTGTCAAAGATATAAAATGTCTAATTTTTCCTTTGACGCTGACCTGTGACCTTGAAAAAGGTCAAAGGTCAACGAAACCATCGTTAAAGTGTAGAGGTCATTGGAGGTCACGACTAAACAAAATATGAGCCCGATCGCTTTGATAGTTTCCGAGAAAAGTTTGTCAAAGATATAAAATGTCTAATTTTTCCTTTGACGCTGACCTGTGACCTTGAAAAAGGTCAAAGGTCAACGAAACCATCGTTAAAGTGTAGAGGTCATTGGAGGTCACGACTAAACAAAATATGAGCCCGATCGCTTTGATAGTTTCCGAGAAAAGTCCAACGTTAAGGTGGTGTCTACGGACGGCCGGCCGGCCGGCCGGCCGGACAGACTAACACTGACCGATTACATAGAGTCACTTTTTCTCAAGTGACTCAAAAATAGCTGTTTTCTAGGCAACATTTATGGCCCCTGCGACCTTGACCTTGAAGCAAGGTCAAGATGCTATGTATGTTTTTTGGGGCCTTGTCATCATACACCATCTTGCCAAATTTGGTACTGATAGACTGAATAGTGTCCAAGAAATATCCAACGTTAAAGTTTTCCGGACGGACGGACGGACGGACGGACGACTCGGGTGAGTACATAGACTCACTTTTGCTTCGCATGCGAGTCAAAAAAGGGTAATAATTCATGGAACGTCTAATTAATGAAAATTAAGAAAACAAAAAAACAACCACAATACTACTTAATCAGGAGATTTTGTTTAGTTTGGGATTTGAACTAGGCATCTCTAGGTTCTGAACTGCAAGACTGCAAAGTGAAATACAGTGGAATCTCCCTTTCTTTCTTTCTTTATTTGGTGTTTAACGTCGTTTTCAACCACGAAGGTTATATCGCGACGGGGAAAGGGGGGAGATGGGATAGAGCCACTTGTCAATTGTTTCTTGTTCACAAAAGCACTAATGAAAAATTTGCTCCAGGGGCTTGCAACGTAGTACAATGTATGTCCTTACTGGGAAATCTCCCTTTGAAGATCACCAAAAATCTGAGAACATCGGGTCTTAAAACGGCGTACACTGGCACTAATGGTCATGAGGGCTATCACTTCAATCACCTACCTGAGGAATGATGGAGATGGTTTTCCTGAGGTCATGCAGGCCAAGGTGAACGATGTCGATGTCGTCGATGGACAGCTCACCGGTGGGTTCCACCAGGCGGAAGAGACAGGTGATGAGGGAGCTTTTACCGGCCCCTGTGCGCCCCACGATGCCCACCTGTACAGGTCAACATATACACTTGACTGAACAGTGGTACACATGATGAAAGGACACAACAGTGTCCCTACATTGCAGGTGGCCTCTCATGACAGGTATATTTTAGTAGAGATAATAGACAGAGAGACAACAGAAAGTGTCCTTTTTAGGAAGGCGTCCTCTCATTGGAGGGGCCACACATCGCAGGTACAGTACTACCGTATGGGCTTGCATGTTACCATGAATGTGGTATTGGTTGTAGTTTAACTTGTACAGACCAGACCGTAAAGTTTCCTTTTCTTGCAAAAAAGGTGCATTTTGCACTGCCTTTCAGAGCATGGCTGGAGTCAATTGTCCATCACATGAAAACCTGTATAAAAGTGACATAAAGGCGCCAACAAAGCTCTGTTAGGGTTGACCAAGAACGTCTCCTGTCTAACCATGTGTCGTTAAAAAAAAAAACCCAGCACAAGTAACATTTCAAACGTACAAAATTTCCCCAACACATGATCAAAGGTGAGAAAGGACCATGGCTCTATGGAAGCTGCACGAGTCCAGTAACCGGTTCATTAATAAATACATAGACATCATAGTCTGAGACAAGGCCAGTCTACATTTGAATGCAAAACAGGAACCATGTCTTAACACCCCAAAAATAAATACAGAGGAACCCCCCATTTAAGACCCCTCAATTTAAGACTTCCTCCATTTTAAGACCTTGCTGTCTCAGACTTTCTGTTCAGAACCTCTGTAAATTTACCATTTTAAGACTCCCTCCTTTTTAAGACCTTGCTGTCTCAGACTTTCTGTTCAGAACCTCTGTAAATTTACCATTTTAAGACTCCCTCCTTTTTAAGACCTTGCTGTCTCAGACTTTCTGTTCATAAACCTCTGTAAATTTACCATTTTAAGACTCCCTCCTTTTAAAGACCTTGCTGTCTCAGACTTTCTGTTCAGAACCTCTGTAAATTTACCATTTTAAGACTCCCTCCTTTTTAAGACCTTGCTGTCTCAGACTTTCTGTTCAGAACCTCTGTCAATTTACCATTTTAAGACTCCCTCCTTTTTAAGACCTTGCTGTTTCAGACTTTCTGTTCAGAACCTCTGTAAATTTACCATTTTAAGACTCCCTCCTTTTAAAGACCTTGCTGTTTCAGACTTTCTGTTCAGAACCTCTGTAAATTTACCATTTTAAGACTCCCTCCTTTTAAAGACCTTGCTGTCTCAGACTTTCTGTTCATAAACCTCTGTAAATTTACCATTTTAAGACTCCCTCCTTTTTAAGACCTTGCTGTCTCAGACTTTCTGTTCAGAACCTCTGTAAATTTACCATTTTAAGACTCCCTCCTTTTAAAGACCTTGCTGTCTCAGACTTTCTGTTCAGAACCTCTGTAAATTTACCATTTTAAGACTCCCTCCTTTTAAAGACCTTGCTGTCTCAGACTTTCTGTTCAGAACCTCTGTAAATTTACCATTTTAAGACTCCCTCCTTTTAAAGACCTTGCTGTCTCAGACTTTCTGTTCAGAACCTTGGAGGTCCTAAAAGGGGGGTTCCACTGTACATGTTCCTCACCTTTTCTCTGGGCTTGATGCGGAATGTGAGATTTTTGAGGACGATGGGGGTGGCAGGGAAATACTGCAGACAGACGTTGTTAGCCTGGATGGCCCCGCCCTTGGGCCAGTCGTCCGGCGGCTTGCGCTTTTCCTCAGACTCTAGCGGCGCCTCTGACGGCAGACTGGAGTACTCCAGTACTCGCTCCACGGAAATCATCTGTGAAAAAAACAACCTAGTGAAAACTGTATGAATTTCAAGAGAAATAAGAATTAAGGCCAAATAAAAATAGTTGTTGGTTTAGGCTATTTTTTTCCCTCCGACCCTAAAACTTTTTTTAAAAATTTCTAGAAAAAAAACAAAAAAACTTTTGGCACATTTTGCGAACCACACCGAGACTAACCTCCTTTAGCCTAAAATCGACTAAATTTAAGAAGAAAAAAAAGAAAAAAAAGAAAAAAAAGCCCACCTACCGACCCTATTTTTTTGGGTCACGTTACCCTTAACCAACATACATTTTTATTTGGCCTGATATATGAACAAACTGATGAGTGAAGGAATAGGGACAGACGGATGTCGTATAATAGTAACGGCACGCACCCTACCTTCAACTTGTGTAATATGAAATCGACAGACATCGACAACAATCGGGACTGCATGTGAGAGAGAAATAAAAACAACAAAAAGTACTAAAAAATATTCCAAGACTGCAAACATTTCAGACCTTTTCTCCTTCTCTGTCCGTTTATGTGACAACTGGGGTTCTTCTTTCTGTTCTATCGTCTGTCTTCTTTTTTTCAGTTTATTTTCCTTTTCTTTGTCATATGACATACTAGAGGAATACCCGCTTCGCCAAGTGAATCGCGAGATTCTTGCAAATACCGTACGAGATTGACGCCACACGAAGGAAGAGAGATAAACGCGCAAAACACTGGAGAAGATAAGGAAGAGTTACTGGGAATGAATCTACAGAAAAACCAAAATCGGTTCACCGCGCCGCGCTTAGAGCACGTGTTAAAAATTTTCATCGACCAGATTGTGTCCGGGGTCAACCTGAATATGCCCACCAAATTTGAAGCAGATCCATCGAGAACTTTGGCCGTGCATCGCGAAGTGACAGACACACACAAGCCGTATATAGATATAGATATGTTCACTGAGGAAGAACCAAGGGTCAAAACCGTTGTATTGTGTGACTTCAGTGTTGTCATGTTTGTTCTTTATGGTCTTTTAACAAGAAAAAAACAAGTCGCGTAGGGCGAAATTACTACATTTAGTCAAGCTGTGGAACTCACAGAATTAAATTGAACGCACTACATTTTTTCACAATGACCGTAGTCCGCCGGTAGTGCAAAAGGCAGTGAAAGTGACGAGCCTGTTTAGCGCGGTAGCGGTTACGCTGTGCTGCATAGCACGCTTTACTGTACCTCTCTTCGTTTTAACTTTCTGAGCGTGTTTTTGGCTCACGTAAGTGTAGCCTATGCGATGGTAAACTTTGTCTGTCTGTGCGTGCGTGCGTATGTATGTATGTGTGTATGTCTGTGGTAGAAACTTTAACATTTTTGGCTAAACACCGAAATACTCATTTCACGTGGTTAATTTTCAAGCACCATCTTCAAATTATTGAAGAAATGATCAACATTGTGTCGGCATGTGTGTAGTTAAAGCGTGTATCCAAAGAAAACGGGTGGTGGGGGGTTTTGAAGGGGTACAAGCAGTTGACTGATTTGTGTCGTGTTTGGCATGTAGACGGCAGGTCAGGTGTCAAGATCAGGTCAGGGGTCGCGCGAAGGATTGTGGTCCAGTTCTCACCTCGCCGATTCGCCGGGGAAGACGATTTCATGTTGTTCGGTTTCTAAGCTCCAGAAAAGTAAATAAAGAAGATACCAAAGGGAGATTTCCTACAATTTGATCTGCACAGCGTGTTTCCAATGTCCACGCGAGGAAGAGCTGTCGAAAGCGCGGCAGTCAGTGTCGATCTTGCAGCCGTATCCCGGTAAGTTCAGAGACAGATCTAGTGTCTCCCACTCTGATAACGTGTCACCTACTGTTAATCCGTTTTGTTTTAATTTCTTTTTATTTCAGCAGACACGGATGTCAAACACAGTGCTAGGCAGTCACCTCTAGTGAAATGAGTTGATCTAAAGTGCCTGTAATGTTTGGATGTCTTTGCTCGTGGTTCGATTTATGTGAATTTCAAGACTTGCAGTAGAGTCTCAAGTTAAGTTTACTCTGCCCGAAAAAAACTGTCCACCATTTACTTGAACATGCAGATATAAGGAAACGGAATGAATCTGTTCTCAAAGTCAAAATGATCACGATTTTTTCCTCAGATTCAAAACATGCACTGTCATGGTTTTGTCTGTACAATTTAGTAAGTCTTAAGTACTTTGCAACAACTTCCTTGAACGTGAAAGACAGTTTTTGAATGCTAGATCTGTATCGCGTTTCATTCCAGACTCGATCCTCTCTTTGATTGTAGATCTACTGTTTGCTGTTTACGCACTATCATATGATTCGCTATGTAACGTTTGGTAAGCTTACCTTGCCACAGCTTTCTTGTCTTTGTTGGCATTTCTGGCTGTGTTGACCGTCAGAATTATTTTAAGAACCAGGCTGCTGCAGTCGACATGTTTCGCATATTGTAGGGTTACCATGCTGCATAGGTAAAGTGGCTTGTATAACCTGACTATTCTGTTTCAAAACACTGTTTATATTTGTGTAGGTTGTAGTCATCATAACTAATCGCATTTTGCCATTTGTTTCAGAAAGGAGGTTAACCTACAACAAGATCGACGCTATGTCAGATATATGCCTCAGCCACATGAAGACTTCCGAATTTAGATCTACTCGGCATGGTGACAAGTCTTGATGAAAAGTATAGGACTGAGGACAGCAGTGGAAAAAGTGCCCACATGGCAGGTACCTAACCTATTACCCTAGTCATTTTATCTGTTTGCCTTCTTTTGAAAATTATACATGGAGTTGATATGATGCGTTAGTTTTAACTGTGTGTGTGTGTGTGTGTGTGTGTGTGTGTGTGTGTGTGTGTGTGTGTGTGTGTGTGTGTGTGTGTGTGTGTGTGTGTGTGTGTGTGTGTGTGTGTGTGTGTGTGTGTGTGTGTGTGTGTGTGTGTGTGTGTTTGTGTGTGTGTGTTACGGAGTGAGTGAGTTTGTGTTATGTTACTGTTTGTTGATTTCTTACGGGAGCCTTGAAGGCTTCGCCTCTTGTTAATCTAAACATATCATATCTATATGTTTTTGGAATCAGGAACCGACAAGGAATAAGATGAAATTGTTTTTAAAACGATTTCGGAAATTTAATTTTAATCATAATTTTTATATTTTTAATTTTCAGAGCTTGTTTTTAATCCGAATATAACATATTTATGTTTTTGGAATCAGAACATGATGAAGAACAAAATAAAAGTAATTTTGGATTGTTTGATAAATAAATAATTTTATTTACAATTTTCTGATTTTTAATGACCTTCTTCTTCTTCTTCGTCGTTCACTGTCATTAAAAGCCTCCATGCTGAAATGCAATACCAAAGTCCGGCCTTCGTCAAAGATGGCTTGGCCAAAATTTCAATCAATCTGATTGAAAAATGAAGGTGTGACAGTGCCGCCTCAACTTTTACAAAAAGCCGGATATGACGTCATCAGACATTTATCGAAAAAATGAAAAAAACGTCTGGGGATATCATACCCAGGAACTCTCATGTAAAATTTCATAAAGATCGGTCCAGTAGTTTAGTCTGAATCGCTCTACACACACACACACAGAGACACACACACGCAGAGACACACACACACACACACACAACGACCCTCATCTCGATTCCCCCCTCTATGTTAAAACATTTAGTCCAAACTTGACTGAATGTAAAACACACTGAAATAGGGTCCTTGAAGGGATTACTACCTTGAGTTGTTCCCCTTCAAAGCCTACCTCAAATTGCGAAACAATACCCACCTGGTTTTCAACTTCAGCGCTCTGCCGCACCCCCCACTGGAACATGCCCATCAGAGTCATGGAGTAGGTGATAGACAGACCCACCAGACCCGCATCCAGCGCTGAAAGATATAAAAGTGTCCTGCTTTTTACACACAAGACGGGCAGTCACTGAACAGACCTGTTTACCAAATTTGAACAGTTGGTGTATTTTCCACAGAGACCTAGTACATTTTCAAAATATTGAGTGTGTTTTCTTACCAGGTAGAGGTGCTTCTTAATCATGTGACCGACGTAAAACTGTTAGCAGTGAAATTCCAATACAACGTCCGTCGCACTGATGATAAAACTGTATGAATATGACACCGGAAATCGTCGTATTTTTTTTTATCAACCAGCGTATTAATCGTATTCTTGGAAACTTAGTGTACAAAATACAGCAAAATCGTATGAGTAAACAGGTCTGACTGAAGCACAAAAGCATATGTGTGAAAAACTTTGTGCAAGTTTACTTTCAATGGGAAGTATACATGCGTGTGTGTGCGTGCGTGCGCGTGTGTGAGTGTGTGTGTGCAAGCATGCGTGCGAACAGCGTACACGCGCATGTGCATGCGTGAGCTCTCTATCCAAATATGCCACCTACCTCCAGCAGACACCACCGACAGGAAAGTCACAGCGGAGACAAAGATCGCACACAGCCAGTCCAGCCTGACGGCCAGCCAGCGACTGGTGGAGAGGAAGAGGAACCAGGCCTCGCTGTGCAGGTTCTGGTGGGCGTCAAACTCCGCCTGGCACTTGTCCTCCATATTGAAGGCACGGATTGTCTGCAGGCCTTGCAGGGAGGCGCTCAGGTAGGAAAACACTGGACTGCGGCCTGAGCAAACAAGAAAATTGGTGAATTTGTTTGTTATTATGATTTTGAGTCGGTTTTTTCTTCTTCTCTGTTATTATGATTTTGAGTCTTTTTTTTCTTCTTCTCGTTCGCTGTGTTCTTATGAGTTATTCAGACCTGTTTACCCTAAACCCGAGGCAAGAGTACTTTCCCAAAAAGTTGAGTGTATTTTTTAAAAAGTTGGTGTACTTTGCAAGCAAAGCCATATGGGCTAGGGAAAATGTACGCGTGGGTGCAAACGTGTTTGTGTAAGAATAGCATGTCTTGCAGCGGATTTATTTGCAGCAACCTTGTCCAGGTGAGTTTTGAAACTGCAGTGTCGTTCGATGTCATATTTCCCAGCATGGGCAACGGACAAAAATGATTTACAATACTTGCAGTGTGCATGACTTTTTCCCACAGTAGACTCCACAATTCCTGGCTTTTTCTTATATTTCTCGAAGAAATTCTGCTGCTTCTGCTGTTTAGACTTGGTACAGTCATCCAAAACTGGCACATTTTTCCGCTTCATTTTTGCCACGATTGTCCAGACGATCGCACGTGCCAACAACTGAACGAGGTTTCCACAGCTGAAGACTCGCTGTCAGGGTTATCTCCCTTAGACCGAAACCGGTATCAGTTGTACCATCCCGTAATCAGCACACCAACACCAGAAAACGTATTCTAGACTTTTTCTTAGTCATATTTTGTGCGTGTGTCGCGTATTGTCGTACCGATAATAATTTGGCGTACAAAATATGCCCAAATCGTACTGGTAAACAGGTCTGGTTATTACTAACATGCTCAGATAGGAAAACACTGGACTGCCGCCTTCACAGACAAGAAAATTGGTGAAAGGTCTGTGATATGAGTTACTACTAACATGCTCAGATAGGAAAACACTGGACTGCGACCTGCAGAGACAAGAAAATCGGTGAAAGGTTTGAGTTATTACTAACTTGCTGACTGTTAGGGAATGATTTTTACAGACATATCTAGGAAATTGATATCAACATGAGCTGGCAGTCTCCGTAGCGCTTCACGAGGGTCGATGCTGTGGTGTTTTCACCGAGAGGTTCCAGTGTAATTTAAGGAATTATTCATATTCAATACTTTTACTGTATCTCAATGTTTAATGTAGTTCTATGTCATGTTTTATGTTTGTTGTCATATACACACCACAACAAATCTCTGTTGAGATAATAAAATCTTCTATGTCTAGGTCTAAAATAAGTCCTCGTTGGTCGGATTAGTCACATATACTCCAAAATGGTAATAAACTTGTCTGTTGTAAGTCCTTATCTCTATCATGACATTGCTTCTCAGAATTGTAATTGTCCTCCGTCATCGTCTATGCTTAGCACAATTGCAAAACCTTTTTCAAATACCTGACCTCAGTTTTTGTTGATACATCATTTCTAAATGTGAAGAACATTTGTTCAACTCCAAGGGGGTATGTTTTCATACAGAAAGTGGACTTTAATTTTTATTTTTATTTACCAAGAGAAAAATGTGCAAACTTTCAGAAGAGAAGACTCTTTTCTATATGATCACACAAACACTACACACCACCTGCACCCACACCCACCCACACATGCTTGTTTATGCACCTGTGCATAAACACACACACACACAGACACAGACACACACACACACAAACACGCACACACACACAGATAAATACTCACAAGTTCCTTCAAGGCGTTTAATACTGCGTGAGGTGGCGAGGTAGTATGTCCGAATGTAGATGAAGAGGAGGATGATGGGAATCACTGGAATGAAGACCCAGGGGTTGACCACTCCGGCTACCAGCACGATGCCGATGATCAGAAGGAAGCACTGCAAATACAGTGAAACCCCCCTTTTAACATCTTGCTTGTCTGTTCGCCTTTGTCTTCTTCTTCTTCTGCGTTCGTGGGCTGAAACTCCCACGTACACTCGTGTTTTTTTGCACGAGTGGAATTTTACGTGTATGACCGTTTTTTACCCCGCCATTTAGGCAGCCATACGCCGTTTTCGGAGGAAGCATGCTGGGTATTTTCGTGTTTCTATAACCCACTGAACTCTGACATAAATTCGTGCGCACTTGGTCTTGTGCTTGCGTGTACACACGGGGGGTGTTCGGACACCGAGGAGAGTCTGCACACAAAGTTGACTCTGAGAAATGAATCTCTCGCTGAGCGTGGGGACGAACTCACGCTGACAGCGGCCAACTGGATACAAATCCAGCGCGCTACCGACTGAGCTACATCCCCGCCCTGTTCGCCTTTGATGTACTTTCAATGGTCCAGATTGTAAGTTTACGTAAAAGTGTCATTTACCTATGTAGACTTTCGTAAATGTCACAAACGTATTGCTTTGTTGTTGGAATTCTGTACTCACAGATACAAGAACAGCACAAAACGATACAAATTTTCGCTTATGAAAGCTTCATCAGGGAAAAAAAACGACACAAAATGCAACAAAAAGCAGACGCAACACGAAATGAACAATAAAATAAATAATAAATAAATAGATAAATAAATAAATAAATAGATAAATAAATAAATAGATAAATAAATAAATAAAGATGTATCGATTGGACATTGGATTTCCCTCCTTTGAGCCATGTGACGTCAGAGGCCTACAAAACTTTATATTTGGGCGTTTCCGGTTGACCGAAACTTCAAAGGAACTACAAAACACACGTCATGTGTTTGATTGCATGTGTGTGTGTGTGCTCGTTCAATCGTCAAAACAACAACAAAGTCAGTACATGACGTGTGTTTTGTAGTTCCTTTGAAGTTTCGGTCAACATGAAATGCCCAAATATGAAGCTTATGTGCTTGATTGCATGTGTGTGTACTCGTTCAATCGTAAAACCAACAACAAATAGTCAGTACCTGAAAGGAATTCGATCGATACATAAATGTTATTTGCGTTTTTGACCAAAATATGACATTTTACACAGATCGAGACAGTCATTGTTCACGCGGTCTCGGAGAACAATGACTGTCTCAATCTGTGTAAAATGTCATATTTTGGTCAAAAACGCAAATAACGTATAATAACTAAAAAAATAACAACAAATAAACAAGAAAATACCAATCCTCTGCCATTCAAGTAGCACTTACCTGTATAAAGTCAAAGATTCAAGCAGCACTTACCTGTATAAAGTCAAAGAAAGTGATGGGAAGATTGTCATCCATGTGTCCCACATCTTTCGCAAAACGATTCAAGATGCGACCTGTGATTCAAAGAAAAACATCTTTAGATACATCTGCAGGTAAAGAATACTCCAAAGTCCAAAGAGAAGGAGGTAGGGGTGGGGGGCTGTACACTTCAATGGCATATTGTCAAAACACCATCAAAGAAGCTGAAGGGGTAGTATAGACTTGAAGCGGACATGCAGTAGCACTTCATACATACAACCCTCCCTCTCCCCCCACCCCCAAAAGTATGAATCTGCAAAAATCTTATCTTAAAACAGATGGACTGTGAAAATTGGTGTGTGTGTGTGTGTGTGTGTGTGTGTGTGTGTGTGTGTGTGTGTGTGGTGTGTGTGTGTGTGTGTGTGTGTGTGTGTGTGTGTGTGTGCGTGTGTGTGCGTCTTCAAATGCCGTATAGGGGATTTCAACAGAATACAAAGAGAGATATATATATAACACAAGGAGGGCAAAGCCCATACGACTCACATGCTTGACCTTGACCTTTACATGACCTTGACCTTCAGGGTCAAGGTCAAATAACTAAACCTAGCATTGACATCATACACTAAGAACTGCTTTACACATTTTTCCGACCAAAATACATGTGACCTTGACCCAAGGTCAAGGTCATCCAAGGTCATGCAACACAAAGCTGTTAATTCAAGACATAGGAAGTACAATGGTGCTTATTGGCTCTTTCTACCATGAGATATGGTCACTTTTAGTGGCTCACTACCTTATTTTGGTCACATTTCATAAGGGTCAAAGTGACCTTGACCTTGATCATATGTGACCAAATGTGTCTCATGATGAAAGCATAACATGTGCCCCACATAATTTTTAAGTTTGAAACAGTTATCTTCCATAGTTCAGGGTCAAGGTCACTTCAAAATATGTATACAATCCAACTTTGAAGAGCTCCTGTGACCTTGAAGCAAGGTAAACCAAACTGGTATCAAAAGATGGGGCTTACTTTGCCCTATATATCATATATAGGTGAGGTATTCAATCTCAAAAACTTCGGAGAAAATGGGAAAAATGTGAAAAATAGCTGTTTTTTAGGCAACATTTATGGCCCCTGCGACCTTGACCTTGAAGCAAGGTCAAGATGCTATGTATGTTTTTTGGGGCCTTGTCATCATACACCATCTTGCCAAATTTGGTACTGATAGACTGAATAGTGTCCAAGAAATATCCAACGTTAAAGTTTTCCGGACGGCCGGCCGGACGGACGGACGGACGACTCGGGTGAGTACATAGACTCACTTTTGCTTCGCATGTGAGTCAAAAACTGCCTGCATTTTTGCATCTATGAGAGACAAAAACATGTGTGTAATCTTATCACCGTCACTCACCCACAAACATGTGTGTAATCTTATCACCGTCACTCACCCACTGGGTTGGTGTCAAAGAAGCCAATGGGCGAGCGCAAGATGCGAACGAACATGCTGTTGTGCAGTTTCTGCGAGGCGTCCACCGCCACCCTGAAGAACAGGAGCGCCCTCACCATGCCGAAGAAGAAGACCGCGGCGATGATGCCGGTGAAGATGTAGATGTTTTGGTGACTGTCCACGTACGGGATAGTGACGTTGGTCTGGTTGTACCCCTGAAGGAGGAAGGAATTGTGCTCCTCCAGCGCTGCCAGGTGATCCTCTTCTGCGTTGGACCTGTACCAAAGCAATGTATAAAGTTTCTCTGAATTGACTGTGTTGAATGTACAGCAAATATAATAAGTTTCTCTTCAATGACTGTGCCGTGGAATCCCGGTCTTAAGACCCTCCAGTTTAGACTTCCTCCAATTTAAGACCATGTTTTCTTAGGTTTCTTTGTTCGTAACCTCTGTAAATTAACCCCCATTTTAAGACTCCCTCCTTTTCAAGACCCAATTTTCTCACAATTTTCTGAGGTCTTAAAAGGGGGTTCCCCTGTATTCGTAAACTTGTTACTTTCTTTATTTGGTGTTTAACGTCGTTTTCAACCACGAAAGTTATATCGCGACGGGGAAAGGGGGGAGATGGGATAGAGCCACTTGTCAATTGTTTCTTGTTCACAAAAGCACTAATCAAAAAATTGCTCCAGGGGCTTGCAACGTAGTACAATGTATGACCTTACTGGGAGAATGCAAGTTTCCAGTACATTAAGGACTTAACATTTCTTACATACTGCTGGACTAAAATCTTTACAAACATTGACTATATTCTACACAAGAAACACTTAACAAGGGTAAAAGGAGAAACAGAATCTGTTAGTCGCCTCTTACGACATGCTGGGGAGCATCGGGTAAATTCTTCCCCCTAACCCGCGGGGGGTGTTAGTCGCCTCTTACGACATGCTGGGGAGCATCGGGTAAATTCTTCCCCCTAACCCGTGGGGGGTGTTAGTCGCCTCTTACGACATGCTGGGGAGCATCGGGTAAATTCTTCCCCCTAACCCGCGGGGGGTGTTAGTCGCCTCTTACGACATGCTGGGGAGCATCGGGTAAATTCTTCCCCCTAACCCGCGGGGGGTGTTAGTCGCCTCTTACGACATGCTGGGGAGCATCGGGTAAATTCTTCCCCCTAACCCGCGGGGGGTGTTAGTCGCCTCTTACGACATGCTGGGGAGCATCGGGTAAATTCTTCCCCCTAACCCGCGGGGGGTGTAAACTTGTTAATGCGCCCTTCTTCTTTGCATGCAGAGCATACCAATGATCCTGGCATTGAATCAAAATGTAGCAATGTCGCTGTACATACTCAACATCACATATTTACTTCTCATCTCCCTCTGGAAAGTCTGAGGAGTCAGCCATCCGGTGACTGTTTGGTTGGAACACAGGCTATATTACTATGTTTGGGGTCACAATTAGGTACACATTTACATGTTTATTTTCAAGAAACTGCTTAAATAATTGCAAGTTGAATTGTCTGAATTCTGCCTTTCCAGATGTATCAGGTTTCCCCCATCTACATAAACTTACCATCTGGAGAGCCACCAGTCGCTGAGGATGTAGGTCCCCTGGGCCACCAGGTTGAAGATGATGAGCAGGATGAACTTGAATAGGCCGGCCCCAGCCTTGAAGTACTCCACGTACACCTGCAGTCCCACTGTGCCCGTCCTCCTCTCCTCTTCCTCCTGCAGCTGCACTGGCTCTGGCTGCATGGAGGAATACAAAGCATTATTTTTTTTAATTTGAAACAAACTACAGTCAAACCTGTCTAAAGCTTTTTCAGTTGAGCGTTGGGCGAGGAAACAGCTCAGTCAGTAGCGCCGCTGGCTTCAAACACCAGGTGGCGCTATCAGCGTGGGTTCAATCCCAACAATCGGCGAGGGATTTATTTCGCAGAGTCAACTTTGTGCAGACTCTTCCCATTGTCTGAACACCCCCGTGAGCACGCATGTGCACGATAAATAACCCAGATTTACAGCGAAAGTCTCAGAGCTTGGAAACACGAATACAGTGGAGTCCGGGTACAACGAATCTCAAGGGAGATACATTTTAGTTCGTTATATCAGTAATTCGCTGTAGAGTTTTCAACCCTAAATGGCCTCAAGACAAGTTTTCCCAATCACCTTCAAATGATCGTCCCATCGATCTTTCCTTGGAGAGTACAATCTCTGCATGTTTTCAACAGCTTCATAATATAATCCATAGAGAGAGGCAAACTAACAGCGGGAGGTGCATGAAAAGCGTCAGTTTTCACGATAAAACTTTGACTCGCTCATTCACGGGACATAACTGCACTCCGGACTGTTCACAGTGTTGAGCAATTTCGGAGACTTCACTGCCTGAGGTGAGTATCGATTCAAACGAACGCGTGGTTCTATATCGTGTCACTCAGTCATGGATCGGAGAAAACAAAAAACAGTTCCAGATTTCGAAACCATGTTCGTCAGCCATTGTATTTAGCAAGACAGACCACATGTGCACGAGCTTCGCTGACGTACATCGCAAAATGTCATAATGTCACCACAACTTTCGGTTTTGGTTCGATCTGTTCCGTGCACCTCCCGCTGTTAGTTTGTTCAGAGTTCGCTCATCACGCGATGTGCACTTGTGTTTGTGTATTTTTGTCTTTGGAGACAATTATTGACATCAGTTCATTGTAGCCTTGTGACTTTTAGAGACAAAACGGCTCTGGGGCGATGAAAACGTGTTTGTTAAAAGAGGGGTTCGTTATGCAAATGAGTTCAAAAGGTTCGATGTAGCCGGAAAGTAACAAGTAAGAAATACAAGGCTGTCTGCCGGGAAATCAATGGCAGTTTGTTAAAAGAGGGATTTCGTTATACCCAGGTTCGTTATAGCTGGACTCCATTGTACATGCATGCAGGGGAGAAAAAAAAATGGTAGCGCTGTACTGTCTGGTGAAAAAGCAGCCCGAATTTTCATGAGGGTAACCTGACAGGACTATATTAAAACCTTATCCTTATCTTAGGTGTGGTACTGTCTGCCCTCTTATTTACTGAAATTCTTCTTTCTCTTTCTGTCATCTCTCGTTTTATTTGCTGACAAAGACCTTGTGTCAAAACCAGTCCATGTTTGTGTTTCAATGTCCATGTTTCTGGCGAGTACATTTTTATTGTTATCTTGTTCTAGTTCTTCTCACAATTATAATTTTTGGATGATTAATGAGATGAGGATGATTACAATGATGATGCTGTGGATTTCCAACTTTGGTTTGAGACTACGTGACTCTTGTTCCTATGCCACTGCACTAATTTCCATTGCTGACACCAAGGCAGTATGTTATTCGTGTGAAAGCTCCATTCATAACTTGCACACGCACTGTACAACCATCTTTTCTGTTTCTGTGTGTGTGGCTTATACCATTTATTTTACTAATACAGTAATTCAATTTCATTTTCTATATCAATGAATAAATAATTTATTTATTTGAATAGTAAATTATTATCATTCATTCGATTGGTTGATTGATTGACCTCTGATTGGTTGGGTCAGACTGTGAGAAACTCTCGGTACAAAATGTTCACCTCAAACTCCGAGACGGCCGACGCCAGAGACATCTGTGAGCTGAAGTTGACCACGGGAGAAGGAAAAGGGTGGTCAGCGTGATGTTCTGTCGGGGAGTCAATCAAGTCATCTTCCTCGTTGATCTTCAGGAGCGCGGCAAAGTCAATCCCTGTGTTGGACAGCTCTTCGTACGTTCCAGTGGCTTCAGCTTTGCCCTGAGGAAAATCACAATTGGGGGATTAAAACAGGTGAATTCAGTGAAGACAGTACAGGAACGAGGTAGGACCACGATCAATATCCAACACTTCATTCACACTTGCTACTGACCAGGCCAAAAACTATGCCTGAGCAGAAACATTTACCTCAGGAATATACATTGGAACCCCCTTTTGAACACACACACATAACCCCCCCCCCCCCCCCCCCCACATCTTAAGACTCCCTCCGTTTTAAGACCTGATTTTCTCAGATTTGTTGTTCATAGCCTCTGTAAATGTACCCCCATCTTAACACTCCCTCCGTTTTAAGATCCTACTTTCTCAGATTTGTTCTTTCTTTCTTTCTTTCTTTATTTGGTGTTTAACGTCGTTTTCAACCACGAAGGTTATATCACGACGGGGAAAGGGGGAAGATGGGATAGAGCCACTTGTCAATTGTTTCTTGTTCACAAAAGCACTAATCAAACTCAGATTTGTTGTTCATACCCTCTGTAAATGTACCCCCATCTTAAGACTCCCTCCGTTTTAAGACCTGATTTTCACAGATTTTGTTAGGTCTGATAAGGCAAGTTCCACTGTATCAATATCAGTACTGAAAGTTTAAAATAAGACTACAAAACTTGTCATGCATGTTGCATGTAAAAATTGGTTTAAAAAAGATTAAAAAAATATTCTTAAACAATTGGGGGGGGGGGGGGGGGGAGTATAAGCCGATGAACACAGGAGAAGAAAAATTAAGAATGAACAGTCAGGAAACAATACCTCGTTGAGAATCAGGATGGCGTCTGCAGACGTCAGGTACTGCAGCTGATGTGTCACCAGAATCCTCGGCTTCTTTCTCAGCATGCCTTGAATGCATCTGCACACACAGAACATGTCATCCATTCATCATCCTTTCTTTGAAGTAGATACATTAGGACGTTTCTAATGTTCTGAACAAAAGCGAAATATTCCCTGTCAAGTACATTCTTTGTATTACTACCAACCTGTCTGAGCGAACCAAGAAGAAAAAGAAGAAGAAGAAGTATTAGTACAATTATGTGGCAAGCTCTAATGAAAAACAGTAAAATCCACATCGGGTTCAAAATGAAGTGTTTCCAGAAATGAAAACAGAGTAGAATTCTTGTCTCGTTATGAAGCCTATTAGGGATGTCATTTGGCATCAGCTAAACATCAAAAATTGTTTCAAATCACTGAATACTTTGCTGTCAGTTCAGATCTGCCACACCTTGTTTCACGGTGGGGAAAAAGGTGACGTCAAGGCCTGCTTTAAAGGTGGTCGTCTACATTTTTGCTTTTTTTCAATAATCTTATGGTTAGATTTCGCTAAAAAGTTATGTCAGATGATGAATGAACCATGGGGAAAAAAGTTATAGAAAAAAAAATATATGTAAAAAATGATTTTATTTTTGGGTAGCGTGACTCACGCTTCCAATATTTTGTTTTCTGTTTGCTGAGAACATGTGCTTTGCCCAAAAATACTGACCAATCAAATTCATGTCACTATGCTTATAGCCACGCCCAAACAAGTGCAGCAACAGATGGACACTGGACCGCTGTCCACGCTTTTTTTTAAACGCACGAAATGCACGGGATTTGAAAGGAGTTTTGCGCTTGGCATTTTCCAAATAAAGATATCCTACTATGAGTACTACGCTGGAATACTACAATGAATTTTCAAACGGCTACACTGGCTTTGTCTTTCCTGAAAGAGGGTGTATTGTTGATATTTGTAGATAATAGACTCTGCATTTTAATGGTCAAATGGCGATTTCGGTATAAAAATGTAGACAAGGACCTTTAAACTTCTCAAATCTACTGAAACGTTTATGCCTACTTTGGCAAATTTTCTCCAAAATATAATTCCTACCCACCCCTGCCTATGCATTTGTACAACTGACAGGCAAATGGGGTGTTCCTTAAGGTGGTCTTTAATTGATCCCAAAGTCGACTTCGCAGAGACTTCGTGAAGTCTTTTTACCCAAAAATTAGTGCTTAAGCTTCGTGCGGCCTGCTTTGCGAAGTATACTTGGCGTAGTTGACTTGGCCCAGTTAAGGACAAAAACAGCCACTCGCTCCAAAAGTCTAGGGCTGAAGACAGTGAAGTGCACAATAATAATAATAATACGAGAATTTAAGCGGGCGGGGATGTAGCTCTGTCGGAAGCGCGCTGGATTTGTATCCAGTTGGCCGCTGTCAGCGTGAGTTCGTCCCCATGTTCGGCGAGAGATTTATTTCTCAGTCAACTTTGTGTGCAGACTCTCCTCGGTGTCCGAACACCCCCGTGTGTACACGCAAGCACAAGACCAAGTGCGCACGAAAAAGATCCTGTAATCCATGTCAGAGTTCGGTGGGTTATAGAAACACGAAAATACCCAGCATGCTTCCTCCGAAAACGGCGTATGGCTGCCTAAATGGCGGGGTAAAAAACCGTCATACACGTAAAATTCCACTCGTGCAAAGTTTCAAATCGCTCGTCTCCTTACTTGTCAAAGATGTGTCTGCCCACTGCAGCGTCCACAGCACTGAGTGGATCGTCCAACAGATAGATGTCAGCGTCCATGTACAGCGCTCTGGCCAGGCTGACCCTTGCCCTTTGACCTCCACTCAGGCTGACCCCTCGGTCACCAATCAGAGTGCTGTCCCCATGAGGCATGATCTCCAAGTCCTAGGAAAGAATTTGTTGTTCAGACTGCGGAAATGCTTTCTTGAAAGTACAAGGCAAGAGGAAACTTTTTTCACAGACTGTAGAATGTTTTTCCGTGTTGGGCATTTATTCTGCATCCTTTAAGTATTCTAACCACTATCCCCCATCCTATAGTCACCTCTTAATATAAATGTATACATGTTAATGTAATTAGTTTTATAAATATTCAACCTGAAAAACCTATACAGTGGAACCCCCCTTTAAAGACCTAAAAAAAATTCTGAGCAAATCGGGTCTCAAAAAGGAGGGAGTCTTAAATTGGGGTGTCTTCTTCTTCTTCTTCTTCTGCGTTCGTGGGCTGAAACTCCCACGTACACTCGTGTTTTTGCACGAGTGGAATTTTACGTGTATGACCGTTTTGTACCCCGCCATTTAGGCAGCCATACGCCGTTTTCGGAGGAAGCATGCTGGGTATTGTCATGTTTCTATAACCCACCGAACTCTGACATGGATTACAGGATCTTTTCCGTGCGCACTTGGTCTTGTGCTTGCGTGTACACACGGAGGGGGTTAAGCCACTAGCAGGTCTGCACATAAGTTGACCTGGGAGATCGGAAAAATCTCCACACTTAACCCACCAGGCGCCCGCGGCCGGGATTCGAACCCTCGACCTTCTGATTAAGAGGCCGACGTCTTACCACCCCGCCACAGCGCCCGTCAATTGGGGGGTCTGAAAAGGGGGTTCCCCTGTAGTGAGAACAGTCTGTTCTTAATGCTCACAGTTTGCACATATTTTAAATATTCTATACATTCAAGCTTTCTTCCGCACATGCTGGCATTTCTTTCAACAGTTGGTCTTAAATTTCAAGACCAAAACTTTGAATCCAATCAACTCGCTCTTATCAGGAAAGTGGTTTCAATGATAACATCACTAAAACAGCAAGATTTCACTAAAACAGCAATGATTTCCCAGTCGTTCATCTCCAAGACTAACCTTGTGCATAGCGCTGGCTTTTATGGCCTTGTCAAAGCGAGCCTTTTCATAGGGCATTCCAAAGATGATGTTCTGTCGAAGGCTTCCGGAGAACACCCAGGCCTGCTGGGAAACGTACGCCACCTTGCCCTTCACCATTATACTGCCCGACGACGCCTTGAGCTCTCCCAGAATTGCCATCAGCAGAGAGGACTGTGCAAACAAAAACAAACAAAATACATGTATATACATATACAAAATTTAAAAAAAGTATCTGCAAAGCAATTATGGAAAAATGTTTACACAAAAGTCAGAGGAGCGAAAAAATACTTTTCGAAGAGTCATCATCGCATGATAATTCAGCTTTATGAATTAAAGGAGCTTCCCACATCACCTTAACATTTGATACAAATAGAGTGCTAAACTGCTGGCGGAAGTTTATGGATTCTGGAGGAAAATGTAACACTTTTAATCATCAAGCATGATCAACCAATTAGTAATTAACAATTTTCATAAAGGAAAAAGGACACAGCGCACACAGAGTAAGTGTAATCTTACCCGTTTCACATCATTCACCCTTAGATTCTTTACATTAGCAAACACGCACACACACACTGCGCACACACACACACATGCATGCATGCACTCACACACAAACTGCATGCATACACACATACTGCAGACAAGCACACACACACTGCACACAAGCACACACACACACATAGACACACACACACAGAGGAATCTCATCTTACCTTGCCAGCTCCAACAGGACCGATGACAGCCAAAAGTTCCCCTGCTTTCACGCTGGCGTTGATGTTCTCCAGTGTGTTCTGCTCTATTTCCTGCAACAACCAGAACTTTCGGGATTATCATCATGGCATACATTTTTTTGTTTTTACACGTAAATAAGCATTTGCTTGAGTTCGTGTTCTAGTTGTATATTTTCATTTGTTTAATGGCATGTATTTTGAGTAAAAGTTTGTTTAAACCAAATTGCTCAGACCATTCTTATTATCAATAACATAATGTGGAAAGTCAGCTCTTACAAAAGGGAGTCTTGATAAAATGGAGGTAAATTTACAAAAGTTATGAACATACAGTCTGAATAAGTAACCTTCTCAAAAGAGGGTGTGTGTGTGTGTGTGTCTGTGTGTGTGTGTGTGTGTGTGTGTGTGTGTGTGTGTGTGTGTGTGTGTGTGTGTGTGTGTGTGTGTGTGTGTGTGTGTGTGTGTGTGTGTGTGTGAGGGAATGGGTTAAAGTATTTAATTCAGGGAGTCTTTCACTTTATACAGAAAATATGAGGTAACATGTAGGATTAGTGTTCTGTTCATTACCACGCAGACAACTATCTGTTCATTCTCAAACTGCCTGCATGTGTTTATACAGACAGACAGACAGACAGACAGACAGACAGACAGACGACAGACAGACAGACAGACAGACAGACAGACAGACAGACTGACAAAGTCGGACGAGTGAAAAGCTAAGCGGGGAGGGCACCTGGATACCAATGACAAACAAACATACAATACATTCTGTTATGTCCACACTTTGTCCAGTATGTTTTTAATTAGGACGGCACATAGAGTATCATCACATTAATCTCTTCTCTTCTTCCTCAGACAAACTTAACATTTCTAAGGTGACTTCCCATTCCTTCACCACTGCTTGACACAAGTAATCACATCAATGATAACAAAATAAAAACAGATATACAGACTCAAACGTCACTTACTGGATTCCATTTGGCGGTGAGGTTGTCAATAACAACACCGCAGTCTTCTGGTTTGGGTCGAAGTTCACTACGATGGATAGACGGAGGGTTTTTGTCTAACTCTTCGAGCTGCAGGAACTTCTGTTAATAAACGAGAAAGAAAAAAACAGAAGGTGAGATGATGTTATCGAAGTTTAAACTATTTCAAGCACTGATTTCTGGCCATTTAAAAATAGAGAAAATGTTTAACACGTTAATACAATTTGTTTGATGAATACTCATATCATATTAATCATATCATATTGATTGTAACTATTGTTAAACATGTTAATGCAACTTGTTGTATCAATACATACTCTTATCATATTAATTGAAACTATTGAAGACTTTAAGATGTAGCGCATATCAACTTTCCTTGACTTTAGGATCAAAGCTTAAGAGATTAGATTAACAACAAATAATGCAATTCAATTATATTCAATGGTATTTCCTTGTTTTCACTACCTATTTTATTCATGTTTTTATTACCTAGTTAGTGGAAGAATTTTTTGTAATGTATGTTTGATGGTGTATGCTTTTAATTAAGCGTTGTTGACTATGAATGTAGATGTAAATGCTTGTATAACTGTGTTTTAATTTTAAATGTGTCAAGCGCAAAGAGCATAATTGTAAAGTTATGATGTTGCGCTTTATAAATGCTCATTTATTATTATTATTAATTATTATTATAATTAAACTTCTCAATTTGTTCTGGTCAAATAAGTGTTGAATGAACTGAACTGTGCGGCCCACATGAATACATTGAACAAATGTTATTCCAATTCCAACAGAATAGCAATTCCTTTTTTTAAATTTTTTTTTTTTTAACATTTCTGCATTAATTAGTTTCATATTTTTATTTATTTATTTATTGGCTCACGTAAGTGTAGCCTATGCGGTGCTAACTTTTGTCTGTCTGTGCGTGTGTGTGTGTGTGTGTGTGTGATAGAAACTTTAACATTTCCGAGTCTATGGATAAAGCTCGCATAAGAAGATTACGTCTCGGTCAAAAGTGTTTGACGTGTGTGATAGAAACTTTAACATTTGAAGACGTCACATTATGACGTAAGAGGGTTAGACGTCACGCAAAGGAATTACTGAAAGTCTCGGTCATTGTTATTGTGAGCGGGCCGAGACTAGTTGGCAGATCTAGTGTCTCGCTTTCTTGCACAGTTTCACCTATGCTTACTGTGTGTGTGTGTGTGTGTATGTGTGTGTATGTGTGACGGAGTGATTGAGTTTGTGTTACTGTTTGTCGATTTCTTACGTGAGCCTTGAAGGCTTCGCCTCTTGTTTTATTTATTTATTAAGGAGATTTCTATAGCGCATAACTAAAAGCACTATGCGCTTGTTAATACAACTTGTTGTATGAATACATACTCTTATCATATTAATTGAAACTATTGAAGACTTTAAGATGTAGCGCATAACTAAAAGCACTGGCTGTAATCATCAAGCAACATTCACAATATATGTAACATTAAAGGTTGTGAAAGAAAAACACATAAAGATATCTTCTAACAGTAAGATTATTAATCTAACAGTATTTTCAAGAAACAAAATTATTTCAGTAAATGCAAAACGCATTAATTACATATTACCAGGTAATAATCATCAATCCAGAAAAGCATCAATTACATATCATAAGGTGATTAATTCTGCTTTATGGTCAAACTAATAATATAGATGGATGCACTCATGAGCAAGCTACATTCTATTATCAACAATTTTTCAAGGAATTAAATAAGCAAAATCTGCACACAAAACCCTGTACAAAAAGAATTGTACTCATTCACAAATTCTGAAGATTTCCCACTGATAATACATGAACATGCACATAAAATCATCGAAAAGAAACATAAAACACTTCTGGAATAAGCAGTGTCTTCCACAAATTTTAACTCTAATATCATCACAGTATAATTATACACACACACACACAATGTATAAAACTGAACAGCTGCAAAAGAATCTTGATTAATTAGTTTGACTTCACCCCCTTCACTCAAATCTCATCACACACACCCTTTGGCCATCTAGTTCCCACACCAATATATCAACAAAAGGCATGCCAAATACATGGTTTTCTTAACTTTATATCATTTCATCTTACATCTACTGATCTAAAGTAATTAATATTGCAACAATGTAATGCTTCAATATAACAACCCTCTTTCAGACTTTTCCTCAAAGGAACCACATAATCAGGAATCTTTTTTTTTTCTTTCTCAATCAGAAAGAAGTGCATTACAAATTTGACCCTATAATCGCCAAGGCCCACACATATCCTATGCTAGTGCTAAAATCAGACATCGTGAAGAACCAACACTATGACAAGGGAAACAACCGCTGTAAATAATTGCCCTATGACTTCCAACCAGATGATTGCCTCCCCTGAATACTATTATTTCAGTTTTTGGCTGTTTGTGCCATTCATGCTACATGTATCATGCTTTTAAATCCAATTTTTAAAGTGAATTTCTCCTTCAGAAAAAGAGTTCAGAATCAGGCATAAGCTGCAACCTTTTCGAGCTTAATTGTCAGTGGCCTTTACGGTAATAAAAAAATAAAAAAAAAGTCCACCAAAATACCCGTGTGACTTGGAATAATAGGCCGTGAAAAGTAGGATATGCGCCGAAATGGGTGCGATCTGCTGGCCGATGTGAATGCGTGATGTATTGTGTAAAAAAATTCCATCTCACACGGCATAAATAAATCCCTGCGCCTTGAATATGTGCGTGATATAAATTGCATACAAATTTTAAAAAATTTAAAATAAAAATCCCTGCGCTTAGAACTGTACCCACGGAATACGCGCGATATAAGCCTCATATTGATTGATTGATTGATAATAATGACACTTTTTTCACACAGTCAGAGCCCAAGTGAAGCATCTTTGAAATCTGACAACAATCAAGCTTTCCTTTCACCCCCTTTCTGCACCCCCCCCCCTCCCCCACCTTAAAATACCACCCCTTCTTATTTATTAATCCACACTGTCCTTCTCTGCACAAAGAATAATAATAATAATAATACGAGAATTTATAACGCGCACATATCTCACCACAAGGCGACTCAAGGCGCACAACAGTAACTGTTATCATGTGAAAATCAAATTTAAGTGAATATTTACATCACTCTGAGTCATAAATTCTGTTAAATACAACTTTATCACAAGCAAGGAAAGCATGCACCAGGGAGTGGTCAGGATGCAGTGATCGTGCAAAAGAGTGAAAAATACATATAATAAAAGTGTGCAGATTTCGATGTCATCATATAACAACAGGAGTATATGCATGTTGCTGCCAGGAAAAAAAACTTTTTAAAATATTTATTTCAAACACACACACACACACACACACACACACACACACACACACACACACACACACACACACATATACCCACACACACACAGACACACACCTCTCTCAAAAGGCATTTAAATCATTTAAATTGCACAAATAAAAGTTACAAGAGCAGAGAGAGAAAGAGCTAGAGAGAGCTAGAGAGAGAAAGAGCTAGAGAGAGAGAGCTAGAGAGAGAGAGAGCTAGAACTTTTGAACTTTATTTATTTATCGAGGGTAACAGAATAAGCAAAGTATACATGCTTTTTTTCGTCCGGCCCTCGCCCATTGAGGGTAACTCGATTAATAACAAGAAGAAATAGAAGTTAAGTTAATTACAATACAATGTATATAATTAACATGTCAAACAATTAAAAAGACATTTCAAAATGCATTATGAATATCAAGCAATGATGTAATATTATCACATAATTATTTTAATATTTCTCAAGAGAGAGAGAGAGAGCTAGAGCTAGAGAGAGCTAGAGAGAGAGAGAGCTAGAGAGAGAGAGCTGGAGGGAGGGAGGGAGGGAGAGAGAGAGAGGGAGGGAGAGAGAGAGAGAGAGAGAGAGAGAGAGAGAGAGAGAGAGAGAGAGAGAGAGGGGGGATAAGGGAGAGGGAGAGGGAGAGGGAAGGGGTTCACCCCTTTAACCCCTTCACTGCCCAGCACGTACTAGATACGTGGTCATGTTTGGTTTGTCATACGCCCATACACGTACGTACGTGGCATTTACATCAGCACTTTTCAGGACATTTGTGAAAACTAAATGGGAGGTAACCACTGTCCATCTTCTTGTAGGGGTTTAAACACAGTTCTTTCCCATTGACCGTTCAGATAAGTTAGTACCACGTGGTAAAAACATTTTTAGAATTTTTTTCCGATCTATAAGATTCAAAATGGCGGCCGAAAGTCGAACATCAACTCGTACACCTGTTTTCAAATGATACAGTGTTCTGGAAGCTCTACAAGAAGTGATTTATGGATTACCACACAGAAGAATACTGTTATGGGCTGTAATGTGAGTACCTGATGTTTGACACCAGTTTTAGCTGTGTTTTCTGCGGTTTTACGTGCTGCAGTGTGTGTGTGAAAGTTTGGAAACTGTAATTTTTGACAAAAATGGTCATTATATCGATTTTTACTATAACAATCACAAACAAAGTCCAATGATCATGTTATCAGATAATAGCCAAGGGTGTAAGCAAACAACATGCCAAAGATCTAAGAGATATCTCAATAAATGATTGAGCAGTGAACAGATTAGTGAACCTACCGAAGAAAGCGAAATTTGCCCTGGCGCACAGCAATACCAAAATGCTGTTATACTGTGGCAGTGAAGGGGTTAAATCAAACACAGAATACGGAAATTACACTACTACTGAGTTTTTCCCCTTCATATAATAAATAAACCTCAAACAAAATTAACATCAAAACCAACATATTAAGATTAGTTTAAACATTTAAAAACAGTATGCTGAAAAATTCTTGTCAGACATATTAAATATGCATTAGTAACCAAAACGATGATCTGCCAGCAATGAAACTTCATTATAAATTTTGAACAAACACACAAATAAAAAAAAACCAGACAATCAAAAATGGCATGCGTACCTATGACTCAGTTGTATGATTATCTGCCATTGATGAAAAATGTCTCAATTTAAAAGAAAGTCAAACTAAGAGAAAAGAATGATTCTGCACTGAATCAGTAAATATCTGATATTTGAAAAAGGTCTACCATACTAAAGAAATCATTCTTAATTCAGAAATTGTGGACAAACAAATAACATTAATAACAACAATGCAACATCCTCACAGCAACTGCCTCAATAAATAATTCTTAAGTATAATATATATGTGAAGTTATTAATATACAATTACACTCAGCTGCTGAACCCCAATATAACTAGGTCTCTTACAGATATTATCAACTACAATGCCATTTATGGGACATTTTTGGGTGAACTGAACCTTATGTACGTTACAAAAATCCACAAAATTGTTCATGACTAAATTGCAACCACCCTGAACCAAACGTGGGGTACCATCCAGAGACTCGCCCAGAACAGACAGGAGTGGAGACCGTCCTTTGTTGCTGCCCCACATAGCGGCATGAGTAAGTAAGTAAAATTGCAACCGGACACAATCTGTTCAGATTAACTCAACACAAGAGTAATTGTGCGGTTACAAAAAACCATCAATTATGTGGTGATTTCAAACACATATTGTATTGAGGTGCAGCTAATTCAGGTTAGTTAAGGGATAGAGCTTAGTATGTGCTACAGTGTGCACAATTTTCAAACAGAAAAGATCTTGACAGGTACATACATATATACATTGTGACCAGTCAGATGATTTAACATTCTTATTGCAAAGCCTCACATGTCCTTTCTGAATGAAGGAGTCAGAGCAAAAGAGAACCAAACATCATAACTACCGTATTTGACGGATTACAAGACGCACCGTTTTATAAGCCGCACCCCCGACTTTTAACAAAAAAATTGGGACGAGCCACGTATAGGCCGCGTCACTATATTAGCCGCCGTCGAAAAAAATATAATCAGATCGTGTCAATCAATCAAAACAACCAGGCAAACAAAAGTACGGTATTTGGCGAAATCGGCTCCGAGAATAAACAAGTGAAACAAAGAAGAAAAGTGAAAAAGTTTGAAGAAAAATATCACACACACAATTTGTAACCAACACATACATGTAGGCAGCTTTCACAATCTTCAATCACAGACTTCCTTTTTTTTCAACAAAATCAATCTTGACAGAGATCTTTGAAATAGTGTTTTTATTAAAGCCTTACATCCTCCTGGATGGAATCAAGACAAAAACTTGTATGGAGACGCATTCTTGTCGACATAATGTGATAGCTTGTTACAGTACTCTATCAAACAAAGGGATAGACGTAAACAGAATTGGGTAACGATTTATTCAAAGAATATTGTCCAGAGGCTTTAATAAATTAAGCAATAACAATGCAAGCAAAATATCATTTCCGAGCTCAGTGAAAAAAGCAGCAAATAAGGACTAATTATGGGAATTCCGTTCTTCTGAACTGCTATTTCGCTGTGATGCACGTCATGAGCATACCTTCAAAAGTAACAATGTTAATTGCACTCCATTTCTCACTTTAAAAAAAAGTAGAATCATTGACCAATAGAAAAAAACGAGTTTGGAATTTTTTTGTGCATATTCTTGGGGAATAAATACCTGAAAATGTAACCCTACCCTCTAAATGGTGACATCATGACAGCGAAAAAAAATATACAGAACAAGTCATGTGAAGCGATAATAAAACATTAAGTTGGTTTGAAACTAAAAGATCAACATTGGAATCAGGGACGAGTCATTAACAATGCTAGTGAGATTTGGCTAGCCGAAACCAGAAGACCGAGACGGGTTGCCTCCGCGAAGCATATGAACAAAACGGGCGATTTTTCTCATTTGAGCAGATTTTCACACTAAGCATGACATATCTGTTTATACATTGGGATCCAGGAAATCCAAAGGATACAATGCAATAACTTTTGAATCTGTAATCAAAAGTGTTATTGTTATTTGCAATTTTTAGAATGTTATGTACCAAATTTTATAATACATTTCATAACTTGACGAAATGTAAAACAAGTCGCGTAAAGCGATATAAAATCATTCAGTCAATCTATAGGCATCAAATTGAAGGATAAACTAAAAAAAAAAAACCAGTCCGATCGGCGAGACTAAATTCAGATAGTCTCGGCTAACCATACCCGAAAACCGTCACGGATCACACTCATCTCCGCGAAGCATACTCAACCTGTTTTCTTTAATTCTGAACGCGTTTTTAAAGTAAACATAACATATGTATATATATTTTTTAAATCAGGAGAAGATAAGAAGTACAATGCAGTAGTGTTTGAATCTGTAATGAAATATTCGTTTTTGATGACAATTTTAATGAGCGAACTAATTCACTTATTTTCAAGCTACCTGGCTCAAATGCAATATCAAAGTCCCGACTTAATCAAAGATTACTTAACAGGTCCGCCTCAACTATCACAAAAACGGAAATGACGTCATCAAAGACTGTGGCAGAGTACCTTAACGCAGTCCTAGTATATCCACTACTGACTGAACTGTGGCATAGTACCTGGACGCAGTCCAAGTATATCCACTACAGACTGAACTGTGGCATAGTACATGGACGCTGTCCCAGTATATCCACAACAGACTGAACCTTAATGTCTTGCTTTTTCTACAACAACTACTCTGCACACATAAGAAAACCCAACCCCTCTCGCACGCACACATGCAAGTACGCACGCATCAACACTCACGCATCAACACTCACACACACACACACACACACACACACACACACACACACACACACACACACACACACACACACACACATATAAGCTAACACAAACGAACACGTGCGCACAACGCTCGCGCGCACGCTTACACACACACACACACACACATACACACACGCACGCACGCACGCACGCACGCACACACACACACACACACACACAAACGGACACGTGCGCGCAACGCTCGGCCGCACGCACACACACACACACACACACAGCTAGATAATACATCATCTGATATGTTTCCTTGTTCATATGCTTTTTTCAAGTCATAAACGTAAACAATGAATGGTTTTACTGGGATTTTGTGCAGCGTTTTGTATTATCTGCGTTGTTGTCGGATTTAAATACTCTCTCAAAAACTGGGTATCTAATCACGACCGATAAGATTTTCCCCTTTTCGATTAAAAAGTACAATGAGATTTAGTCAGAACCATAACATTATTCTTCCAAACACTTATTAACATCCATGTAAAAGAAACACAACTCTGTTCATCAAATTATCTCACCCTTTGCAAGAAACGTATGGCGAAGGCACATTTCGCGCCGCGGTGCAGATGACGCAATTAACTCTCGTGACGAAACGATTGGTTCGTGACGTCGCGTCATCAACCGTTCATGAATGGCCCTTGTATGAATGGCATTCTTTCTGTTGGGATGACGTGTGAACCTCATCATTAGTGACTTGGAAAATCGGTCGGATTTAGGTATCCCCGAAGTCGGTCGGAATTGGATACACTTACCCTACACTCTTCCACACTGACAGGCGCGCGCGCACGTACGCACGCACATATGCAACAATAACAATGACAAAAATCAAACTTTTAAAAGCACTTGAAAGTTAATAAACAAAGCAACTATTGATTCCCTACGATTATATGATCGTGACTGGCTCTCTTTCCAAGTTGGAACGTTTTCAATCTGCTGTCTGACGTCATCAAAGTGTTGAAAAACGTACGGCGATGTCTATAAAACTCTCACTTGACCACAACATTCACAATGCAGTGCATTCAAGGATTGAAAAAAAACACTGGCGTTGATCAGACACAGTCACTGAATGTTGTTATTTTACAAATGAATCTGCTTAACATTTGGTAAGAAATGACCGTCAATAGTGCCGGGCGGTCGTGAGAATTCAAGGTTTTCAGAGACAGACAGTAAATAACGTGCTCTGAAATAAACACATGCCGAAAAATTCTTTAGTCAGCCAGTTGATCATCTGCCTGACAACGGATAGGAAGTATAAAATTGGTCGCATCATGGCAATTTGCTGTGTATGGCGGTCATAGCAGACGATTTGTCTTCAGGACGGTCGTGAGAAAAAATGAGACAGACACCTTGCCCGAGTGACTAGACAGTAAATAACGTGCTCTGAAATAAACACATGCCGAAAAATTCTTTAGTCAGCCAGTTGATCATCTGCCTGACAACGGATAGGAAGTGTAAAATTGGTTGCATCATGACAATTTGCTGTGTATGGCGGTTATAGCAGACGATTTGTCTGCAGGGCGGTCGTGAGAAAAAATGAGACAGACACCTTGCCCGAGTGACAAAATGACCAAGCGCAAGTAGAATAAGCCGTAGTTAGCCTTTCAAAACCCTTTCATGTCGTGATTTGATGGAAATTGCTACTTATTAAAAGCATGTTACGTCCAAACCTTTTAACAGCCATTCCAACTGAACAGATTTGTAATTAACGTTTTTGAGACAGACACATTTAGGAAAAAGACCGTTTACTTCACATGCGATTGTATCGACTAAACATAAACACATTCATTGTTTTTTTTAACTAAGTGTGTTCATCTATCTCTGTTCTTTGGTTTCTAATGTACTTTTCACTGGATTTCTTTGAGTGTTTTTGTACTGGTGCCTTTGTCTATTGCAATGTGGCTAAAAAGGGAAATCGTGTCTGTCTCATTTCTCACGACCGACCTACCTTTTTCGCTGGTGGGGAATACAAATTTGACTTAAATTCGATCAAAGTTTATTTTTCATATGTAAATTCCGAAGACATTCGACACAGACCAGTGAAAATTCACGACTAAACAAAACGAAACATTTTATTTAATATCAAAGTCAGGGACATACCCGACTCTGAAGACTGTGAAACCTGTCTGTAGTCCCGCCCGGAATAAGCTTTTTTGGGATGATTTACAACTTTTGCGCACATTTCGAGCAGACGAAAACACAACATGGCGGCTCTCGCTCCTCCAACTATCGCGAGACACAAAAAAACCGAAATCTCGCGCACGCGAGATCCTGATACATCCGGTGTTTCTCTGTACGCTATCTTGTCACGACGACTTGTTGACAAACGAAGATTCGCGAAAGAAAGAGAAAAGCGCCGAGTCTTGAGTAGAGAGCTAATAAAGTACAAGTAATCGCTAATCGAGCGAAATGAAAATCCGCGGCGACTTCCATTAGGTGAATGCTATTCAAGTTTAGGTAACATTTTAGCCGCATCTTTTTATAAGCCGCAATGTGATTTTTTTTTGAAAAAAGTCGCGGCTTGTAGTCCGTCAAATACGGTAATCTTAGACGTTGAGGGTCATTTAAATACATTCAGAGCTTTGCCCAAAAGGTCACAGTATATATATATATGTTACAGTTAATCTGTGAAACCAGGGAATACGTGTATCAACTATAGGTAATACATGAATTAACTGACGGAAAAAAACAGTTAATTCATGCATTACCTAAAATAGTTTAGTTAATACACGTATTCCCTGGTTTCACAGATTAACTGTAACATACATACAACAATTACACTTCAACAACTAGCAGCTTTTAAATTCCACAGCCTGTTATTCTCCTTACCTCGGCTCTTTCTGCTGTCACATGGAATTCAGAAAATCGAGTGACGCCCTCAAAGACGCAGCCTATCCCATTGTATGCCACCAGGAACATGTATGAAATGCCTATGTACAGCGGGGCGGCCCTCAGCTCCCCGCCGAGCAAAACGTGCACAACTACCAACACATAACTCAAGACACGGTGTGCAAACAGCCACACGCTGGACGTGAACGCATTGATGCGTTTCTTGGCCCACACCATGCGCAGCTCACCCCTGAAAAAGGTGTGAATTCAAGCTAGAGATAAAATCCCACCCCTGAAATAGATGTGAAATATCTAAGCTAGAGATCATGCAAATCTCACATTAATCTCCTCCTCTAAAACCCCTACAGCAAGTCCAGGAAAAGTTCAACACTTCCTGCCAAATCCTGGATATGAATAAGCGGCCTGATGTAATTTGAAGCTTGACTGAGTGAATGAAGCACTACTACTACAGTACTACTCTTTTCAAGAAATAATTTCAAGAGGAATAAGGACAATTTTTCACAACAGACTATTAGATAGTGAAATAAGGCCCCCCCCCCAAAAAATAGTCTGTTTACGGTATCCTGACCGACCCTATTTTTTCGCGCGACCCTAGACTTTTTGGGGGCATTTGGAAAAAAAAAAAAGAAGTCTTTTTTTGGAAAAATAACTTAAAAATATGGGTTTTTTGAGGAAAAAATAAATAAATTAAGTAGATGTGCAACGCCAAGGCACTGCATACCCCAGCGAAAGACAAACCTCTCTCTCTCTCTCTCTCTCTCTCTCTCTCTCTCTCTCTCTCTCTCTCTCTCTCTCTCTCTCTCTCAAACACACACACACACACACACACACACACACACACACACACACACACACACCCAAGTTACACACGTACACACATACACACTCACTCACTCACTCTCTCACACACACTTCACTGTACACACAAAACACACCCCCATACGCACATATAGACAGACGGACATACACACCTTTACAAACAAACACACATACACACACACATACACTTACGCACACGCACAAACACAAACCAACCCACCCACTCTCTCTCTCTCTCTCTCTCTCTCTCTCTCTCTCTCTCTCTCTTTCTCTTTCTCTCTTTATCTCTTATACAAACAGACACACACCCACACACACACACACACACACACACACACATGTACATACGCACGCATGTACGCACGCACACACCGACAGACACACACACACACACACACACACACATTGACTCACACAAATCTCATACACACAATACACACACTCATACGCACATACACGGTTGGCCTAGTGGTAAGGCGTCCGCCCCGTGATCGGGAGGTCGTGGGTTAGAACCCAGGCCGGGTCATACCTAAGACTTTAAAATTGGCAATCTAGTGGGTGCTCCGCCTGGCGGCTGGCATTATGGGGTTAGTGCATGCTAGGACTGGTTGGTCCGGTGTCAGAATAATGTGACTGGGTGAGACATGAAGCCTGTGCTGCGACTTCTGCCTTTTGTGTGGCGCACGTTATATCTCAAAGCAGCACCGCCCTGATAATTATGGAAACAAACAAACAAACAAATACATTGACTGACACAAATCTCATACACACATAACACACACTTATACGCACATAGACCGGCACGGTTGGCCTAGTGGTAAGGCGTCCGCCCCGTGATCGGGAGGTCGTGGGTTCGAACCCCGGCCGTGTCATACCTAAGACTTTAAAATTGGCAATCTAGTGGCTGCTCCGACTGGCGTCTGGCATTATGGGGTTAGTGCTAGGACTGGTTGGTCCGGTGTCAGAATAATGTGACTGGGTGAGACATGAAGCCTGTGCTGCGACTTCTGTCTTGTGTGTGGCGCACGTTATATGTCAAAGCAGCACCGCCCTGATATGGCCCTTCGTGGTCGGCTGGGCGTTGAGCAAACAAACAAACAAATACGCACATAGACAGTCGGACACACCTTTACAAACAAACACATTACACACTCATACACACACAAACATACACACAAACTCATGCACACACACACACACACACACACACACACACACACACACACACACACACACACACACACACACACACACACACACACACACACACTCACTCACACGCACTCACTCATTCTCTAACAAAAAACTTCATACACACAAAACACACACCCATTCGCACATATGGACAGACGGACATGCACACCTTTACAAACAAACACACATACACGCACACACATACACTTATGCCCACACACACACACTTACACACACACGAATACAGACTCATGCACGCGTGCGCGCACACACACACACACACACACACACACACACACACACACAAATAAGCTACACACACACCACACATGTATACGAGTACAGACTCATGCACGCGTGCGCGCACACACACACACACACACACACACACACACACACAAATACACACACACACACACACACACACACACACACACACAGTAACACTAACACATGTGCACAAAATGAACACAAACACACACACTGCGCGAGAGAGAAAGACCACAGGGAGGCATGACGTCATGATGCATTAATTGACGTCAAAGACTTTCGACCGTGACGTATTCTTCTTACGCGAGCTTTATCCATAGACTTGGAAACTACGGAATTTCTACCCGTCCAAAGCGGCCTGGGGTGGCGTTTGCTGAAAAAATGGGGGCGCCTATTTTACCCACCGTATTTTTGTTAGTATGGTCCCCATTTTTGGTGAACTTCCATCTCCAACTGTAGCACGTAGCCGGGCACAACGAATCCTTCTTTATCATGTATTATTCGGTGTGCACATTTCTCAAATCGATTACAGTATAGCGTTCACGGGATACCTCCAGCTTCGCTGGGATAAATAAAAAATCCCGACCTACCGACCCTATTTTTTTGCCTATGTTACCGTAAACAGACTATCTTTTTTTTGTTGCCAAAGTAAATAAATCTTCACCAGGGCCAGCAGAAAAGGATTATATTGTCAAGAATGATTAGCCAGCACAACAGTGACAGATGCCCATGCACTCACCTCTATAATTATAACGCATGTACAAGCTGGGAACTTATATTTTTCACCTGAAGCTTTTAAAATGTCCATGCAAGGAATTAGTCGCTACAGCCCAAAACTGGCGGCTACAAAATCTTCACCAGATGGATGGATGTTTTATTGTTCTAATCAATGAGTTGATTTTGACAATTTTCAGACAAATGAAATTGGTGCATAAAACGAAATTAATGAGGGTGAGATACATTGGGCTTTAAACATAGCCTACACATGCAAATAAGTGAGGCAAAATAAAGAAAGAGCCTGCCAAATGTTGAGACATAATCATGGAAACATAGCTTGGAAAGATGATATAACTTAAGCAAACATTGTCAGACGACACCAAGACACATACACAGATATACACGTACAGACACGGACACGGACACACACACACACACACACACACACATACAGATACAAACGTGTGTGGGCACACACAGCAAATTATATGCAAATATACACATCTGAAGCAGTCATTAAATGCATACAACAAATGCATGAAGCTATTACAGTAATCTTCACCAGAAAGAACCTGAGATGCAAAGAACAGACGAGGCATAATCTGATTGTTAGCAGCAAGAACATGTTAGACGTATACAGTGAAGGGAGTCAGGAAGCAGAAATGGAGAAAAACCCAAAATCACAAAGGGTGAGAAATAATGAAAAAAGTCCAAAAGTACCCATTAAATGCATGATGATGATTCAGACCTTTCATCTTTGACGCCGAATGCCATTTTGAGATCAAAGACACAATTAACTCTTGAGTTAAATTTAGTTCCTTTTCTGTTCATTGTTAATTTGTAATTTACATTTCTTTTGTAAAGGGCCTAGAGCCATAGGTATAGGCACTTAAAAATGTGTGTGTGTGTGTGTGTGTGTGTGTGTGTGTGTGTGTGTGTGTGTGTGTGTGTGTGTGTGTGTGTGTGTGTGTGTGTGTGTGTGTGTGTGTGTGTGTGTGTGTGTGTGTGTGTGTGTGAGTATGTGTGTGTGTGCACCCATTGCACTTCGCTCATAGCGGTTACAAAGTATGTTTGAATACAGGCTGGACAGCCGTGTGAGAAGGGTACTTTGTACTCGGAGAACGTACTCTGAGCAGGCTGTGTAGCCCAGTCTTCGGGTTGCTTTGCGATGATAGGCCCCTGTAGCCGCGCTGAAGCTATATATAGCGATGGATGCTGTGGTTCCGCACTGCCGCCGTTCGGATAACTCAGTGAATGGAGCCAAATCGAAAATAAAGCCAAACTAGCAAAACATACAGTTTACATTTTGATCTTTTGAGTTTTTGTGTCTTTCGGATCCCGTTTTTTGTTTCATCGATCGTTTACTATTAATTTCCAATCAAGAATTTACGTCGCCATTACCGGACGCGATTTCCGGTGATGAAAAAAGCTTGACGTGATAATGCCGCGCGCGAAGAGATTCGAAGCAATTCCGTCTGTCAAAATTAAGGTTCTCACTGGAAAACGAGGACGTCCTAAAACTGTTCAGGTTGAACTTGACTCAAAGCGAAGACGGCATCATGACAATGAAAGCCCGATGGACAATTTGGAATCAACTAACTTGTTCTCTGGCTTGGGGGGTGCGGGGAGCAGTTTACTTTAATCTTACACTGATTACCAGTGCTAAGTACACGGAAGAACTGACACGTAACATGGTTACCCAACCGCAACGGACAGGGAGGGACGCAGTTTCGCGCCCAACAATCACCCCCACAATAACTCCGCCCACCAAGCCTAAGGCTAAGAGCCCCACTACACCAATCGCTGACGCCACCCCCAACCACAGGGACGTTGAGTGACACACACTTATCCCCTAATTACACGAAGCAGCCAACCCATGAGCGGGAACTGTTACCCGCCAATAAGACCTCAGATCAACTCTGACCAAACTATCTACTTAAACACGCAGAGTCAACTACTTGCCAGTGGGAACGCTTAGTCCCCACTATCACAGCTACTGTGATCAAAACCCTCCGAATTTGTGAGGTACACACACAGAGATATAGAATATTCTATATCTCTGTGGGTACACATACAACAAAACCCTCAATTACTGAGAGGTGATTCAACTCAATATGCCTCACATTAAGAGAGCAACAGCCCAACCAAGGGCAATATATACGATCTTCTCATCACCGACAGGCAAAACAGCCTTGACTACCGATCTCTACAATACGTTCACCTTCATTGGGAACGCTCAGCCCCTACTATCAAAGCTACTGTGATCATTACCCTCAGAATTTGTGAGGTACACATACAACGAAATCCTCAATCACTGAGAGGTACTTCAACTTAATCTGCCTCACATTAATTAGGAGAGCAACAGCCCAACCAAGGGCAATATATATGACCTTCTCATCACCGACAGGCAAAACAGCTTTGACTACCGATCTCTACAATACGTTTACCTTCATTGGAAACGCTCAGCCTCTACTATCAAAGCTACTGTGATTATAACACTCAGATCTTATGAGGTACACTACAAATCATACATAAATGATTATCTGTTTGTGGAGAAACAAAATAATGAGATGGGTTGAACAAACAACTACACCCCTCCCCATATCTACCTGTACCATTAGTACACATAAAAGAACGGAATAAACCCGTTAAAGAAACAGTGACATTTATAATCACTGAGCCTCATATAAGCCTCAATCACTGAGAGGACATTTGGGTAATCAACCACCAGTACATGCAAGTACACCCCAACAAGGGAAATGAATAATAGTCATCTATAAATGATTATTCTCAATCGAGAAACAAGATGATGAGGATATGGGTTTGAATAGTTGTCCCCTGACGAGGCTACCTTTCAGTTTCCCCCCAAAAAATCTATAAAATCACATGTTCAAAGAAGTTGTCCTAACAGCTTGAAACTGTAAATCTTGCCGAAAAGTACCATCTTTGGGAGAGGTACTTAGGGATCTCTGGGCTGCCTACTGCATTTGCCGGGTTTGGCAGACCCTTGATTTTTACCGCCCAGCTGACGAAGTAAAATTCTGAGATTTGGCCATCCCCAGTAAAGCATGTGATAACTGGTATTTTCTGAGAACTGCTAAGACTCTGAACTAAGGCCAAAAATAAAATAGGTGTGGTTAAGGTAACATAGCCAAAAAAAATAGGGTAGGAAGGTAGGCAATCATTTTTTTTAA